>NW_020664487.1:9995566-10030029 GCF_002925995.2 Terrapene triunguis | reverse complement strand
GCCTGGTGCCTGGAGCCGGCCCTGTTTATGAACCAAAAAGCTTTTTGGACAGTCTGGCCCCACTTGTAGTTGACAAGCACTTTGGAAAATGACACTCAGTGCTTGCCATTTCGATGTTCTAGTAAATAACACAGATTAAGGCTAGAAGGTACCATGATCATCACCCAGTCTGACTTCCTGCTGACACAGGCCAGAGAATGTCACCCAGTGATTCCTGCATTGAGCCCATATCTTGTGATTGAGCTAGAGTATGATTTATAGGGAGTCACTGAGTCTTGGTTTAAAGCCTTCCTTCCATGTTCTACTCTCCTGATGTGGTCAAAAGGTTTATTACCAGCAAAGAAAACTGAGCAATCCATATCAGTACCATATACCTGAAACTCACCATGTTGCTGTTTGCTGTTTTGTTCTGTTGACAGCAAACAACTAGCAAGCACTGGACACATTCTGAGTCCGTACGCTTTACTGAGTGAGATCATCTACACAATTATTTTTAGCACTGGTCTATGTGTCAGGGTTCTTGGCTTCTTGTCAGCTTCATGATGAATTGGCCAAAGCTGGGAGTCTCCTTAATACTCCTTAATGCTGTTGGTTGTTACTGTTCTTGGTATGAAGGCATCAGGTGTTTCACTCTGTCCTATTCAGGCTAAAAAGGACTAAGGATGCATTGCGAAGTGGGGGACGTGATTAGTGAGATTCATTTATTGCATATTGTGACTATTATTTATATCTGTGTTTACCTTCTATAAGGTGCCCAGATGCTATGGTGATGGTTACTGAATACATTTGGATAAATAAATAAATCAGCTAAAAATTCACAAAAATCTGTTCCAGGCTGCTATTTTTTGCATTTACATCTTATTTCCAAATTCACTGCATTTAAAGGAACTCAGCTAGTTCCCTCTGAACATTGACTAGCTAAGCACTGAATTGCCTGTGATGGAAAAACAGGCTCAACCTCCGCTCCCCCTTCATTCTGTGCTACCATATTGATTTCTTCACCTCTCAGTAAAAGTACAAGAATTCCTCAAGGTCCCTGTAAAATTTCTGGCCTTGATTCTACTTTTGTACTGAAAATTTTGATATTTGGTCAAAAACAGAAACATTAGAGCCCAGACCTGAAATATTTTCATTCAAAATGGTGCTATGGGGCCTGATGGGAGTCATAGTCGGGATGCCTTATGCTTCCATTCTGCCTGGCTCTGTGATCAGATTCTCTCTCTCATAATGCATCATAGGTAGGGACTCATGTGATGCACCCCTTCCCCCCCACCAAAAATGAGAAAGTGGTGCATCATGGGAGATGTAGTCCAGCCCAGGAGCCCAGCCCATAGAGGCAAATTGAAGTTGAAGGCACCTTAACTACGACTCCCAGGAGACATCACATTAGTTTGAAGTAAAACGTTTCTGTGGAAATTTGACAAAAATGAAAACAAAAAATCCTAAATTTTCCATGGAAAAAACAGCTATTTTCCAATCAACTCTAGCACAGAGGGAATAAGGCACTTGCCAAGGGCACAAAAGAAATGTATGGTTGAGTGGGAAATTGAACTTGCTTGGCTTATTGAGAGGCAAGGAAATGAACATGGCAGCCACCACCAAAGACACTTACACTGCACACCTTTTTAAACAGCTATTCACCATCATTTTGCACCAGTAAACCACTTACATGATTTAAACAATGTTCACCTATCACTAAAAAGGTATACCTCCAGCCAGGATGCTATGTAATTAAAGCTGCAATTCACCTTAATTGCAAGAAGAGTGTAATTACTTGCAAATGAACCTTACAATTTAACTGAAACCAAACCATACCAACAAAACAATCCCAAATATTATAGGGCCAGGTGGTGTAAGTCCGTGTAGCACTATGAACTTTAATATAGGTCAAGATTTGGCCTACAGTTCTGAGGCAAAAAAATGATCTCTGTCTTCCTTAATGTTCTTTTTGTCCAGTTACATTGCCTTAGAACTGCGTTTCTATACGGTGAGCATATTACATGGAAATGCCTGCAGATTACTAATTATCCTTTGATAAATGCCATCCCGTAGAGTAATCCCTTCTATTGTGCTATGTATCCGTTTTACGATAGCTTGTTAGCTCTGCCAGCTCCTCTGGAGTTAGCTACACTTTCTTGGGTCATTAGTTAAAAAAAGAAAAGAAAAAGGACCATATTTGACAGCCCTAATGGTGGCCCAGAGCTGCCCTCAGATAGTCATCACCTGTGCCTTGGTAGGATCAACCCCTTCAAAAGGTACAACACAAATCAAATGGCTGGAATTTGAAGCTAGACAAATGCAGACTAGAAATAAGGTGTACATTTTTTGTGTGAGAGTAATTAACCACTCGAACAATTTACCAAGCTGATGCATTCTTCGTCACTGACAATTTTGAAATCAGGGTTGGATGGGGTTTTTTTTCTGAAAGATCTGCTCCGTGCATTATTTTGGGGAAGTTCTATGGCCTGGGTTATACAGGAGGTCCAAGTGGATGATCACAGTGGTCCCGTCTGGCCCTGGAATCTATAAACAGATACAGGGATTACTTCACTCCCTGCTGTAATGCAGCCACCTCTGGGGTAAAAAGGGGTTTAATAACAACACCTGGGCTCACACTATGGTGCTAAAAATAATTGTGCTGATGATCTCACTTAGGCTGGAGCTCGGGGTCTGAAACCCCACTGTAGCACTAGCCTGAGTCTGTAGATCAGGGTTCTGAGACTCGCTGCCAAGGGGTTCTCTTTAGCTGCGTAGATGGTCTCAGAGAGACCACTATTCATCATGGAAGATGCAATCTGGCCAGGGGGAAAGACCTATAGGGGGCATGACGGTCCCAAAACTACAAATCCCATGAGGCATTGTGGCAGCTCAGGTGGACACAGAGATTAATGTCAACCCAACCCAAAATGAAAGATTCCCGTTTCAGGCTGAGAAACGGAACTAAAATATATTGATTCAGGAACATCAAAACCTTTCGTTTCAGTAAAAAAAGAAAAGATGTAAGCAAATCTTTTGTCATTTCTGAATCAAAACCTTTTGGGACTTTTTGTTCCAGAAAGTTTGGATCATTTGACAGTTTTCCCCGTTCAGGATGAACACAAATGTCAAAATATCAGAATTTCCCATAGGACAAAAATTCTGCTCTAGTCAATACATTGGTTAGGTCACAGAACTAACAAACAGACCCCTTAGACCGGATGTCACAGAATCTTGAATGACCAGAAGTGCTCGGGATCTTAATCTTTCATCCCACCTGAATAGCAACAACTCCAGCACCACAGTGTTCCCATAGCCCAGGGGGGTCTCAAACTGGGGGTCGGGACCCCTCAGGGGGTTGTGAGGTTATTACATGCGGGTCGCGAACTGTTAGGCTCCACCCCAAACCCCGCATTGTCTCCAGCATTTATAATGATATTAAATATATTTAAAAGTGTTTTTATTTTATAAGGGGGGTCGCACTCAGAGGCTTGCTATGTGAAAGGGGTCACCAGTACAAAAGTTTGAGAACACTGCCATAGGGCAATGCAACAAATCCTGCATCTTGACAGGGCGTTGATGACCCTTGCCATCCCTGATTTGGTGAGACTGAAGCATTTTGCAAATTTGTGCTGGTTTCATTGAATTGTTAGTCTCTGGATTTTTCATTTTCATTTTTTTCATCTGGATTTTTCATTTTCATTTTTTTAAAAAAAATATGTAAAGCCTTTACAAATGCTTGAAATAAAAAAAAAAAATTTTAAAATCAAGGTGCTTGGTCAGACTCAAAATGGTGTTTTGTTTTGTTTTAAATTTTGATTGACCAATTTAAAAGAAAATTGTTTCAGGTAATTTTTTTTTTTTGGACATGCCAATGAACTGAAAAATGATCTATTCACAGCTCTCTATTCAAGAGTAACCCCAGTTCAAAAACTAGTCAATTGAAGTGTGTGTGTTCAAGGTAAAGGACTAAACAGAAAAATAATAACCAAACGTTTGACAATTAACTTTTTTTTGGCATGGTAACTGGATGGCTTTAAATAATGTTAATTAAAATGCCCCGGCCATAAGATGCATAAATATATGGTAGTTATTATGTTCCTTTCTATCACAATAAATACAAGATGAACTTCTAGTACTTTCATTACTTAAAATAAAGGGACGAACTGATGATCACAGAATTTGGTAACAAAAACTGGACAACTTTGAGGGAAAAGATATCAACAACTTATCGACGAGGATGAACAAATCCTTCACCTTCTGACTGAAATGGAACAGAAGCAAGAACAGGAATTAAGAGAGACTTTGAGCCAGAACCTCAGCTGTTGTAACTCAGGGCAGGTCTTCACTACAGGGGGGGGGTCGATTTAAGATATGCAAATTCAGCTATGCGAATAGCGTAGCTGAATTCGACGTATCGCAGCCGACTTACCCCGCTGTAAGGACGGCGGCAAAATCGACCTCCGCGGCTTCCCGTCGTCGGCGCTTACTCCCACCTCCGCTGGTGGAGTAAGAGCGTCGATTCGGGGATCGATTGTCGCGTCCAGACGAGACGCGATAATTCGATCCCCGAGAGGTCGATTTCTACCCGCCGATTCAGGCGGGTAGTGTAGACCTAGCCTCAGGTTAGCTCCACCGATGTCAACAGGGCTATGTTAATTTATACAGGCTTAGAACGGGTCCCTTTATTTATACTCTAATCAGCAGTAGCTTTGGCAAAGATAGTCTGAGAGGAAGCCAGTTGCATACTGTGCTACTGAGTGAGATCATGATTTCCTATACACTAGAAATATTAAAATGTTAAATGCAGATAGTAGATGAGAAGCATGTTTTAATAACACCAATAGAGATTTTCTCTGGGATGTATATATATCCCAGAATTACACAGCCCACCTGATCCCAAAGGGGAGCTATTTTAGATTTAGAAAAATCAGGCTTTTAAGATGGAAAATCAAGTCGTTTGAGCCACATGTGCTATAAAATGGGGCTTTAATAGTCAATAAAGCTGGCAAAAATCTCTGCTCGCTACCTAATAGCTAGTAGATTTTCAAATTATAGAATTCATCTGTCACACTCCACTTAGCATATCTATATCATTTCAACAAGAAATGCCACCATCAGACAGTTATTTTAATGGGTGAAGGGGTAAATGCACTGAATAAAAGGTAATAGAATGGAAAAATGAAAGACAATTAGATCAAGACTTTATCACTCTCCCCCCGCCCGCCCTCTGGTGCGACACTGAAGATACTTTTTCACTTGTCTTTCAATGGGAAAATAATTATGAAATTGGATTCACACAAGGACTTGCTTAATGCGGAGGGATGTTTAAAGTGCTTCAGAGGTGATTTTTTAAGCAGCAGTAGACTAAACCAAACCTGGTGTTTTTCCCATTCCATGGATGAGTTGGCAATGATGCCGGATTTTACTGCATGCATAAGGAACCGGACAAAATAAAGGAAGATCCAACCATAAAACTGACCCCAAATCTTTCCTCAAAACTCAAAGTGAACCTATACCGAACAATTCTGTAGTTCAGTAAAATCCAGATAACTTTTGCCCTCATTAATGTTCATTTTTGCACACTTTTCCAATTTTTAGATTCTTCTAGTAACCCATGAACCACCAGCAAAACTGCTCTTATGGCATTTGTGGACTGATGACAAACAGAGGATCCTAGAAGCCTGGCCTGTGCTCATGAGATTTCCTAACCAATATTTCAGACCCAGACTGGATAGAGATCAGAGAAGATCTGCAGAAGCATCTGAACTTCCGGGTGCTTATGCAAACAAAACAAGGCCTGCAAACCTTTTGAGTTTTGGCCATTGTTATATCCGAGATAACACAATGGAACCCCCTGAAATAGTATGCCAGTCAGGTATGGGCAAACCTCAGGAGATCTCCTTGGAAAAAGCATTCAGGTGATCAGATCCTTATCAGAAGCTTAACCAAAATTCGAGGTTTGCCTCAAAATATTCCTAACATCTCCAGCTCCCCCATTCAACAGGCTACTGCATTCTGCCTCAATACAATCCAAGAGAAGACCCTTGATGATTTGGCTCTGTGCCCTCGGCAGGCAAAAAAAATCAAACCAAGTCACCTCAAAACGCTGTCTGCAAAACCATTTGCCTTTCACAGGAACTCAACTAAAACCAATCAGCTCACTACAGGTGTATTTACAGCGTTACTGGAATTTTATTAGGGCTGGTCAAAGTTTTCCAGTTTCAAAATTCTGGAAAAAATAATAATCAAGAAATAGCAAAATTCCTCACCGTTTTTCAAAAAAATATGAACGCAGTCTTTTTTTAAACTAGCTTTATTTCTATTGTCTCAATGTTAGCAGGACAGAGGCCAAAGCTTTGCTCCTAGGATCTCAGTAGTACTATTGTCTGCATTGCTGCAGAGAGTTTTCTTCCAAATATAGACACTTCTGCTGCATTACTACTGTCAACACTGACTCCCATGAACATCGTTAAGCAGCCAGTGGTGTATCAGCACTGTGCTGTAGAACATCAGACTTACTCCATATGAGCAACGTCCTAAATCTGTGACATTATGCCCAGAGTTGGCCAGGATTTGGGGGGGATGGGAGGGGGTGAGAGGACAAGGGGAATAAAACACCGATTTGCTGAAACAAAAACATGTTGCAGGAAAAAAGATTGGGAGTGTTTTTAAGCTTCACATTTATCAAAGTGTCCCATTTTGACTTTTTCTCAACCAACAAAAAAGGATTTTCCATTTCAAAATGAAAGCTAATTGTAATACCAAAAAAATTTTAAATGGTCAATCTCAAAATGAACCCTTTTGAAACCACTACAAGTAAGTGTAACCTGAAACAAAAATATGGGGGAATTTTTTGTTTGCCAACATTTTCAGAATTTTGATTTTCCATTCCAATTTGGGGTGGGAAACATTTCAAACATTTCTGTGGGGTGAGAAAACCATTTCCCGCCCAGTTCTAAGTATGAAAGTCAATTAAAATAATAAATATCAGTGTGTCAGTCACCTACATACACAAGTCAACAATTGCATTAGAGGGACATGCATTCCTTGTGTGTATGAACATAGGTGCTTACAAAAGATGCTGGACTGGCAAGTCTGGTGACTGACATCTTAAAGTTAATGTTAATATCCTATCCCCTAGAACTGGAAGGGACCTTGAAAGGTCATTGAGTCCAGCCCCCTGCCTTCAGCAGGACCAAGTACTGATTGTGCCCCAGATCCCTAAGTGGCCCCCTCAAGGATTGAACTCACAACCCTGGGTTTAGCAGGCCAATGCTCAAACCACTGAGCCATCCCTCTCCCTGGGTTGTCTCTGTCTATAAACCATCCCTCCCCCCGAGTCTTCTCTGTCTATAAAACAAGTCCGGCACTAGCAGCAAGCATGCAGCCTTCTCCCTGACTGCCACCCCACTACAGCTGATCAGAAGTTTTCTGACTGAACATTTTCCATCAGAAAATGCTGCTTTATTGAAAGCAAAATGATTTGCAGAAATTGTCATCGTTGCTGAAAATTCATTTAGAAAGAAAGATTGAAAATAGTGTTTTCATCTTTTCAGAATGTTTCCACGTTGTTCCAAAATCACTTTTCATTTTTTTATATGATATAATAGTAACTAATAAATAGTTAAAATTGGAAAAAAAAAACAGCAGTTTTGTGAAAATGAAATGTTTTAATTGACCCTGAATAGGTTTTTTAAAAAAAATGGCTCATGGAAAATTTTGAAACTTTTTGTTTCTATTCTGAAACAGAAGTTTTTTTAAAATAAAACCTCAAAAAACTGCCCATGGAATGAAAAAAAAACAAACTCTGGTTCTCTTACAGCTCCACCTACCAGCTGGCCTAAACCTTGGCCTGGAAGAACTACTTTTAGGGATCAGTACCCATGCAGCCCTTCTTGTCTGTCTGAGTGCCAATGAGGCTGCCAGTTGGGATTAATTCTGCCCCTGCTTTTTTGTGATGTGACACCTGTCCTCTAGTGCAGCGGTTCTCAAACTTTAGCAACCCGAGGACCCCATTTTGATTTAAAAATTGTCAGGGCTCCTCAAGTCCCCCTGCTCAGCCCCAGGTCCCACCCCCACCCCACAACTGCCTGCCCCCCATCCTCCCTCCCTCCATCGCTCACTCTCCCCCACCCTCACTCACTTTCACCAGGCTCTGGGAGGGAGTTTGGGTGCAGGAGGGGGTGTGGGCTCTGGGAGGGAGTTTTGGTGCAGGAGGGGGTGTGGGCTCTGGGAGGGAGTTTGGGTGTGGGGTGCAGGCTCTGGAATGGTGCAGTGGGCTGGGGTGCGGGAGGGGGTGCGAGGCAGCACTTACCTTGGGCGGCTCCTGAAAGCGACCAGCACAGCCCTCTGGCAGCAACTCCTAGGCGGGGGGGGGCAAGAGGGTCTCCGTGTGCTGCCCCTGCCCGCAGACACCACCCCCACTGCTCCCATTAGCCGCAGTTCGCAGACAATGGGGGCTGTGTAGTCGGCGCTCGGTGCGGGGACAGTGCACGGAGACCCCCTGTCCCCAGGGATGCACCGGTCGCTTCCGGGAGCGGTGCGGGGCCAGGGCAGGCAGGGAGCCTGACTTAGCCCCACAGGGCGCCTGGACTTTTAGTGCCTAAAATCTCCCGGTTTGGCTTCAGTAGCCTCCGGGAGATGAAGGGAGGGAGGGGAAGGAGTTAATCAGTGGGGCTCGCAGACCCCCTGGTGTTCCCTTGGGGACCCCCAAGGGTCCACTGACCCCAGTTTGAGAAACATTGCTCTAGTAACTGGACTGGAAGCACCAATTCATTTCAAAGATCTCTAAGAGCCACCCTCAGCTACTGCCTGGTACCCAGAGGCAGCATGGTCTATCGGATTGGGTGCTGGACTGGGACTTATGGCACCTGCGTTCTAGTCCCCGCTCTGCCCCTGCCCTGCCCTGAGCGCTTGGGCAAGTCCCTTCCCCCTCTATTTCCCCCCTCACTCTGTATCTGTCTGGTCTATTTAGACTGTAAGGCCTTTGGGGTCAGGGAATGTCTCTTACGATGTGTTTGTACAGCACCTAGCACAATGGAGCCCTGGTCTGGGTTGGGACCACCATAATTATTTGATAATAGCAGCAACAACTTTCAGTCACCATCAACTTGGGTTTAATTTAAACTGGGTGCCGAGCTGTGAAAGGCAGACAGGTTCTGAAAAGAAAGCAGAGCTTTCTTACTAACAGATAAGCTGCTTTGAGTGTTTCAGGCTGAAAAGAAACTAAACCCGAACTGGAAAAGAAGCTGTTTGAACAGTTCTCTAAACAAAACCATGTTTCGTAAAGAGGAAAAAATGCATGCACATTTTGCTTTCCCCCCACTTCCTGCAGGCATTTCCAATGGCCCTCTCCATCGGGTGACATTCTCAAAAGGGAGGGTGCAGGGGAAGGGTTTGCTTTCTAGGAGCAAACCAACAAGAATGATCACAATCAAAGTACTTGCTCCACTGCAAACTTCCAGCATCTTTCCGATCTAGGCAGTCGGTGCATGAAAGCCTCAGTATGTCTCCGGTGTAAACACAATACCGTGTTTATTTCTTCGCCTGCTAGAAGAAAGCCCTATATCTTCTTCAGGTCTTCCTTTTTCATAAACGGCGAATTCCTCTACAGAACAAGCAATTAGCTCTGGATAGGAATATTTCACAAAACGTCCTTTGGTGATTATTTAATAGAACCAGAGATCATGCACTCACTCACGGGAAACAAAAAATGTTTTATTCAAGCACCTTCCCATAACTTTCCCCTTTTTCCACCATCCCAGTAATAGAGTAAATACATTTGCACTGCACTCGCTGCAGTGTTTTACAAAACACACTCAGATTATATTTCTGCTTGTCTCTGAAATAACTATAAAATGCATTAAATAATCACGACAAACCATTTTTGTTGATAAAGTGATCACTGTGCTGTACTGAATTTTTCATACCAGTCTAACATCCTATCGCTATATTGTTACAGTAAAGCAATTAAAGTAGGCTGTAGATATATCATTTGAAGAAAAAGGAAACCCTATTATTCTGTTCCATGGGGTGCATTCCCTCCACTACTCCAAACATAGTTAGGTGAGAATCATAACATATTGGTCAAAGATCTGTGAACTGTTTTTTTTTTTAAACTTAACATTATTATAAATTGTATATGATGGGCAATCGATAAAGGATTGTATAACAATACCTACCACTTATATAGTGCTTTCTATCAGTAGATCTCAAAATGCTTTATAAAGGAGGTAAATATTATCCCCATGTTGCAGGTGGGGAAATTGAGGCACAAAGAAGTAGCATGGCTTGCCCAAGGCAGGCCGGGGGCAGAACCAAGAATAGAACCCATGTCTCTTGAGCCCTAATCCAATGCTCTAACCACTAGGATATACTGCCTATAAAAAAAAGCGCTCAGCTCCTATTTAAATATTGTTGTTCTCTACAGGTGCTGAGCACTTTTGAAAATCCGGTCCCTTGATTTAGGTGCCTGAATGGCCTTAATATTTTCAAGTACTTTTGAACAGCAATGATTTTCAGTACAAAGTAAAGGCTAGATTGTGATTTTATCTAAGGGCGCGCCTACACTACATAATTAAGTCGATTTAAGTTGTCAACGTACAGCCACCGCAGTAAGTAAATTGGTTTTGTATGTCCACACTATGCTTCTTCTTTCAGTGGTGTGTGTCCTCACCAGGAGCGCTCGCACCCATTTAACTGTCGGTGTGGGGCATTGTGGGGCACTGATAGCCCAAGCCCCACAGCTCTGCCTGTCAGCCACTAGGGACTGACAGCCAGGGGCGGCTCTATGTTTTTTTCCGCCCCAAGCACGGCAGTCAGGCGGCTTTCAGCGGAACGCCTGCTGGCGGTCCGCTGGTCACGCAGATTTGGCGGCGTTTCTGCGGGAGGTCCGCCGGTGCCGTGCCTTCAGCGTCCCCACCGCCGAATTACCGCCAAAGCCGGGGGACCGGCGGACCTCCCGCAGGCATGCCGCGAAAGGCAGCCTGACTGCCATCCTCACAGCAACCGACAGGCCGCCCCCCACGGCTTGCCGCCCCAGACACGCGCTTGGTGCGCTGATGCCTGGAGCCACCCCTGCTGACAGCCAGAACAGCCTGAAAGGCGGCAACAGGTGGTACAAGGAATGCAGTGTCTACATTGACTGCATTGACCTAACTATATTGACGAAGATGGGGTTATTAAGTCGGTCTAGTGGGTGCCTTACATTGGTGGGACGACATTTTAATGTAGACGCTTAACAGAGTTAGATAGGTGAGCGTAAGACAACTTACATCAAACTCTGGAGTGTAGACCAGGCTTAAGAGTTGGTCTACGCACAGTTTTAGCACCAAACTAAAAATTGATTTTGAAATCTGATTTAGTGAAATCAACACAACTTCCTAATGTAGACACATTGATTTTAGATTAAGAGAACCCTATATTGATGTTGCTTAATTTGCTATTTTATTGTCCTAAACAACATTGAAATAGGGCTCTCTGAAATTCAGCATAAGTGTGTTTACAACAGGGGGCTGTCCTGATTTTACTAACTCTGTTTGGAAACTGATTTAGTTAAATTCATTGTGTGCGTGCGTGTGTGTATCAAATCCAATGCTACCATGAAGGGAAGGAGAAAGGAGTAATTACACTCCCCAACCCTTGCAGAGCCAGAGTTATGGTACATGTTCAGCCGGTGAAAAGGACTAGTCCTGTTGGCATGACAATGAATAGGGGTAATTGGAAAATGGGGAAATTGTCAGCAAAAAGTTCTCACAAAAATTTGTCCCTGTTTTTGGTCAAAAGATCTGATTTTTTAAAACCAGTTCTTACAATGAACCATCCTCGTCAGGGAGGGTACAATCAACAATTTCATGGAGCTTTTCCCACCCTCTAGAGATACCTTTTTTCTGTCACAGTGAGTGGAAGAGGGTGTGGGGGGGAGATATGACATGGAACTAGAGTTGGTCAACATTGTGGAACTTCCTAAGAGTGGTATCTCTGAAATTTTGATTTTGAGTATAAAGACAGAATCTACTCCCATTTGTCCGCTGTCCCCAAATCAATCACGGTTTCTTGCCATAACCTCCTGAGAATGGGATTAGACATGGAAAAACATATACACAGCTGGAATTGGGAGGACCTGGGAGATGAATGCCTGAGGACCCCTAATGTGGAATCTTGCCTTTGACGCTCCCCTTTCTAACAGATGTATAGGAACGAGTATGTCTCTCCACATTACTTTTAATAATTCCCAACCAGAAATACTCCAAGGCACACACTTCTCCCCCGGCGAGAGGTTAAGAGAACAAACACATGGCAGATGTTAGTCATGTGGCTTAATGCACTATCAGAAGGTGCTCAGAGACTATGGTGAGGCGTGCGAGAGGAGAACCTTTATAGAACAGAATAGAGGTTGGCTTGGACTGTACAACAAACAAACAACAGCTCCATTCCCGGGACATCTAGTCTGGGATTGTAACACAGCGCCCTCAGGATGCCCAACACACACTGGAATTCAACAGGATTAGGCCTCTTAACTTCGTTAGGAACCTTTGAAAGTCCCGGCCATTGAGCTTCTACAATGGACGGGGGTAGCTGGGTGGGGAGTACTGGGAATCTACCTTGCATTTACCATTTATTTCTCCAAGCCTGGTGGGGTCATGTAGTTACTAGAGACCAAGGCTGGATTAACCGCCTTGTGCAGCTCCGTCATGGGGAGGGGAACTAGCCTGGGGCTCGTTTTCTTCACCATCTTGGCTCAGAAAAATACACACCCCTTGAGTTTTGAAGAGAGGGGAGAAACACCCACCCCTGATTTGCAATCTCAAAGACTCAGGAAAGCTCCTGCGACTCCTACCACTGTTCTTCTGGGGGCTTCCTATGGAGGTGGACACCCCTCTACACCCCGAGCTCACTGCTAGAGAGAGCAAAAAGAGCTTCAGCGTGATTAGTGCTGTCCCAGGCCTGAGCGCCTTTGCCGACAAGAAAGAGGGCTTCCGGTATGCTGCCCCTTTATTGTAATGAGGAAGTGATCAAACTCCCCACTTCACACACAGCCCCTGAGCTTGTGACAGCCTGCCACATGCAGCTGAAATCAACAGGACGCCTGCTGTGGAGAGAGCTGTGTTTCCTTTGAGTCAGGGGCCGCCTCCCATGTATCACAGAGTCTTTGTGGGCTGGCTGCCAGAGAGGTCATTTTGGGCTGGGGAGAGCTCTCGGGAAAGAGAAAAGCCGTGTCAAGCCATTGTTTGTCAGTTGCACACAGTGTAATGAAGGCAGACTAAGCATCTCCTCTCCACATTCAATAATCCAGAGCATGACATGAACCAGGGACTGGCAGGTTAGCTGAACAAGAAGGGCTGGGTAATTTATTATACACATCTCTCTAATGAGCTGTAAAATAAATTGAGAATTGGTCGTTTTAGGAAATTCAGAGTAAGCTCCATTCCTCAAGTGTCACGGCTAATGATTTACAGTTGGTTCACAAATGGGAATGTAACACCCCATTCTGCTGCTCCTGGATGTATTATAGGGAAGCAGTAATTCCATAGCTATTATTTGTATTCTGGGAGTACCGGGATGCGCTGAGTTCACAACTCCACTGTGCTAGACCTTGAGGAGACACATTGCAGCGTTAGCTTGGGCTCTTGCTCAGGGTACGTCTGGAGGTCTAATGTCCACCTTGAGGAAACATACCCATGCCAGCTGTAATTGAGCTAGCATGCTAAAAACAAGGGGCGCAAGTAGCGGAATGGGCTCGCCACCTGAGTATGATCCCATCGGAAGCCCTACACACATACCTCCCACTGCTGCAGCGACATACTCTAGCATTAGCGGAGTAGGTCACATCGGAACCAGCATGAGTATGCCTACCTGAATTGGACGTTACACCTCCAGCTCCGCTGTGGACATTCCCAAATTACAGCAGTGTGAATAATGGATTTTTCAGTTCATTGGCAATCCTGGGGGGAGGGGGGAGATTAAATAAAATCGATAAATAAATAAGTGTTTCATTGAACCCAAAACGTTGTGTTCTGATTCGGAGCCTTTTTTGAAATTTTATTCTTTTCTTTAATAAAATCAAAGGACATTTGTAAAAAAAAATAATTTTGAATAAAAAAAATCTCAGTGTTTCATTTGGAAAGTGATACAATGTTTGATTTGGGGGGGGGGATTTTTAAGAGGTGTTTTGGGGGGAGGGGCGGGGGACTGAAAAAAAATCACCAAAATTGACATGGATTCAAACTGGTTTTGGTCAATCCAAATCTGCACTTTTTTGTTGAAAAAAATTTCAGTCCAAACAATGTTGCCTAGCTTTACCTCGATTCCCCAGTCCTATCCACACAAAGCCCCCTTGCCTGAGTTTAGTGGTGCTTTAAACTCAAACTGGCTGGCCCGGCTGGGGGTGTGTGTTACAGCATGGGTTCTGCTTTCACTCAGGCTGGCAACAAACCCACTTTGCAGCAAGGATGCAGGCTAAATCACTTGAGTGCTGATAGTCCTCCAGTGCCTTCCCACAATTCCCCTTGTCTGCCTGGACAAGTTCTCCCCCAATTCACTGGGAAAGAATCAGAGACTGCAGCACAAAGAACCATGGGATATGCCCCCCATAGTCCTATTAATACACATGGGGGAATGCAGCTGGCTTTGTAGCGTGGCTGCTCTCGCCTGAGGTAGGCTAACCCAGGCGCCAATAACCTGAGTTAACTCTGCAGTGAAGACATACCTATAGTGAGAGAATCCATGCCTCAAAGTGCTTACAATTAAAATAGACAAGACAGGCAAAGTGATTTGTCCAAGGGCAAACCACAGGAAGAGAACCCAGGACTCTTGGTCCACTGGGTAGGACATTGGCCTATGTTGCCTCTTACATGAAGACAGATTTTCCAACACCTTTATAAAGGTCTGGTCTAACCCCACTCCTCATCCTCGAATGGTGCCAGAACTAAACCAAGCCACCTGAAAACTGGCATGTAAAGTCCTTTGGCAGGGTAGAAATTTCCTGTGATGTTTTAGACAAACCAGAACAAGCATTTTAAAGCTATGAGGGATCCAGAAAAGCACATCCTGACTGTTTGTAAAGTTCCCTCACACCTTTTAGCTCCCTCAGCACTTGGAAACGGTTTATCTTAGAAATTCAGTGTTTACCCTGGCGAGCTTCCTTTGTCGAGAAGAAGTTCCATTGACTAGTTTTGCAGAACTGAGAGTGGCAAATATTTGATTATTAAAAGGAGGCAAATATCTGTTTTAGGGTATGTGTTTATGAACCTGAGAGGCGTGTAGTCAATGTGCATATGGCGAGAAGCACACATTATTTGTCTAGTTTACTGGGGAAGGGCTAATTACTATGGAACTAGTCCTAAGTATACCCAGCACCCACTGAAGTCAATCTCCATGCAAATGCAGTATCGCTCCCTACAGAAAATTTGTACTGGCATTTCATCTCATCTAGTTTTAAAAAGTCTCCAGTGATGGTGCTTCCAAAACCTATTACATTTCACTGTCAGGAGGCTTTGCTGGTATTCGTCTGAATTTTTCATTTCCTTTATTACATCCAACTACCTCTAGTTACACCTCCGTGTACTACACAGTCTCATTTCTCTTTCTCCTTGATATGTCACACCCTTTAATTATTTGTAGATTCCTAAGCTCCTCTCTCACACTTTGTGTTGGCCAGTAGCCAAAGTTAAAGTAGACAGGTTAGCCCCACAGCTGGTGTAAATCATTGTAGCTCTTTTGAATTCAATAGAGCTATGCTAATTTCGACCAGATGAAGATCTGCCCTACATGTTAAGTACTTTTAATCTCTCTCATACCATGAGAATCACTGACCTGGTGATCGTTTTCAGATGGTTCATCTCTGTTCTCCCTCCAGTTTGTCAGTGTCACTCTGATACCACAGTGCCCAACATTGAACACAGCATTCCAGCAGTGATCGCACCAGAACCATAGAGCTCTGCATTTGCAGATCCAGATTCTATTGGTCTTTCTTAGTGCATTCCAAATGGATGTCTGATTTCTGTCCACTATCACCCTCCCGTCTCCTTCAGCGCCCCTGCTTCCTACGTCTTCTCCCTCCCAAGGTCTGTAAGTGTTTCAGATTGTTTTCAACTCCAGTGCAAAAAAAAGGCATTTTTCCCAAAAGAATTTCATTTTGCTATTTTCTGCCTATGCCTATCACCTCAGGCAGAATTTGTATTTTTCCCCTATATAATGCAATGACAAACTAAAATGCATCAGATAATCTCGGGTGTTTTTAGGACCTCTGTGTGGTCTAATGAAACATGCACTCAACTAGTTTCAGTTGGGAGCATTTGAGGTTATAACAAAACATCATCGTCTATTCCATCAAGAGTTTAAAAACTCTTTAAAGAATCACAGGCATTCTGGATACTTAGCAGAAAGTGAACGTATCTGAATATTGCTCACCTTTATCCTGCATGTGTTGAAGGAAAAAGGCCTTGGACAACAACCTGTTGGGCTGAATTGTTCAGTACTTTTTAAATCCAACATACAATCCAGTTCTATCCTCAGTCACTTCCATTACCTTTCGTTGTGTTACTGACAGGAGGAAATGTCTCTAGGCTTTGGTAGCTCTGGGACTCAGCTTCCTTCCTGGACAAACAGGGCCAGCTCTACCATTTTTGCTGCCCCAAGCAAAAAAAAAAAAAAAAAAAAAGCCACTTGGACTGTCCCGCCCCAAGAATGGACGGAATGCCGCCCCTTAGCATGTGCCGCCCCAGGCACGTGCTTCCTCCGCTGGTGCCTGGCCCTGGCCCTGTGGACAACAGCAGATGGATGGTGTCACATCCCTTCTGAGTTTTGCTTTCAAGAACAAATACAATCTCCCAGTGCAGTGTGTGAGTTGCAGTGAGGCTAGAGGTCAAAGAGAAGCAGGCTCATTCTGTGCAGCTGTTCAAGGAACACACACTTTAGAAACCTGTAGGTTTAAGGCACTACAGTGGCTCAGGCTCTGGATAGAGGTGTCAGTTTTCACAATATAGAACTCAGGGGCCTGAACCAGATAAAAGAAATGAGTGTCAGGCATCAGCGGGGTATTAAAGCCACCAAGCACAGGGGGACATCCTCCAAGGAAGAGAACAGACATGGCTGACTGAGGCCCTGTAAACACTACACTCTTGGATACACTGCAGGTAAACAGATTCAGGCAGAACTGACACAGCTGAACTAACTTTTAGCAACAGTTCAATGGACAGGGCCGTCCTTAAGGGCTGCAACTGTCAACACATCCAAGGAGTCTGTGCGTATAGCGAAGTGAACAGCAATTATCTACTAGTACTCTCAGAACCATAACACAAGAGACAGTGACTTTACTTGTCTGATTTCTTGGGATCCTGTTTGAATTCTGCCTTTCCACACTGCTGAGATAGGGCATATTTTGCAGGGCATCCTGTGAAATTGGCTAGAGGAAGCATAGCTCAGAAGGGGACCATGTCAGACTGTTTCATTACAACACAAACAGGAAACACTTTCATAAGCTGTTTCACTTAGTACTGAGTTGCAGATGCCCTTAATGACTTAAAATAAAAACAGGAGACTATTTCAACTATTATGATGTCAGTCCTATTACAGCTGTGCCTTGTATGCGCTACAAGTGATGAAATGTACACATTTCAAATAATGAAAAATAAAATCTGAAACAAAATTCTGAAATGAAATTTTGAAATGTTCCAAAAAAACCAAAACAAAACACACACACACACAAAACACACTTTTCCAAACCAATATAAAAGTTTTCCATTTTGAAATATTATCTCCACATGGGAATTTTAATCTTAATCGACACATTTTTTTCAAAATGGTCCAATTTAGATAAAAATAGTATTTTCTGTAGAAAAAATGTTAATAAAATTCTGACTAACACTATTTAGGATGGTTCATAAAAAGACTGGAAAAGGGCAAATATAGTGCCAAATTATAAAAAGGGAAATAAGGACAATCCAGGGAATTACAGACCAGTCATCTTAACTTCAGTTCCCAGAAAGATAATGGAGCAAATAATTAAGCAATCAATTTGCAAACACTTAGAAGACAATAAGGTGATAAGTAACAGTTGGCATGAATTTGTCAATAAATAACTGTATTCATGATTTAGTTTAATATTTATCTTGTTTGAAGAACAGAAGATCAGCTCCTAATGAAACCTCCCAGTGACAACCTCATGGTGTTGGGTAATGCCCCTACCCCAGATCGGATTCTTTTACTCAGGTTGAACAGCACATGGGTCTACTTCTGAGGTTAGGGATTACTCAGTGTAATCATAAAGGTCAGAATCCAGCTCTGGCTCATAGTGTGGTCCCTCACCATAATTCTCCTCGTTTCTTCAGTCGTTCAGTATCTGCTCTCCCACCAGCTCCAAGAATGTCCATAGAATCATAGAATATGAGGGTTGGAAGGGACCTCAGGAGGTCATCTAGTTCAACCCCCTGCTCAAAGCAGGGCCAATCCCCAACTAAATCATCCCAGCCAGGGCTTTGTCAAGCCTGACCTTAAAAACCTCTAAGGAAGGAGATTCCACCACCTCCCTAGGTAACGCATTCCAGTGCTTCACCACCCTCCCAGTGAAAAAGTTTTTCCTAATATCCAACCTAAACCTCCCCCACTACAACTTGAGACCATTACTCCTTGTTCTGTCATCTGGTACCACTGAGAACAGTGACTGGTCCAAAGACTAGACTCAACTATTTAGGTTCTCACACTTGCCTTCACCACTTTGGGAGCACAGCTGATATCCCAGAGCATGGATGAAATTTTTCAAAGCGCTCAGCCTTGACCTAGCTCTGTTCCCAGTGAGGTCAGTGGGAGTTTTCCCAGTGGGAGCAGAATTACTCTTGGGAAATCCCTCCCTATATTTTCACAGTGCAGGGAAGTCAATGCAGTCGAGGTCCTGAGGCAGATGCTTTAGGGCAGAACAGATTGGGGAGCTGGTTATGACTCCATGATTCTCAGGGCTGGGCCTCCTTCAGAGCTTTCCCAGAGCTAACTTCCAGCACTATTATTGGGTCCTAGTGTTCTCTGTACCAATTCCACCACTAGTATATGATCCTTAGGTGTAGCTAAGCACCACCTTGTCTCTGTTCACTGCTGACATTACATTTTCTGTTCTCAGGACCCTCCCTTTGTGGAAGGTGCAGGGCCCAGCAGTGGTAAATGCCTGAGCAGGGGCTCCCCTCCAACAGGAAAATTCTGCGCTGGACCTTTTCTGCCAGATTCTGGGCCCCTTTATATAACCCGAATGGTGCAAACATGGCTGTAAGTAGAACTGACAATCTGGCCCTTTCCCTCTAGAAGTCGGAAGTCCTGATGTCTCTTTGTGTTGGTGTTTAAGAACTGACTCTGCAGAGAACGCATTCTCACAAGGGTATAATCAATCTGCCTGCCTTTCAGCTAAACAAGAAAAAAAAATGGTCGTTTTAAAAAGCGTAGATTTCATATTGATGACTTCCATGCTTCACCACAAAACATTTCCTTGCACTGATTGTTTATGAAAGAGGGGGCAGGGGCGAATGAAATAAGCACTTCTGGAGAAAGAAAATGACAGCATCGCACAGTCATCTGGAGAGCAACACAAACAAGGACGCTGTTCCAATTACTGTGGGGGGCATTTTCCTGTTATTATTTTAACTACTGGGTCTGTTCGGGGAGTAGCAGGTGATGTCCAATAAAATATTCCCTCACCCACCTTGTCTCTCTAATATCCTGGGACTGTCAGAGCTACAACGACACTGCATAGAAGTGACGTCACTGACAGTCATCAGTCTGTGCGCCAAGCAGTCAGCATTTTTTCATCCAGCTAGAGTCAGGGATGCAGCTTCTTGTTAGGAAACACTAGACAAACTGGCTACCACAGTCTAGCAGTAACACACACAGCGGCATTTGATAGATGTTTGTATATATGTGGGCGATTGCTTTTTTTTTTTTTTTTCCATTTTCATTTGAATCGGCAGTTTGAGAGATTAAACTAACTGCCAAAGGTGACTCTGCTCTGTGTTAAATCCTGAATAATCCAATAACCAAAAAGGAGAAAAGCAGAATGAGAAAAAGAGGTGGAAAAAAATATAGTGAATAGCTGCTGCAATGTAATTAAAGGGCTTTTGTGTTCTGCCGCTGGCAGAAATTTAAGCACCTAGCACTCTAAATACCTACCGAGTTAAGCAACAGCTGAGTGGGGTTTTTTGAGACTCTAAGTTTTGGATTTACATACTCAAAGTGACAGGCACATAAATTCCTTTGTGAATCTATCCCCTAGTCTCTCTGTGCCTCAGTTGCCCATCTGTACAATGGGAATAATATCACTGCCCTGTCTCACAGGGGTGAAGTACATTAAATACTTTAAAGAAGGCACTCAGATACTATGGTAAGGGGAGCCATATAAATACCTATGGTGGATGGAAATAAATGTGTGGAAAAAGCCAGTCATGTTACAACACACAATTAGCCTGTGGAACTCACTGCCTCAAGATGCCATTGAGGCTCAGAGCTCAGCAGGATTACAAGAATATTCAGAATTATAACAGAAACTTTTAAGGATGGACCAAGAGTCTTGGAAGGAAAATAAATCCCCCTGCTTTGGGGCTTGAGGCGATCTCCATCTATTGGGGATCAAGAGGAGACTTTCCAGGGAGCCAGACCAGCCTTAGCTGCAGGGTTTTCTTCCACCTTCCTGTGAAGCAGCTGGTGCTGGCCTCTGTTAGAGAGGAGATGGAACTAGATGGACCCCTGAGCTGATCCAGTCTGGGGACTGCTAGGAGTTTACGTCTCTCCCTCCTTCATGTCAACTCCATCATTTTTCCATGTGATTGAGAACCAAGGTGGTTGCTATTTGAACAGGTGGATGCATATTGTCCTTGTGGGGTGTGCAGAGGAGGGAAGAGTTGAAGGAGCAGGGTGACTGCAAGCTCCTCGGGGCAGAAATTGACTTTTTGCTGCCTATTTGTAGGGTAAATAGCACTGTGAGGCCCCTTCTGAGCCTTGACTCCCCCCGCCCCTTGGTGCTGCCATACCAAATGCCAGTGATGCTGGCACAGGGGCGGGTGAGAATCATAACTCCCTGAACCTGCAGAGCCTGCTGTGCTACAAAGAGGATTCACCCAGGTGCCGCTCTTCTCCCCCCACCGTTTCTGTTGGGGGTAGGAGTAGTCTGAGGCCCTGATTCAGAAAAGCTCCTTAAACACATGCGTAAGCCCCCCTGACTTCATTGGGAGCTAAGCATATTTTTCAGTGTTTTTTCCAAAGCCCACTGAAGAGAATGGAGAGACTCCCATTGACTTCACTGGATCTGGCCTCCAGTGCTTCCATGAATCAAAATCATCATCTCTGGCTGTGCCTCCTACAGATCCCCATCCACCACCTTCCCAGGTGGGGCAGGTTCTTGGAGTGCTTTCAGGGCCAAAAAACGGCTTTGCAAACTCATCAGATTTTGTGCCTTTGTTCCCATTTCACTAGGCACATAAACACGGGGAGGAGAGATTTTTCTTCTTATGAAGCACCAGATAGTGGCGATTGCTGGGGGTAAGATGCTAGCTAGATGGACCAATGATTTGATGGAGTATTACATATCCCTTGCTCCTGTTTTAAAGAGAGACTACAAGTTTTGGTAAGACTTGACTCATGACTACAAAGATAAAAACCTAGTTCTTCAGCTGGGCACTCAAGATAGAGGGGAGAAAAGGAAAGAAACTCCAAAAAAACTATGTTGTTCCATAGTGGAAAGGTGAGATTGTACAAATATCAGAAACTAATTAAACTGAGCGGGTGATATTTAGCTCTCTCAGATCCTAGGAGAAAAATTGATTTCTGTCTCATTGAATTAAATTACATTTTCATACTGATTGACACACGTAGATTGTTTCCAATCTTCCTGCCAAGGTAAACATTAGCTGACGTTTATTCTCGAAATTATGCTGCTTAGCTCTAAGGACGTTATTTTAGCATTATACTGATGACCAAACACTGAGACTAGAGGTAAAACGGAAACAGAAATCTACCTTAGATCACGTATTTCAGCCAGTCACATTTTTCAGAAATTAAAATCTTGGATTTAGTAGACGGCAGTTACATAGGCCATATACCATGGCATTGTGCTGGTAAACATGGGCCAGAAACTTCTAGAACAGGTAAACATGGGCCAGAAACTTCTAGAACACCCAGAGCTTACGGTCTTAGATTTTTATTATTACTACAGTATTATTTTTGTTGAGTCTAATAAAGCATAAGCCTTTTATTGATGCCTGAATGTGCCATTAACTTGTCTAATTTGCATCTTTATGTTTGAGTTCTCTAAATGGTGATATTCAACACTGTGCAGCATGGTGATGTTAAATAAGTTACTTTTAGCTCTGGTGCACGTAGGCCTTAGAGCTGGTCTCATAAAACTAGCCATTTTCTATATGCCCTCCTCGCTCTGTAAGGGAGGTGAAATCCTGCATGGCATCTTGGAAGCATTTAGGGCTTTGGACCCTAGTCCTTCCTTGAGAGTTGAGTCATCATCAAGTGCCACGCCATTGGATGTGCACCCAAAGCAACTGGAGGAAAGGAACATTGAGGCCGAGCAAAGAGGTCAAAGTCCAGATTCCAAACTCATTAAACCTAGGAGGGGAGAGTGCTGTTACCTGGAGATGAAGTTGCTGGTTGCAAGGGAAAGGAATGAAGGAGGTGTCTACCTCAGACAAGTGAGCTGTTAGTCAAGGAAAGTGGTACCGTTGCCCAAGAAGTAGGAGAATGTTTCCTATGTAAGTGTGGGAGCACTGGTCAATGCTGAAGTATTTTGAGTGTTATTGACTTGGTGCCCAGTCCTGCTGTCCTCACTCAGGGTAATATCACCCCCACCATGGAAAAAAAACTGGCAGGGATGGTAGTGGGCAAAGAAAATCCACCAGTTCCCCTTATGGAGTTTCCAATATATCATTTTATCCGTGGGGGAGGGACAAACATTTCTCTCCCCTTGAACCAGAGCGTCTAGATCTGGAACATATAACTAAGTCTCTTGACTTGCAGAAAACCAGGCACAGGTCAGAGCAGGGTCTTGAACTGCTCTTAGGGGCACAGCTCACCCTTTGAAAGCAGCACTGCTTATCCTTTCCAGGGCCTGTGTGAGCCCACACCCTCTGTGGTCTATCTGCTTCTTTTCTTGGTGGATTCCTGTTGATCTCCATAACAGAAGCTGCCTGTGGTATGTCTCTTACACTCAAAGGCTTATCAAGGTAAAGGTGACAAGACACTCTCGTCCCAGAATGACATCAATCTGCAACAAGTCTAAGACCTCAGGCCCATGGCATCTCCAGACAGATTTCTTCTACTTCCAGTTCCCACGAGTCTGGGGAGCACTCCCGTTAGACAGATAAATGCCTGTCAGACACGGAGTGTTGGGGATAGAATTAATGCCCACGAAGCAGTAACCACAGGGAGGGGCAGGGGAATGGGTCAAGAAGCTACCATGTAGGAGAGAAAAAGAAATGAAGGGTGGGTGGGTGATGATTTGTTCTGCTGCATTAACCTGCCAGGAGCGTGTTGCTGGAAGAACTTTATATGGTCACCACAGGCTCAGCTCTTTGATGAGGACCTGGATGACAGGCAAGGAGGAATCCATCCAGCTTCTTTAGTCTATACCAGGGGTGGGCAAACTACAGCCCGGGGGTTGCATGTGGCCCTCCAGATGTTTTAATCCGGCCTTCAAGCTCCCGCCGGGGAGCAAGGTCTGGGGCTTTCCCTGCTCCGGCGCTGCAGCTGGGGAGTGGGGTCATGGGCTTGCCCCACTCCGCACGGCTCCTGGAAGGAGCGGCATGTCCCCGCTCCGGCTCCTACACGTAGGGGCAGCCAGGGGGCTCTGCACGCTGCCCCTGCAGCTCCCATTAGCCGGGAACCGTGGCCAGTGGGAGCTGCAAGGGCGGTGCCTGTGGATGGGGCAGCATGCAGAGCTGCCTGGCCAAGCCTCCGCGTAGGAGCCAGAGGGGGGACATGTTACTGCTTCTGAGAGCTGCTTGAAGTAAGCACTACCCGGAGCCTGCACCCCTGAGCCCCTGCTGTGCCTCATCTCCCTGCCCCAGTCCTTATCCCCCTCCCACCCTTGAACCCCTAGGTCCCAGCCTGGAGCACACTCCTGCACCCCGAACCCCTCATCCCCAGCCCCACCCCAGAGCCCGCACCCCCAGCCGGAGCCCTCACCCCCTCCCGCACACCAGCCCCCAGTTTCCTGAGCATTCATGGCCTGCCATACAATTTCCATACCCAGATGTGGCCCTTGGGCCAGAAAGTTTGCCCACCCCTGGTCTATACCAGGGTGATCTCCCTGCCTGCTACCTGCAGGTCCATATTGTCCCCAGGAGTTGCTAACAGTTTGCTTTTGGTAACCATTCACGGCTAGAGAAGGGGCAAGCAGCCCCCTTTTGGGCCACAGTTGCAGTCTCGGCAGTCTAGGGTCTGCTCTATGTGCCCTAAATGGGACACAGGAAATCCCAGAGGAGGTGGGAGGGGAGAAAGTGAGGCCGTGTGGTGGCTGCTCCTTCGCACCACCCAGCAGAGCTAACCAGCCACACGGCATGGCGTATGCTGCACTGGGTGGAAGGGGTAGCAGTTGGTTTCCCTTCTCCCCAAGGGTGGGTAACAGAGGTGTCATGAAGATAAATTCATGAGTCACTAAGATGCTATGGGGATGGGGCTGTATAAGTACGTACAGAATGCAATTGTGTATGTGAGAGACGGCTGAGCCCACCAGGCATTGCCTGGCCATCCCTTGGAGCCATTTTCAAATGGATGTTTGTCTCCACTAAGCTGACCCTCCCCTACAAAAGTCCCCATCTAATTCTGAAAGACGCGTCCTGGCCTATTCACCAGCTTGTTACAGGCATTAGGCAATACCGCTTTGAACAAGTGAACCCTGCAGTTTTCTACCTCGCGTTCCGGTTCACGGATCAGATGCAAACAATAAAATAGTACACCCCGTTGCCACCAGACCTGCAAGCATTTGAACACAAAAGCCAAGCAACAGAGGCCACAAACTACGAAAATGTCTGTCTGAGCAGGACCTCACCAGCAAGGTCAAACCTGTTTTTGAGACGGGTTCTGTCTGGGGAACATTGTGCAGGGTCTATAAAATGAGATGGTGGGCGAGAACGCAGGGGAAACCTTGAACAAAAGAGTCAAAACACCCTCGGAAAGTATGACGAGAACATACCGGACCAGCTTTAAAATCTCGCTGACCCTTTAAAATGCACGATTCATAGATTCATAGATTCTAGGACTGGAAGGGACCTCGAGAGGTCATCGAGTCCAGTCCCCTGCCTTGGTTGATAGCGCAAATGTGATTCCTGGTTCAGAGGCAGTCTGTGCCCGTAAACAGCTGGCAGCATTGGCACAGAGCACAGCTGGAAAAGCATACTGTCCAGCTACAAGAAAGGCATTACACCAACAACGCAGGGCAAGAGGGCAATGAGCAGACCAGGAGGAAGGTGCAGGGCCGCCCAGAGGATTCAGGGGGCCTGGGGCAAAGCAATTCTGGGGGCCCCTTCCATAAAAAAAAGTTGCAATACTATAGAATACTATATTCTGGTGGGGGCCCCTGTGGGGCTTGGGGCAAATTGCCCCACTTGCCCCCCCCGGGCAGCCATGGGAAGGTGGCAGACAAAAGGAAGATGTGGCTAGAAGGGCTCTTGGGGAAGTTCAACAGCCGCGGGGTCTCTGGAAAGAGAAAGGAGACCGGCTGCTCGTGACTGGCAGACTAATGAGGCGAGGGTTGGAGTCGGACTGTAAAATGGAACCATGCGGGGTTGGATTTGTAGCCAGGAGAGTACGGCGTCTGGTCCGACCTATAAAAGAAGAGACTCAAGTGTGGTTCTCTCTCCGCCTACTTCAAAGGGTTTCACGAGTAACAGGATGGACGCTGGCAGCGCAGTGGCTGTGTAATAACGATATCGGATATTTATACAGCTCAGTTCCTGCTGAAGGCACCCAGAAGTGCTTTACCACCGACTTAGACAGGAATTACCTTGCTTACCTCTGAAATGCAGCTGCTCTAGGGTGGGGTCTGGTGTCTCTGACAGTACACAGAAACAGGACAGAGCATTTCAACCGAAGAAACACATCCCGCTGAAATTCCAGGAGGAACTGAGGTGGCTACAACGTTACCCAAAATAGAGATTAGCCTGTCTTGTGTACAGTATTCTCTTGTCCCTAATGACCTCTCAGGAGCCAGGACTCAGCTTCAGCCCTCACCTACAAGGCAGCACCTCCAGAGACAAAACAGCTCTATCCTATTGTACTAAGAGGTGGAATGTGGGCTACGAGAAATATCCTGGACTCTTTTCAGAATGTGCTCTCTGATTTTCAGTAGCCTCCCTTTCAGCACTACCAGTGAGAGGTGGGAACTCAGTTCCATTTCTTAACTAAGGGCAAAGGGGAACATTTTCAAGAGCACCTGAGTGACTTAGAAGCCAGAGGATGTGTCTAGGCAACTGCTTAATTGGTGCCAGGGCCTGGCAGTTCATAGCCCCGGCACCTCGAGGCTTGCTGCATTAGTTATAAAAGTAAAAAAATTGCTTTAGCCCTGGCCCCTCTTTCATTACACATTAAGCCCTGGTGCATGCTGCAGTCACGGGGTGTGATTACAGCTCACGTAGACGTACTTCAACCCAGCTAGCTTGCATCCTGGAGCCGGGAAGCCGTAGCAGTGCAAGCTTCCGGGTGGGCTAGCCCCGTGAGTAATTACCCAGGGATCAAGTGGGGTTGCAGAGCCCATGCTCCAGCACATGCTGCTGCGGCTGCATTGCTCCGGGACCAGAGCTAGCTCGATTACAGCCAGCGCCAGTACATTTAGCCAGGCTGTAATCATACCCTGGGATTACAGTGTAGACATACCCTAGGTCTCATTTTCAAAAGGGATTTACACACCTAGACCAGATTTTCAAAGGTGTTTAGCCACCTAAAGATGAAGATAAGCACCTAATGGGGTTTTTAGAAGAAGTCAATGGCGGTTAGGCAACTAATCTTCTTAGGTGCTTTGGAAAATTCCCCGAGGGGCCAATCCACACCTTTAGACACCTAAATGCCTTTAAAAATGTGGCCTTTGGGAGCCAGGTCTCATTGAAAACCACTAAGTGCCTGAGCCATTTTTGAAACCGGGACTTCAGATCCTAACCCACTTAAACACATTTGAAAGTGTGACCCGAAGCCTCCTATAGTGCAGCCTTCCCCCTGAGGTGTCGACATTTTGTATGGACCCACACTGCAGAGTGCAGTCTGAACTCAAAAAACCCTGCCTCAAATCTACAGAATGCTAGTCCTGACCTGTGAATATTCAGCAACCAAATATGCTTCAATCAGCTAAGAGAGGGATGAAATGTTTTGAATTTTGAAAAAAAAACATGGGGGAAATTCAATCAAATCTTCTCATTTTTTCAACCAACTGCAGACCTGGTTTCAAGTATCAGAGGGGTAGCCGTGTTAGTCTGGATCTGTAAAAAGCGACAGAGAGTCCTGTGGCACCTTTAAGACTAACAGATGTATTGGAGCATTGGGTGAATGGTCACCCACGAAAGCTTATGCTCCAATACATCTGTTAGTCTTAAAGGTGCCACGGGACTCTCTGTTGCTTTTTGCAGACCTGGTTGAAATTTTCAAATTTCAAATTATTGTCTTTTGATGTTGACTTTTTCAAAATTTGGAAAAAAAAACCAACAACATTAATTTGTTTCCCCTTTTTTGGACCCGTTTTATTTAATAGACTGAAGTGGAACATCACAGATTTGACTTTTTGAAGTAGAACTATACAAAAAGTAATGTTATATAGAAACACTGGTTAATGGTTTTCCATTGCTTTAGTTTAGTGTTCCTTGGCACTACAAAGAGGTAAAAGGCTATATCAATGAACTGGCTATTCTCATCAGAATAACAATCTGTCCTTATCACTCCATCCTTACCCAGTGGTCACTTTCCATGAGGACAGGTTGAGGAAAAGAAAGTAGTGGTCCCAAATCAGTTACAAAACGCATCTAAAGAACAATACTCCCACAGATTCACTGAAAATATTTTGTTTTCTGGACTCCTTGCTCACTCCATTCTTTCACCAGTGGATGCATATTACATCAGATTATCTTAAAGAAGCATTTTCTCCGTAAGTGGGGGAATGAAAGTAACATTTTCCACATGGCACTACCCAGACAAAAATACAGCCCAGTGAGAATTAAAGCATTGGTGACCGTGTGGTGCTCAGGTACTTATAAGTACCAAAATAAACAGAAAGCACATAAATAAGTGAGGTAAAGAGGAGAGGCCAAAAGGCTGTTCTGGTAAGAGTCAAGGGGCTAAGCCTGAGGCAGATGAAGGAATGGTTTAAGTCACTGATGCAAAACTAGAAGAGAAATGATGTATACAAAACCAGAAGCAACATCCCCTCCTAAATACGCCATAGACAGTAAGGGCCAGATTGTGTCACCCTAATTTCACAGGACTGCACACAAAGTGAATTACAACTCAGCAGGAGTCAGGGTGGCAGAGTTGAACACCAATTCTGGGCATGTTGCTACATGGCTCCATCACTATCTATATTTAGCAGTTATTGTTCTGATACTGAAGTTACCACGTCACTGAACAAACCAAAGGCAACTGAACAAGTTAATGAGAAGTGTTAGTCAGGGTTCCCACCAGCCTTATAGAATGGGGGTGAAGATCTACTACTCTTCCATTGCATCAGCTTTGCTAATTTCCAGCCAGAACTAGAATCCAAACCCAGACCGCCTTCATGCCTTAACCACAAGACCATCCTTCCTCCCTCATTAACAAACTGAAGTGGGTGGGGAGCATTGCAAAAGGAGACCAGGTCAGAAAGCTAGGCAAGGGCAGTTTGACAAAGGGCCTTGAAAACAAGGGCAAGAAGCTGGCGTTTGATGTGTAGCTCAATGGGGAACTAGTGAAGTGTTTCCAAGTGAGGGATAATATGGTCAAAGTGATGGGCAGAAAAGATTACTTTGACCGCAGCATTTGGGATGGGGTGAAGTTGGGACTTCACTGGCTCTACTCACGTGCTTAACGTTAAGCATATGCATACAACTGTTTACAGGACTGGGACTCAACTGAGCCACAGGGAGGGTTTTTTTGCACTTAGTTAACTCTCTGGACAGGATTGTTGAACTGTTTCTTTACTGAAATTTCATTCCAAATAACTGCGCAACACCTATCAATGGAAGACATTTGTCATAGTGGGATAGACTCCATAGTTTCCAAAGATTACCAGGAAAACTTAATTCTAGATCATCATTACAGTAATGATTGGTATTTAGGTATTTCTAACTACTAACTGTTCATTAAGTTCACCATATTAGTAGATTGTTTATAATCATGGCTAATCATCATCTGTAACATCTTCTGCTGCTAACCATTGTTGTGGTCAAAGACCCCCACGCAGTCATTTTAGTTCAAAGACTCAAGCCTGAGGCCAGTTTATTGACATACATACCAGTGCACTGGGGTGCAGTCCGGAGAGTGACACCCCAAGCAGCAGCTCGCAGGCTGCTTTATTTCGTCAAACCGCAAGCAAAGTACAAACAATAGTCATGAGTTAAGAAATTAGGGTTGGGGTTAGTCCCTCCCCCAAACCGCGAGTTAAGAAAGTACCCCCCCCCCCGTACCTTCCTTATTAATTTTCCGAGAAGTGGTTTTCCCCAGGGGTGGTACTTGGCACCAGTTTGGGTACATTTCTCAAGACACGTTATTTTCCGGGGTCCTTTGGTTAAAGATTAAGGGGGGGGTTCCATGGGACGCCTAAAGAGGATCTATGATTGGCTATTTTTGCAGATAGCTGGAGTCACGGAGTGGGTCACAGATGACCCAAAGGAGAAGCTGCATGAGTCAGTTTGCATTTAGCTAAAGTTACCTATTGCTTCACACAAGCGGTTATTATATTTCATCAGTCATGAACATATTTCATTAGTGCTGCTGCGGGGGCTTTTTATTCTCCCATTCCCTCCTCTGGACATGACCCTTGACCGAGTTTGGCAGAAAACTGTGCAGTTTAGTCTAGTTCAGGCCCTGCCCTGGGCCCTGCTTTGTGTAAGGGTAGTTAGCATAACAGATCTTTGTTGGAGGGTTTATTTCAGGGCCCACAGATTCAAAGCTCTGGCTATCAAAAAGAAGGCCCCCCCCTCTATTTCCCTACACCATCAACAACATACTAATCATGTCTGTAACCTCTGTTAGGGGTTGTCTACACTAGAGAGCCTTTGCTAGTATTGCTTTACTGACCAAGCCCCCTAGTGGGCACACAGCATAAGCCAACAGAACGAGTTCTGCCCGCACACCTACACCACCTCAGCTAGCAGAAGCACTGTTCTGTTGGCATAGTTGCCTGCACACCAGGGGTTTTGCCGGCATAGCTATGTCAGCTGGGGTGGGGGGCAATTTTAACCAAACTCCTAACTGACATAACGTTGTAAGTTTAGAACAAGCATTAATTGATTAAACCTTTATAAACTATTTATAAATATCCCCTTAACAAAGGCTGACCCTATTTACATTATGCAGAGAGTTCGCCAAACAGCTTCTGGAAGAAGAGGCGATTGAAGAAGTATATCTTTGTTCAATTTCAATGGAACTACTCCTGTGCTTAAAGCTAAGCATATGTTTACGTGCTCTGCTGGATGTGGTCCTTGAGAACCGTAAAGAACAACAAAGAGCCAGCATTTGGGGACATACGCTGACCTAGAGCTATACCTAGAGCCACCTATTGATGTCAGTGGGAGATGGGAACACTGCTCAAGAGCAACATATGGTCCTTGGAAAAGGAACAGTCAATATCAAGTGTTATAAAACTCAGGGGAAGTTTGATAGTCTAGTAATGAAAAGATAAAGGAATAATCTGAATAAATATATTTTTGGTTATATTAATAAAGTACCTTACATTTGTTTATACGCATTTTGCATGTCCTGCTCATTCCCATTTAGTACTATACTAGTTGGTTATATTCCTTTAATTGATTAAATAGATACATTCCTGATGGAAAACAATTTAAGTGGAACATCTCTGGATGACATTTTGCTTGTTGATTTGTGTTAGCCGCAGTATCTAGTATGCTAAAGCAAGTGTGCCATCTAGTGGTACAGCAAGCAAGAATTTGGCAATAAACTCATCCTCCAGTTTAAACCCATTAAATATAGGGCAATTTTAATGGCTCCCTAAGTGCTGCTTATTTATCGTTAAATAACAAGTGACAAATAGTGCTATGGTGATATATCAATAGGTAGGAAGACTTTTGTAGCTGAGGTTGGGCATGTAGCCAGATGGGGAAATTTCTTTGACTATGACAGGCCTGGAAAAGTGTAAAAGTGGAATTTAAAAAACCCACCATGCCTACTACTTATTTAAGTTCCCTGATCATTACAGAACATACCTTGTCTATCAGAATGGCATTTAACATCACAAATACTGTACATACATGTGGGTGTGACCATTAAGGTGAAGGAACTGGTAGCAGGACACCATGCTCTCCCCACACTCCTAGGTTGTGGGTTCAAATCCAGATCAGGTTGGTAGTAACTGTAAGACAGTCACTGACCTCTAAACTGCTGACGGTGTATGAGATTTATGTGTCTGTTGCCCAGTGAGCAGTTGTCTAGCCACATCACAAGAGATGCTATCATAAGTGGCAGCCCCAACACTGAAGGCAAGAGTCGTTGAGGCCTTACTGACTGCTAAGGTAACTAAATCCATCCTTTAGGCACCACTGACATTCTCAACGCCAAAGTCCAGCTGCTACCTAAGCCTGTAGGCATTCAAGTCCCCTAGGTGCCTAAGGGTGCCCTGGCCAGCATGCACAAAGCCTTCGAAGCACAGACACCTCCCCACAGGAAGTGAGCAGTTCAGGATAGTAAAGAAAAACCTGCAGCTCCAAGTCTCAGAGCCCTGGTCAATTGGCTTAGCTCGCAGGGCTGAAAATAACAGTGTAGACGTTCAGGCTTGGGCTGGAGCCTGGGCTCTGCAACCTGGCGAGGGTCTCAGAGCCCTCCTGCTCCAGCCTGAACGTCTATACTGCTGTTTGCAGCCCTGTAGCCCGAGCCCCACAAGCCTGAGTCAATTCACCCTGTTTTTCTTTGCAGTGTAGACAAATCCACACAGCCCTCACTCAGGGGGAAGCCCCGGAGGCCCCAAAGTGGGATTCTCCAACTAGGCAGGGGAACGCCTCTCTCGCCACTGGGGCCCGGTCCTGTAGGTATGCTCAGCGTACGCTTAACGTCTGTGACCTGTCAGATCCCACAGCAGGAGGGCTGGATGCAGATGCACGGGGTGGAGGGCACTATTAAAATACAATTATACCCTTGATGTCTGTTTCTCTCCCCACAGACGGTGTGCAATCTGTATTCACTTCTTTTGCTGTCATTCCCTAGCATTGCTCTTTGGCCAGCGAGAGTCACCGTGGTTGAGAACCCAGAGCCTTTGCTTCAGAGACTTTCATTGGGGCCATTCCAAGTAGGGATTACGCCAACAGACAAACCCACTGAAGGCTTCAACACCCATTGTCAAGTCTACCTGCACGCAAAGCACTGAGATGGCCCCTATTTCCCATTGGTGTCATGCCATGCAGGTCACACGCTATGTAGCACACACTTGTAGTCCCAAGAAGGAGAGCAGGGTGGAGATCTCAGGTACCTCTAAGATCAGGTGAGCTTCTATCACAGGGGAAAGATCTATTTATTCAGATAGTTCCAAGTGTCTAGCTCAGAGTCTCTCTCGCCTTCCGCACTCTGTGTAGATTTAGAACCCATTAAAGTCAATGGAGAGACTTTAGTGGGGATGAGATTAGTCTCTCAGGCAACAGACATTTCAAACTGAGTTGAACACAAACCTCTGTACAGACTTATTTGTCCTTCGCTGTTACAGTATATGAAAACCTCCATGTCATCTGTGGCTTACCCCCTGTAAGGAGTTGGACTCACCCCTGCGGCGCCTCCTGCTGGTCATCCTCTGGAATTAGCTCATTTTCCAACAGGAGCACCCTCCACAGGCCAGTGACCCACCTTACCTCACTCTGGCCCCGTGTCCCTCCCAGGACCCCAGTGCCCCTTCACTGGGTTTCTGCTCCCCTTGCAGAACCCCTCAGTCTCAGGGTCTCCCCCCAGGGGAACCCCACCCACTAACCTCACCTCAGTGTAACGCTACTGCCAGTCACCCTCTAGCCCCGCTCCCTGGGGCAGACTGCAGTATAGGCCACTCATCACAGGCAAGGTTGGGCTGGACCTGCTGCCTCTCTCTATAGCTGGGCTGCCCCAGTACTGGTCTTAGGCCCTCAGCTAGGCCCGCAGCCTGGGGGTTTCCCAGGCTGGAGCTCCCCAGCTCCTCTAGCCTTCCCCCAGCCCTGCTCCACTGCCAGTACCCTGTTCAGCTCCCTTGCAGCCAGGCCCTTCTCTCTCTACAAGCAGAGAGAGACTGTCCCCTTGAGCTCCAGGCTCAAGCCTTTATAGGGCCAGCTGGGCCCTGATTGGGGCATGGCCCCTGCTGAGCCTGCTTCCCACTCAGTCTGAGCTGTTCTGTTCTCCCAGCCCTCCAGCCCTCTCCCCGGGCTGGTTTTAACCCTGTCAGGGCTGGAGCAGGTAGTCACCCCGCTATACCCTCCTCACCCCACAAGATAGTATTAGTCCCACTTTACCAAGGGGAACTCAGACCCAGGGGAGATGTAGTAATTTCTCCAAGGCCTCACTGCTGGTTAAAGGCTAAGCCAGGAATAGAACCTATGTCTCCTGAGTCCCAGGCCAATGGCTTATCCACTAGACTACCCCTCCTTCAGCAAACAAGTGTTTCCAAATGCAGCAGCTTCTGATGGCCTAACCCAAACCACTGCTACCAAAGCTGATGACTTAGCAGACCAAAGAGCCAATGGAATGAAGATCAAGGTATTTAAATATTACTGAAGTACATTGACTTGTGTCCAATGTGTTATTTCCAGGGACAGGATGCTGGGGAGTGGTAGGGACAACAAGAAGGGAATGAGCACCACTTGAAATACAGCAGCCACATGACAGAAACCTATGTTTCCAAGACATAGATAGTGGGTTTTTTTTTCCTTTCTTTTTTTAAACAAAGGAGATTTGCGAAGGCCATGAGGCATTGTATAGAACTTGAAAATAATGTGTAGCCTAGGAAAACTAGAAAGACAAGCAAGGAGGCTTTCGTTACATGTACCGTAAGATGAACAGTGATGTAAGTTACCGATTGGCAAATGCACTCTTAGCTACTGAGAAAGTGTGTTTGACAAGGACAGACAAGTTCATCAAAAGAGAGTGGCTAGGAATGAAAGGTGATTAGATAGGAAATACAGAACCAGTTATTATAGGGAAAGCAACAGTCTGTGTATGTGTGTGTGAGGGGGATTATAGGTCTTTTCTCCCTATGCTTCAGACCATGTTTGAAAACTAAACAGCCTGCTGTCTAAAAACATTTGGTGGAGATAGTATCGGGGGTAGCCATGTTAGGCTGTCTCCACAAAAGCAACAAGGAGTCC
>NW_020664487.1:9979550-9980566 GCF_002925995.2 Terrapene triunguis | reverse complement strand
TTGCCCCTTTAAGTGACCAGATGCCCCCTCTTCCAACAGCCTGTCCTGGAAATTTGACTCTTTAAACCAGGAACCCACATATCCCCTTTTATAGTCAGCAGCTTCCCTCACTTCTCCCCCTCAATAGCGGGCACTGTGAATTCTCCCCAGTCCTTAGGGAGGGCAGCCCTAGGGTGCCATGACAGCACTACTAGCTAGCCACTGTTTCCAGGGCCTAGTGGGTGGCCCCAACACTGCCAGGCCAGGAAAAGCAAGGCCCAGCCAGCAGTACCAATATCAACCCAGCATGCAGGGAAGGGGCGAGCCTGGCTAACTGGCTCCCCCTTTGGATCATCTGCTCACCTTGTGCATTCCCTGGGGTATTCTGCAATCTTTTCTGCTGCACAGACTTCTAGGGTAACAAAGGCCAACACAAAAGCCAGTGTCCTTACATCTGGTCCCTAGTCCCAACTCTCGGGCCTGTGCTCCTTACAGCCTCCCCTCAGGGTTTTCAGTCGTTCTTTTTCCACACCACCTTCCCAGTGCCTGGTAGGGGAACCCAGGCCCTTCCTCTCTGCTGGTTCCATTCTAGGGACTCTCGGACGAGCAGCCACCGTCTGCTCCATCAGACGCCTTGTCGCTACCTCCCTAGACTCCTTCCTGCCATCAGAGGTTCTCCAGGCCTTTCCCCCAGCCCCATCCTGGGCTCTGTGCAATGATCAGAGCCTCCTGGGCTTCTCCCCAGAGGTCCGGTTCCTCCCCTGTGCAAGGGTCAGCCACAGGAGCTTTGCCAATCCTGAGTCTTGCAGGTATATCTCTCCACGTGGCTTTCTCCTCACTCTGCAGGAGCCTTCCTGTTCCCCAGGAAGGCAGGTGCACCAAACATGCCCAGTAGCGTCTGTCCCATGAGGCTCTCCTCTCCCACGCCCAACATGGAAGGCAAGGGCCGGGAGCAGGGCCGGCTCTAGGCACCAGCAAAACAAGCTGGTGCTTGGGGCGGCACATTTTTAGGGGCGGCCTGGCCGGCGCCAGAATGC
>NW_020664487.1:9959099-9979450 GCF_002925995.2 Terrapene triunguis | reverse complement strand
AGGCTTGAGAGCCTGGGGGGAGGAGGCAGGGCTGGGGATTTGGGGAAGGGGCGGAGCGGAGGCGGGGCCGGGGGTGGGGTAAGAAAAAAACGGGGTGGGGGGAGTGGCCAAAATTGTTTCTGCTTGGGGTGGCAAAAATCCTAGCGCCGGCCCTGGCCGGGAGGACTCCTGGATGTTTCTCCTCAGTGAGGCGACTGCAAGGTCAGCCCAGCAGTAGCTCTCCTGCAGGAGCCCCTGATCAACCCTCTGCTTCCTTGGGCTGGTCTAGTCCTAGGAGGCAGACTGAGTAGACAGCGACTCAGAGCTCCACTTGTGCTCCAGCCCCGTGGGTTTCCCAGGGGACAGGACTAATGGGAAAACCTCTGGCTGCCTGGTGGCTCAGTCCAGGCCTGTGCATCACCCAGCAAGATTCCACACATTGACAAGTTTAGAAGAGCAGCAATGCACTGGGTGCAGGACCAAACCTCCCAAGCGAGTCACCTCCAGGGCTCCCCACCACTCCTTTCCCAGCTGGCTCCGCCATGCAGGCAGCTCCCTGCCCAGTGTCTGGATGACAACAGCGAAGCTCCACCTGCTCTGGTTCAGGAACTGATGCAGCAGCCATCCCCACAGCATTGGCAAGGAGAACCAGCCCTGGCCACCCCGCTGCCCACTCCGGTTTGGCCCCATCCCCCACAACTCATTGATGGGGCTGCTGGGACACCAGGGCCAAACCTAAGTGGGCAGTGGGGTGGTCCGCACTGCTCATGCCCTTGCTGGGGCTGTATTGGGGATTGCAGCTTGAGCTCCCACTGCGGGAAAAACATGCAGAGGGGCTGCACAAGCCTGGAGGAAAGAGAAACCCCATGAAGCCACTGCCCTTACCCTGCCCTTTTCCATGAACATCACGGAAGCTCATCTAAAAGTCTAAGGTAGCATGGTTACTGTGGGAAATGTTCTTCTTCAGCTGGGATGGGAGGTGTGGGGAGTAAAAAGCAGGTCAGCCCCATGAAACCCAGGACTGTGGGGAGGTCTGCTAGGCAAATTTCTTTGGGATTAAAGCAGCGTTGCCCACTCTTTCGCTTTTATTGTGAATCTTGTGATATCCATTTTAAAATCCCTGTACCTGGATTAGGTAAGAAACCTGGATTCCATTTTTTTTAAAGGAGTTCTCTAGGCCTCGTGGTTGCAGAGGAAAGCTGGAAGATGTGCTGAGTGCAGAATGAAGTACCACTCAGTGAACGTAAATGTGGCAGAAATTTGCCCTTTGTTAAAATTTGGTAGAAAATAAAACCATGTTAAGAGAAGGAGTGCTATCTACAACGTGAAATTGGGAAGAAGGGCTCAGGAGTTCCGTTCCTCATTCTGCCACTGATATGCATGACATTAGCCAAGTCACAGAACCGGTGCCTCATTTTCCCCAGAAGGGAAATTGGAAGAATATTACTTCATTATACTGTTGGGAAATAGTTATGTTTAATTAATGTCTGTAAAGGTGCTTTGAAATCCTCAGTTGCGAGAACATAAGAACAGCCATACGGGATCAGACCAATGGTGCTTCTAGCCCAGTGTCCTGTCTTCTTACAGTGGCCAATCCCAGATGCTTCCAAGGGAATGAACAGAACAGGGCAATCATTAGAAGTGATCCATAGCCTATCCTTCAGCCCCAGCCTCTGGCAGTCAGAGGCCTAGAGATACCCAGAGCATGGAGTTGTGTCCCAGAGCGTCCTGGCTAACAGTCATTGATGGACCTGAACTCCATGAATTTACCTAATTCTTTTTTGTATCCATTTATACTTTGGGCCTTCAAAATATCTCCTAGCAACAAGTTACAGAGGCTGATTGTGTCTTGTATGAAGAAGTACTTCCTTATGTACGTTTTTAATCTGCTGCCTAGTAATTTCATCGGGTGACCCCTGGTTCCTGTGTTACGTGAAGGGGTAAATAACACTTCCCTGTTCACTTTCTCCACACCATTCATGGTTTTATAGACCTCTATTGTACCCCCCCTTCCTATCCTCTCTTCCTTCTATGCTTTTACACTGTTTAGCCATAGTGGCATTTTTTGGTCCTCTTACCGTTTTTTGTTTGTTTGTTTGTTTTGTTTTTTTAATTTGGGCTACACATTTCATTTGAGCCTCTACGGTGGTGTTTTTTTTTTTTTAAAAAAAGACCATGCAGTTTTCAGGCATTTCACCTGTGACGGTTCCGTTTAAACTCCATTTAACTAGCTTCCTCATTTTTGTGTAGTTCCCATTTCTGAAGTTAATTTAACATCCTTGTGGGGGGTAAATACCAAAGAAGCCCAGCACAGTAGCATTTAATTATATTATGGTTGCTATATTCACCTCTTAGACCAGATCCTGTGTTCCCCTTAGGACTGAATCAAGAATTCCCTCTGCGCTTGTGGGTTCCAGGACTAGCTGCTCTAAGAAGCAGTCATTAATGTTGTCTGTAAACTCTATCTTCACATCCCATCCTGAGGTGACATGTACCTCGCTGAAATCCACCATTATTATTGATTTTCCCCCTATTTTTATAGCCTCTCTCACCTCCCTGAGCATTCCACAATCACCATCATCATCCAGGTCAGGTGGTCAGTAGTATGTTCCTACTACTGAACTATTATTCAATCATAGAATTTCTATCCATAGAGAGTCTATGGTGCAGTTTGATTCATTTAAGATTTTTACTCTATTTGCCTCTATGCTGTCTTTCATGTGCAGTGCCACTCTGCCACCAGCACAACCTCCTCTGTCATTCCTATGTATTTTGTACCCTGGTATTAGTGTCCCGCTGATGGTCACCATGCCACCAAGTTTCTGTGATGCCTATTACATCAATATCCTCATTTAATACCAGACATTCAAGTTCACCCATCTTAGTATTTAGACTTCTAGCATTTGTACACAAGGTCTTGTAAAATTTGTCACTTTTTAGTTGTCTGACTTCATTTGACTGTTTCTCTTCAGTTCCTACTCTATTTTATCAACTTCTATCCTCTCCTCTTTACTAGGATATAGAGAACGTTGTATCACTGCAAAATTATGTAACCATTGTATTATTGGTTTTTAACTCCACCCCACTCCCAAAATCTGCCTCTATTGGCTTTGATTAATGTGTCATGTTCAGCACTTGTTCTGGGTTATACAGATATGTAACCAGCTGTGCTGGTGGGGGAAAAAAATCAAATTCCAAATTCAGAGTGGGTTAGGGGGAGAAATCAAGCCATTTTAGAATCAACTATCTGTTTTCAATTTGGATAACAGGCATCTACTGTGACTAAGGGCAGGTCTACACTACCCGCCTGAATCGGCGGGTAGAAATCGACCTCTCGGGGATCGATTTATCGCGTCCCGTCAGGACGCGACAATCGATCCCCGAATCGATGCTCTTACTCCACCAGCGAAGGTGGGAGTAAGAGCCGTCGACGGGAAGCCGCGGAGGTCGATTTTGCCGCCGTCCTCACAGCGGGGTAAGTCGGCTGCGATACGTCGAATTCAGCTACGCTATTCGCGTAGCCTAAGTTAGGGCTGGTCTACACTGGGCGGGGGAATCGATCTAAGATACGCAACTTCAGCTACGCGAATAGCGTAGCTGAAGTCGAAGTATCTTAGATCGAATTACCTGGGGTCCACACGGCGCGGGATCGACGGCCGCGGCTCCCCCGTCGACTGCGCTACCGCCGCTCGCTCTGGTGGAGTTCCGGAGTCGACGGTGAGCGCGTTCGGGGATCGATATATCGCGTCTTAACGAGACGCGATATATCGATCCCGGATAAATCGATTGCTACCCGCCGATATGGCGGGTAGTGAAGACGTACCCTAAGGTAACAGAAGCAGCAGAGGAAATAGAGCCAGTGTCTGGAAAACTGTATGTACATACACTGGTGCACTCGGCTGTCTCTGGTTTGGGGGAAGTAAGAGAACAGATTGGAAAGAACAAACACTGCAGAATGAAACAATGTATAGATCAGTACACAGCCAGATTTCCATGCAAAATGCATAACAACTGCAGTGGTATCTTATGTCATCACGATGCCACTTCCCCGGCATACTGCTCCGTACATAGCAATTTCCAATCAGCAACAAGTGTGGGCATACTGCTTTCCAGTGCCAGGAATCCATAACACATAAGGAGTTGCAGCTGGTGTTAATTACTGTGTAACTGCTGGTATAGCTCCAGCCTATCCATTTCAAGTTACTGTTATCAACATGTAGCTGTGCAAGGAGAAAGTGTGGGTAAGAGATGCATACAGCATAGTTTTTCTCTGAAGAATCAGTAGGTTTCCAGATCTGCTGTGCTTTCAGTGACAGTATGGCAAACCCAAGCATTCAAAAATCACAAGGCAGGACCCCAAAATCAGATATATGAATTTTAATTATAATCAGATTTGTAAGCCAAAGTAGGGATCTTTTCATTTGCCTACTGGTTTTTGAAGCTTTTACAGTTCACATTTTCCAGCTTCTTTCTGCAACTGTGAGCGATAGAAACTTTTCACAAATGAAACCTGTCATTCATGGATTTCATTGCATCATATCTACTTTAATGGGGTGCCACAAGTGATTCATAGATTTAAAACCAGAGGAGAGGTATAACCATGTATTCCTACCTCTGGAGCGCCCCCTCATGCCCAGATGCAGCATTGCAGGGGACTTGCCTCACACTCCTGGCAGCCATGTACTTGGCCTTAAGGATAAGTCCCAGCCGGTCCCTTCTCTGGACTCCCTTGCGGCGTCTTCTCTGGCTCAGCCCTCTGGCCAAGTCACACACAGTTCAGGCCCCTTCTTGGGCTGAGTCCTAAAATTCACCCCTCTTGGGCTCACCTGCAAACAGCAAGCCCTTGGCACCTCCTGGACTTGACTCCAGTTCTCCCTCATCATCAGGGCTTTCCCCTGCAGCGAGTCTAAGTACCCTCTCACTCAACTTTCTGCCCCTCATGGGCTTCAACCTCATTCCTTGGGTTTCACAAATCCTAGCCCAGGGCTCCCCCACTTTAGGAGCCCTACTGCAGGGGTTAACTCTATTCCAGTAGCTCCTCCCCTGGCCACAAACAAGCCTAAACTATCAGACATTCCTGCAGGCCTTCTCCCAGGAAAAGAGACCTCTCCTTGACTCCTCTCTCCTGGGTATCCTCCAGATACAAGCTCCCTCAGCTCCTTATGCCATCTAGACCCACCTCCTCTGGCCAGGAGCCAATCAGTTAATCAGCTCCCAAGGGTGGAACATCCCTAATTAGGTTCTCTCTCTTGCCTTACAGGTGATGGGGCTTAACCCCCATTACAGGACCATAATGCTCATCTGGTGTGACCCTCAGTTGAACTAGAGCCTGTGGTCCATGGAGCCCTGGGGGTCCGCAGACTATGCCCAAGAGTTCCAAAGGGGTCTGCATCTCCATTTGAATTTTTTTAGGGGTCCACAAATGAAAAAAAGGTTGAAAATCACTAAATTAGAGCTTCTCTTTTCATCTTTATGATTATAAAGGGGGGATAAATATTAAAGTCAGTGTGACCTGTGCATGCAGAGAAAAGATGTGTGTATATCTTGCATTGTATTTTGGGTGGAGTCATGGCTATCTCTAATGGCTCATTCATCTGATAAAGCTGTGCTCTAGGTCATTGCCTCATTGCCTGAAGACATCACACAACCAATTTAGATCTTTATGCTGCCTCTTTTTCCAGATTGGCAATAGACAGTCAGATGGACACTGAATGGGCATCTGATTTAATCTCTGCAGATGTGAGTTCAAATTCTGATTCACAGCAAGTTATGAGAGAATTGAGCTCATCTCTGCTGGTGCATGACCAAAAAGCCCCACTCCACCATTGCCCATGATTGGCCCAAGGAATGGGCATCATGCTGAAATCAGCAATAGCCAAAAGTTGGATTTTGTGTAAATATTCACAAGTCCAATGTGAATAAAAAGAGAAAGCAGGCTTTATTACTCAAAACTGCCTTTTTTTCCTGCCTGAGAAATTGTGTTATAATAATAATGCTTTGTTTTCTAGAATGCCTGGAGATCCTTGAATGAAAATGCTATCGTATCGAAGATCAGTAAATTAAGCTTTACAGCATTTTTGTTACATAGGTGAGCATTGTTCCCATTTTACAGATGGGTAAACTGAGAAGGACAGATAGTGAGGTTACAACAGTTACTCAAGCTCATGCAGTGAGACAGTAATAGTTGGGCTCAGAACCCAGGAGCCCTGGTTCCCATTTCCTCTGGTCTAATAACCGGGCATGCTGCCTCACAGGACCTTCTGTTCTTACTGAATTTCATTGTGATCTAGGGGTGAAATCCTGGCCCTATTGAAGATCATGGGAGTTTTGCTGTGCTTCTAAAATTAACATAGGCAGGACATTGTGATTCCTGTAATTTCATGTTTTCAAACTTTTTGCATGAAATTACCCGCAATAGCTAGCATGGGAAAGTCTGGTTTGGGGAAAGACCTGGGAAGTACTGGAACAGCACGCAGAAACTCACTCCATTATAACGTATGACCTATACAGACACCTGGCCTGGTGGGGACAGAAGCCGGGAAAGCTATGTGGGACCAAGTTCCCCTTGCATAACTGGCACAGCGATCCATACCAAACAGTGACCCCACCCCTCAGAGGTGGGTGAGGCAGAGGTCATAATGGTTAGTGTTGTGAGCTATGTATAGTCTGGTAGCAGATAAGCCAACTTGCTCCCAGGAGCCAGCCCTTCCAGCATAACCGAGGCAACATTGTTTGCCATCTCCTGTACATTAGGACTAGAGGGGAAATAAGCTAACGCATCTTGCAAGTCCTACAGTGACTATAGCCAAGCTATGGGTGGAGGGATGCTGCAAACCAGCCTGGCTAGTGCCAAAATCCATGTCGAAGCTCACAACAGACCTGCCGGTGTATGTGAAGGAACATATTCAACCAGCCTCGACATAGAAACCATGGGGGATCTCAGAGCTATCTAAACCTATGGAGGGCCCCATCAGGCCAGGCAGCCCTCTGTCCCCTCACAGTCCTCATTCAACCCAGCCTGCTGTTGTTTTCTTGCCAGAAAGGACCAATGGCCTGTTATCTCCATCAGTCGTCGTTGTGGGGCCAGCAAACAGACCTCACTGCCCCCCACTGAGATCCTGGACAGTCTCCAAATACGCTAATGTTCCCATGGCCAAACCCATCCCCAGTGCAAGTCTTGTAGTGTTACACCAGGGTATACTGGTCCCCATGAGTATGCTTCTCAGCCCACTTACACCAGTTTGACATCAGTGTAGCTCCACTGGCTTCAATGGACCATCGACGCTTGATATATGGGTGATGTGACAGTAGGCTCAGGCCCTGTATTTTCTCTCTTGCAGCTGGGCTGTTTAATTACAATTGAAACATCGTCCTTTAGGAGACCAACCACCGACTTCAAGGAAGTTACTCCAGAGTGACACCAGTGGAAATGGATACAGAAACTGAACCAGACATTGTTGGGACCCACAGTTCCTGCAGGCATTACTCTCTTGTACACTGTTTTATCTAGATTCTGGTCTCTGACCTGCAGAGTAATACAGATCTACCTAACCCGACATGGGAGGTGTGTCAGAGGCATTTCTGGTTGCTTATTGGAAGTGTTATTGGACGGGTGGACTTACTGCTAGCGTGCCCCCTTACAGCTGCATGTGGTGTAGCAGCTCTTCTGCATCTAGTGCCCCCTGCCGAGTGCCACTCCAGTCCACCTTTTCTCCTGACTCGGCCCTCCAACCAACTCCTGGTTTAGTCACAACCCTTCCGGGGTAACCAAAAAACCAACAACTAACCGATGTCTGACTGCTCCATCCAACCTGCTGCCTTTGAACCCGGGCCCAGTAATTCATTCACACTGTTCCCAGGGCTGCCATATCTCCTTGTGAGGGGCTTCAAGTCACCTTCCCAGTGGCTGGTAGGGGAATCCAGGCCCAGCCTCCCTACTAGGCTCCAATCCAGGAAACGTAGGACAGGCAGTCACAGTTCAGCCCTCCAGATTCCTTGCTGCCACTTCCCTGGACTCCTTCCTACCACACCTACCAGCAGGCCTTCCCCAAGGTCTCTCTAAGTTCACCCTTCTCTCCGAGCCAGGACTCAGAGCTCTCCCCCGGACCCCTAATAAATCCCAAACCAAAAATATCAACTTAAGTCCCCTTCTGCCCTCCTCAGGCTTGACTTTTCATCCCTCTCTGTTCCTCAGTTGAACATGTCCCAGGACTCTCCCCCGGAAGTCCAGATCCTGCCCTATTATCAGGGCCCCTCACCACCAAGTTTGCTCCATCCTGGTGGCTGGTCTCTCTGTCTCCTGGCCTCTTAACTTTGCTATTCAGAAGAGGAGTTCCCCCGAGCCTCCTCCTCCACCCTCTCAGTCTCTCCGTTATCTCGTTCCAGAGAACAACAACAACAACGTTTCTTCCTACAGCCCATTTCTTATTTGTATGCTTTATGGTGAAGCAGACTCCTCTACTGAGTCTATAAGCACCACCTACTGGATTCCTCATACACTCATGCCACTACACTTTCTTACCCTGCTCTGTGTCCTTAAAACAATCTAGCAGAGCTTTTTTAGTGTCACCCCACTTTCCTGACATGCACTAAACCCCTCATAGCATTGTCCGTCACCTTAAGGCAGCTAATTTCTTCACAAAGAGCTCTTCTGTGCATTCCCATCTCAGGTGATCAGCTGGGTTCTTTAACCTTACCCGTGTTATATAACCCACCTTTGTGTCTAGCCAATAGATATAAATTGTCATTCAACCCACCGTGACCAGTTAACAGTCTAAATACGAGTACTCTACTGAGACTCTCAGAACTTTGGAGCAGCACTTCAGTCTCTATGTTTATAGCCCTTTTCTGCGCCAGACGCATTTATACTAACCACTCAGCTCCTCTCCCAGCTGGGACTCCTTCCTCCAGCGGCCAATTGGCCTTTGCAGGCCACATTAACCCTTTCATAGGTTGGGGGAGGGAGGGGTTAGATACACCCTTACAGCTTATCATTTAAAAAAAGATGAAAAGGGTGTGCCAACTTAATAAAGCAGAGAAACATTTCTCCTCACAATGTCGGTGTTGAGAAAAGGTCTTATACCGAATTCTTTAGCACTGTATGTTCATCAAACATTTTTCACTGTGGCAATGAGTGGAGTGCAGAAGTCCTCGGTCACCACTAGGTGGCAGCCTTGGTACAGTAACAATCCAAGTGCTTCAGTTCCTTGGTTGAGCAGCAGCATGAACACAAACACATTCAATAAATAAAACTGGTAGTAGTGAAATGATTTCATTGGAGTGTATATTTATGTCTCCGAGTTCTGTTGCTCATGGGGATTTACAGGAAGCCCAAAGCATCTTTGAGGAGTTATTAGGGAGTTATTACACATGAAAATTCAGCTAGACACAGCCAGACTTTTGTTAAAAAAGAGAGAGATTAAAAGGTCAAATTCCATGTGGGAAAAGCCCACAGGGTATCCTGGATTCACCAAGATGTATCACCTAGGGAGATTTTGCTACATCCCCCAGAGGTGAAATCCTGGTCCCATACCAGCAAGTTGGATCAGGATTTCATCTCAGGAGCAGAGGTGAAATTAAGCCGACCCCTTCTGCCCGAGGCCCCGCCCCTTCTGGTTGCACCCCCCCCTGCCCCCACACACATACACCTTGCTCAGGACCTTGGCTGCCCTGCGTACCTGTAAGTCCCTTTAATGACTTTCACCCCTGCCTTAGAGTCTTGACCCCTCCCCTCCCCCTCCCCCAATGTTTATTTCTTGACCAAATTGTGGGGGGGGGGGAAGAACTAGGACAGAATGAGTGACCAAATGGGCTGCAAGAATACCGAAGTAACCGCAGAGAAGGAAACGCTCTTTATCTACTCATCACATTCTGGAGCAGAGAGTGTAATCATGGGTCCCTCGGCCAGGACAAGAGGAAGTCTACCTGAGTCCAGAGAGTTTCCTCAACCTCCAGCCCCTCTGAGGGACTCCAGACTACTCACAAAGCTGTGAAATATTTCATCAGAGCCCAGCTCTTGCTCCCGTTGAAGACAATGGAAGTCTTCCAGTCACCTTGAACAGGGGCAGGATGGGGTGCCAAGACTGCAGTAGGAGAGACGCAGTCTCAATCCAATGGGCTTGCCCCCTATTCCTGTACCATTGCCTCCTCTTCCTGGCTGGCTGGCTGAAGTAAGGTCAGAGTACCTAGAAGAGCAGCTGTTGCTTTGACCTCAGTGGCTACCCAGACAATGATGCATTTAGTCTCACCATTCATGACTGACCCTCCATAGAGCTGGGTGGAGTAGTAGGGAAAGCTTTGCTACTTCCCGTGGGACACCAGCATCCCTGTGGGGCTCTAATGACTCACTGAGTCCTTGGGGAGTCACACAGGCCTCCAGCTTGCTAAAGGAACTGCCTCATAATGACCTTTTCTTCCTGACGGCTCGTTGTCATCTCACTGGCCTGCCTGCTTCCAGGAGGGTCCAATCCTAAAGGAGCCACTGCACACTGTGGTCATTACAGGACTTATAGCCTTGTGGCACCTACGCTGCCCGCAGTTAATTGGCTTGTGTCCATTCTTCCATCATGGGTGGATGGGAGAGGCCTACACATATATAGGGGTGGGGATGGGAGAATGAGATTTGTATGCAAAGAGCAGCAAGGCACCGGCACCAGCTAAAGTGGCATCAAGTAAAGACTCCCTCTTATCTGTCGGAGGGATGCACTGCAGACACCTGGCATCTCTTTTATGGAGAAATTTGTTTCAGGTGATGCAAAGTCAGGGCCAGCGCCGATCTCTGCGCCTGCGTAGATTTCTATAATCACTCATCTGGCTGTGGGTTTTGTTAAACCGGAGGCAGAAGATTGTAACCATGCCATTATCAATTCCCAACCTCTGAGAACATGTTGTTATCCAGAACTACAGCTCTTGTCACAAACTACCTTGGGCCCCACAGTCTAAATCACCAGTAGGTTGCACACGCTGGTGGCTATAGACATGGAACCCAGGCCTGAGGTACTAAAGAGGGAGAAGCTGGAAAGGAATATACATGTAGGCTACTATATGGAAACGTGAAGAGGAAATGAGGGTACATCTACACTTACCGGAGGGTCCGGCGGCAGGCAATCGGTTTTCTGGGATCGACTTATCGCGTCTAGTGAAGACACGATAAAATCGATCCCTGATCGCTCTGCCGTCAACTCCGGAAATCCACCGCGGCAAGAGGCGGCAGCGGAGTCGGCGGCAGCGCGGCAGCGGTCGACTTTCCCCCGTCCTCACAGCCAGGTAAGTCGACCTAAAATACGCAACTTCAGCTACAGTATTCACGTAGCTGAAGTTGCGTATCTTAGGTCGGACCCCTGCTGTAGTGTAGACCTAGCCTCAGGCTAGCCCTTGCCTACACTTGAGAATGGCACCACCACCGTGACTAGCATTCATGTGACGCAACCAGGGCATGCTGCAATGGTGCAGCGCACCCGTGCTATTCCTGCTTCCCACGTGCACACACAGCACTCCCACGGAGAGTTGCAGGGCCTGTGGGTTTGTGCACCTCTTTCCCCACACCCGGCTCAGCCCCTGGAGCAGGTGCATAATATCTATAGTATTGAGTGACCATTTGCACTTGCTCACATTTTTGACTTGTTCCAGGGGATGGGTCACAAAGTGACTGGACCTTTAAGGGAAAAATGGTCCAGCCCCACCTGTGATGCACCTAGCTCACCGCCCCAGCTGGAGAGAATAAGAGTGACATGCCTCATTTAGCCATATGACTTGCCTGCCTCCCGGGTAGAGATAAGCCCATGGCAAACCAGAGGGAAAGATGGGATACTCTGGGTAGGAAGTTCTGGGAGTTGCTGCTTGGTAGAGAGCACGAAAAGACTCAAAGGAGCCAAGGAGGGGCTGAAAAGCAAAGACAGATCCTCAGGAAGGACGGGCTGGATCATGGCTGAAACTGGGGTGATGGACTCTTTGTGTCAGAGGGCTGGTTGTTAGAGGATGTGTTTGTGATCTTTTAGGAGGGGTGGAGTTTTTATTTAATGGGTTAGCTAGAGAGCCAAGTCACTGAAGCACCTAAACCAGGCCAGAAGGTAGGTAGATCCAACCTGAGTGAGGGGAAACTGAGGCAGCAACAGGTAGCCTGAAGCCAGACTAGGTAGGTGGCACTCTTATAGGATGCTCTCAGCGCTTTTGTCATGCACCAGGCTCTACCCTGACACATGAAATGTAATTTCCTACTGTGCTCTCACACCATCCCTGAAGATGCCATGGTGGAGGGACATCAGTCTCCCCATGACCTGCTTCTGGGTCTGGAGGCTCCGGTCTACTATGCTCAAGGATGTCAGGAGCAGGATTTCAGTATTTTCATTAGTTTGTTACTTTTATCAAATGTAATTTTTGTTACTTTGTTTTGTAGCTGCAGTACTTAACAGTTTCCTTCTCTCTTGTACGCTCCTCTAGAAGACAGAGAGAAGAGTTATTGGGACTCATGTCCAGCTGAAGGACATTGTACTTGTAACCCAGCCAATTCCATCCCATCCCTTCTTGCACCCACAAGGCAGTGGGGTCCCTGGAGGACACGTTGCTCCTTGCGGTAGAAGGAGAGGGGATGACGGAGTAGTGCAGCACTGTTGTGAAGGATGGTTAGGAGGAATGTGTGATGAGAGTCATCTTGTTCCTTTAACCAGTCAAAGGGCACGTGTAACTAGTTTATAAAGGGTTAATACACAATCAATAGATGTTATGATCTTAGCTAGAAAATGGGTGTAATGAGGTGGAAAGACTCCACACTGACCAAAAAGGGGTTGAAGAGAGCCATCCACTCTGCTACACTTGCAAGAGGTGTCAAGCCTGGAAGAAAGAGTTAAGTGGGGCAAAGCCCAGGTCTGTAGTGGCTGAGTTCAGGCATTTAGCCAGGTCAATATATATCTCAGATCTTACCCACTAATCATGCTGATACCAATCCTTTAGTAACTAAAAACTAAAGGTTTAATAAGATAAAAAAGAAGAGAGTTAATAATGGTTAATAGATCATATACATACAAATAACTGTGAAGTCTTTAGACCAGGTTTGTAGCAGTGATGTTATAGACGGCTGGCTTGTAAAGTCTCTCTGGTAACTTCCAAAAGATTGGAAGCCCCTCAGTCCATAGTCCAATATGCTCTTTTAAGTTGTAAATCCACAGTCCAGAGAATCAGGGCGGGAAAGAGGCAAAAAAATGGAGATCTCAGGGGTATTTTATACCCTCTGCCATGTGCATGGAAATTTACTGTCTCAAACAAAGCTCACAGCCCTGGTGAATGGGAAGTTACTGGTCCAAGATGGAGTCTGGGGCCACATGAACGTAGCGCATGTCCTTCCATGGCTTGAGGACTCACAGCGGGTAGCCATTGCCCATATTCTTGCCCAGGCGTCCACAGGAAGAGCTATGTGGGCAGAATGAGTTTCTTCTATGGCCCATTGTGAGAGCTAAGTGTCCTTGATGGGCCATCAACACAAACCTGTCTGTCTGTTTTGTTTCGACATTTTCTAGCAAAAACATTTTGACATTCCTAAAATCTCAACATTTCATTTGTTCGTTTGACTCAAGATTCCCTTTTCAACTCCGATCAACAGGAAGCTGCATTTGGTCCCCCATTGTCTTCTATGAGCCGGGATCCCTAGAGGACTATGTTTCCCACAGTGAAAAACAGGCCCGGCTGACCATGCTGGGTGCACTGTTTAATGTTTGGGGTTTTTTTTAACCCATTCAAAAATGAACCAGTTTGGATCAATTCGATAAAACCAAATATGCTGATCTGGGTCAAACTGACCTGAAACAAAATGTTTGCTAAGCATGATTTTATTATTCCCAGGGCTAAAATTCTTGCTTACAGTTTTTGGTGTCATTTGTTTTACAGACCCGTAGTTGGAAATGTGTTTCTATTCCAGAGCCGTTGCCGTGAGGACAAGTGTGAATTGCATCTGAGTCACAAGATCTGACACAGGGCACGAAGCAAGGTCCCACATCACACAAGGTGGGATTGCAGGAGAGCAATGAAACTCAAGAGCCGACTCTGTGGCCATTAGGTTTGAATCACTTGGGGCTCCCATTTTACACAACTGCTCTCGTGGATTCCCTCTGAGGTGTCAGACAGAAAGTATCCCTTTGAGGAAAAAGGAGGATGCACTCTTTCAAACCTGACAAAACTGTATTCGTTAAAAGAGGACCCAAGGCCCAGTTTTAAAAGGAGGAAGACAAAGAGTAGGGAAGTTATTTTCAAGTCCAGCCCTTCAGAATTCAGGCTAAATCTGCTCACGTACGAAGTCGGCTCCTTGATTGAGTTGTTTCATTAACTATATGAAATGAGACAAGCGAAACACTTGGGGAAACTCGGGAGATGTAGAAGGAAAGAGTAAATTCAAAGAGATGATTTGAAGGTTGTGGTAAAATGCTCAGTTTCGCCCACTAATTAGGGCTGCTGGGAGTAGTGGGTAATTTGCAGTTTCTAGGTCATATTAAGTTTAGAAGCTTCATCTGTAACTGCTTGAAAAATAAAGTTTGGCTGAACTATTCTACGGTGCAATTATGTTCCCCCCAGGTTATCTATCTTCATTTATTATTGCCATGTACTTAGCCACCAGGTAAAGTAGAGGGTAGATACAAAAAACAAGTGGGCTATTAAAATCCCACAGTCAAGTCTTTTCCCCCCTTTAAATTTAAGAAATAAATCTCCATGTAGATGTAAATGGATGCTTAATGGTACTTGTTCCATTGTGCACTCTAGCTGCTGAAAAAACTGTCCAAATGCACCACAAAACCAGTGATATATGTGAGCCACATCAACAATATTTTCATCCTCTGCACAGAGGATAAACTCCCTCAGATTTCCACCACAACTTTAAAACCCCCCAGCGGCCCATTAAACTCTCTCTGGAACAGACGCACACTAGCATCAACTTCCTAGACACCATGGTTTGCTTCAACAATGGAACCCTACAGACCACTGTATACAAGAAACCCACAAATCATCACACCTACCTTCCTAGATCCAGTAGCCATCCCAAACACACCAATAAATCGGTTATATACAGCCAGGAACTCAGATACAACAGAAAATACTCCAAGAAGAAAGTCCGGATATACACCTTAACACACTTAAAACTGTTTTCACCAAACAAAGACACTCCACCAGAGAAGTAGATTGCATTATGGAATGAGTCACCAAAATACCCCCAAGAGAACTTGCTTCAATGCAGGAATAAAACCTCCTCTGACTTCATACCCCTAGTTGTCACCTACCACCCCACACTGGAACACATATGGGGTATCAAACAACTACACCCATACTCAATGGGGATCCTATCCTGAAAGAAATATTTCCTGAACCCCCTCTTCTGGCCTTCAAACAACCCCCCAGCTCCTCCATGCTCATCATCAGAAGCAAGCTCCCCATAGACCAGGACACACCAACTCAAAGCAGCAACAGATGCTGCCAGAACAACTTATGTAAAACCCGAAGACATCTCCACTGCTACAATGATCAACACCCCTTTCTAGATACATGGGTCCTACACATGACTGTCACAGCAGCATGTGGTGTGCCTCATTCTGAGCACTCAATGCTGCAATAACAACTATGGGGTGAAATCAGACAATCCCTGCACTCTCAAATGAACTCACAGGAGAATGATAAAAAACACTTTTCACAAGGTGATCACTCCATATCTGACCTCTCCATCCTCAAAGGAAACCTGCACAGCACGTTCAAAAGAGGAGCCTGGGAGCTTAAATTCATAACTCTGCTAGACACTAAAAATCATGGTCTTAATAAAGACACTGGATTTATGGTTTATTACAACAATCTGTAACCCACTAACCCCCCTTTTTGTCCTATGACTATGGGGTGTTAACAGGCCACTTCACCTTGAATGGTCCCCTATAATACGTGCAAACTACTTATAATAAACTATCTGTTCAACCTTGTTTTTAGCTGTGACACTGAGCACCTTTCCCAGACGTGGAGAAGAGCTCTGTGTTGTTCAAAAGCTTCTCTCTCTCACAGAGGTGAAAGTGGAAATAGGGACTTACCGGTACGGGGCTGAGTTGGGGCCGGCTCTGGCCCCCGGAAGGGGCGGGGCCTCAGGCAGAAGGGGCGGGGATGGGGGGGTCAGAGCCAGCCCCGGCCCGCCCTCGGAGCCCCAGGCCCTTTAAATTGCCACCTGAGGAAGCCGGGCTGCCCTGGTATGGCGCACTGGCTCTTGCCGATAAGCCGTACCGGGGCATACCGGCTTACTTTCACCTCTGCTCTCTCACCAACAGAAGTTGGTCCAATAAAATATATTGTCTTACCCCTCGTCTCTCTACCGTCCTAAGAAAACGTACAAAGTAGTCATCAGACAAGCTAAAATGAGAGGGCCAGTTCCTTCGTTAGTGTTAAGTGGCTTAGCTCTACTAATTTCAATAGAGGTACCCCACTTCACATCAGCTGAGGATCTGGCCCAGGATTTTGTAACATGATGCTTCTGGTTATGATTGTACCAGCTGTATGGTTTCTAATAGCAATTCTAGTTATCTACGCTTCAAACTTACTCGCAAGTCACTGAGGACCAAGTCCTGCTCCCAATTGTGTTTCCAACACACCACCTTCAGCAGCCCCATGGTGCCAACCCAGCTGTGAACCCATGGACATTGGTGTCAATGTTGACTCCCCCTTTATGTGACCATCCACTGCCCACATGGTCACCCAGGACATCTCCAACAAGCCTATCTTCACCAAGACAATGCTGAAGACTTCTATCCTCCCACTCCCCAAAGTGGCCACACAAGACTGCTTCTATTGGTGTGTCTTAGTTACACCCCCAGGGGAGGAGATGACAGCCTTCATGCAATCACCCGCTATGTGCGAAAGCATGATGAATGTCATCAAATCACGACCGGATACCCTTAAAGCACCTTCCAGTCAGAAAAGCAATGCCAATAATGGTCCGTGTCAGGACCAAACCTTCCTTCAAATAGGGCCCTCAATGCAAAGTATGCAACTCAACATGGAGGGCCTATCCAACAACTGCAACAATTCTATGAACTCAAGACACTGATTCCTTGCACTACAAGAAGTCTTTGTGGATACTTGAGACAACATTACAGGCCAACGGAAAGGACACCAGCCCTTGCTGCCTGGAGTCGTGGGCTCCTTGTGATGTCCCAGACAAAGACCCGATTGAAGATCCAATAGAAGAAGTCCTAGGATTCTGCCTTCCTTGTAGGCAGCAGACTGCACTCAACTGTGCTCGGACAACATGAAGATGGTGTGGTATCTTCTCCACCAATGGAAAAAAAAATTAAAAAATCAAAGAATCACCAAATTGTAACTTTGGTGAGGTACAAACTATGCGACACTGCCCCATTCACACTTAAAATGGTGGCGTCATGGGGATCCACCTAGCTGCCCCAGAAGCATTAGAATGGCTTTTGAATCTCAAGATTCAATTATAATCTCAGCCTATTGCTTTTCAAACGTCATACAAAAGAAAGTAAGTTATGCCACATCGCACCATAATGCTCCTTTTTGGCGACTACATGCATCTTACAAGAAGTACATCTTGTGAGATGTAGTTGGTTAGGGACCCCAGAGCAGGCTCTGGGCAGGAGGCAATGTTGCAACGTCTCCGAACTGGAGCATTTCAGAAATTCCTGTTCTGTGAAAAATTCAGGTCCAGAACAAGTATTGAATTATTTGCAATGGGATGGAAACTCCAGTTTTTAACCGGCTATATTTTTTTTGAAGGAAGACATTCAAAACAAAAACTAAAATATTCCATTGTAACTCTGGAAATCATTGGGTCAGGCTCTCGGAGGGTTTAAATTGGGGTAGCTCCGCTGAAGTGAACTTACATCAGCAGAAGATCTGGTGAAGTTATACTAGGAGGGAGTGGAGAATCAGGCCCCTTGATGTTAGAGATGTCTATTATCTTTCATGAAATATTAAATTCATCTGACATTTTAAGTGTATGTTTACAGAGCAACAATTGAATGCTATTTAAGACAGTCAAGACACAGTTTAGGAATGTATTAAATTGGTACATTGTTTACAACTGAGAAATGCATTAATCACAGATTTCAAAATTAAATTAGTCATGGTTTTACTCTCTTCAGGTTGATTAAGCCTTTTCAGTCACGTTTTGGTTTGTTTTAAAATACATCCTTGCAGCGCTCGGCGTACACCTGTACGTTTGTTGACTATGTAGAAACAGTGTCAACGTTACTGGGTTTTGATTGATGCAAATTGGGAGCTGGAACTGACTTCACTGGGAGCGTTGGATGAATTGAGAATGCAGAATCAGACCCTTCATGTAATACAGGTTCAATTAACATGGAAGGCCTGATTCTGCTGCCTTTACCCATGTTGTACAATATCATATCCCACAAGTGGTTCAATGTACATGTGCCCAAACCAGAGGTAGATCTTGACTCAGACTATGGACCTGAGCAAGGGGGCGAAAAGAACCAGAACTGGGTGGTGTATTTGGATGAATCATTTACTTGCCCAAAATAAATATATAAATAAATAAATAAAAAGCAATTGTGAGTTGGCCAAAACTATTCATGAAGTTGGGTCAAATTCAGCTAATAGATTTGTTAAAAAAATTAAGTGGGGGGGGGGAGAAACTGAAAAAAACTCACAAAGTTTGTTGTGACATTTTCTAAATGTTTTGAATTTTATTTAGAAATGTTGCTGTATTTAGTTGTTTAAAAAACAAAAACAAACTGAGACCAACATAACAAACTCGTGTCTGGTCCAAACAAAAACACTTCATTTAACCCCAAACATTTTATTTTTTTAAGAAAAGAAAAAAAAATATTTTAGGTTGACCCCAAATTAATTTTTGGAGGGATTTTTCATTTTAGTCACTTAATCAATAATATCAATTTTTCACCAGTCTTGAGGTCCAAGGGAATAAGAGTAAGTAAGACATTTATCTACTTACTCCCAGGAGAAAGCATTGTGGGAGGTGTAGAGAATGGGCTAAGTGATCAGATTACTCATGAGCCAGCACAGGCATAGGGGAGGAACCGCACTGAGGTTATGAGGTGATAGTTTTGTTATAAGGCAGTAGTAAATTATTACCCCGGTCCTCAATGCCAGGGAGGAATTTTGTGTCCGAGAGGTGCTAAGATACATGGCTACTGCTGGGATGGAACAGTCGATACAGCACCCCTTTGCTCACCACCGTGTGTAAAGTCGCTCTCTAGCTCATTAACTGCATGCATTCATGGCATCATTAGCAAGGAGTAACTCAGGAGCAAGGTACAATGTTAACGCTGCACAGCACGGGACATGCCAATAATATGGTATCTGCAATTTAAACACTGCGAACCTGACACTAGTTAAATGTGCAGGGACAATTTATTTCAGATACTCCTGCAAACTACTGTGAACCACGCCTTCCCTCTCCTCTAGAAATCAATCAATTAAGAGGTGGCCTGTTTGACTGTTAATACGTACTGTGCTAACAAAACCAGGGATAGAACAGATTTCCATTACATCCCACTTCAATCCCCACTTCTTGCAACCTGGTCTCTGTGCTGTCCTGTGATGTGGCTGGGGGATTGCCAGGGTGGGTGTGGGGTTGTGAGCTTCTGGGCAGTTTTTACTCTGATGGGTGCCATCTTCTGCCCAGGCTGACAGTTCCAATGCCGGACTAGTCTCTTTGGCATAACAGACCTGTTTGATCCAGGGGGATCCCCCTTCCTCCCATGGACCCTGCTGTCAATGGGCTTTGGCTGAGGCCCCAAGTATAGGAAGCCATTACATCTGCAATTGCCTCCCTGATGCCATTCTCCAGTGGGGGCAGTCCTGGATTTAGTGCCCATGCGTGCTCTACGTAGCTGCCCCTGGGAGGGCTTCCCACATACATCTGAGACTTGGACTCAGCCGCCATGAGATCAGGCCAGAGCCTGGTGTGCTAGCTGGCTTCACGCCACAGAGGGGGTTGGGCCCGTTTCTTTCAAAGTGCACCCAGGGAAAGTTTAACAACGTCTAACAGGCTGGTGCCCTCCACTCCAGTCAGCTTGTTTCATAGCGCGTGAAAGGCGTCCTCCAGTCCCGCTTCCAGTTATTCCTTCCCATTCCATCCCCTTTTCCTAATAAAAAGCATCATTTCCAAGCAGACTACAGGGTAAATTATGTTCTCTAGTCAATTACAAAAATTGATTGCTGCCTATGTTTTGCCACTAATAAAAGCTATTGAAGTAAGGCGTCCACATCTGATTAGGGGAAAACAGGCAGTAAGTCACCTTGAGATTAAAAACAAACAAACAACCCCATTAAATTCTTCCCAAGGAAGATAGCACTGTGCTCACGTGTGTGTGTGTGTGTGTGTGTGTGTGTGTGTGTGTGTGTGTGTGTGTGTG
>NW_020664487.1:9937384-9959089 GCF_002925995.2 Terrapene triunguis | reverse complement strand
GTGTGTGTGTGTGTGTGTGTGTGTGTGTGTGTGTGTGTGTGTGTGTGGGAAGGGGGGGGGGACCTAATCTAACCTTTTACTATGTGGAATCTTTTGAGGCATAAGGGACCAGCTGGTGTAAATCAGTGTAGCTCCATTGAAATTAATGGGCCCAATCCACACACTTAATTAGCTGAACACAAGAATTATTACTTATTGGCTGGACTATGAGTCAGACTGTGCACCTGTCCTAGGGAGCAGGGAAGGTATGAATCCTGCCTCACCTGGATCCTGATGCAGATGAGTATACAGCTGTCCTGGCTCCAGCCCCCTGACTCGCTGGTAGGATGACCAGACAGCAAGTGGGAAAAATCGGGACGGGGTGGGGGGTAATAGGAGCCTATATAAGAAAAAGACCCCAAAATCGGGACTGTCCCTATAAAATCAGGACATCTGGTCACCCTACTCACTGGCCAGTGTTGCTGAAGCAGCAACTAGAGGCCAGAAGCAAATTACCTTCCATGGGCGAGGAGGAGACTGACTCCCGGGGGTGTCTTGGAATCACAGTGCCACCCTTATGCTACTCCTGGCTGATGCAGTTTAGAAGCTGCCCCATGCTCAGAGCTGTGCCGAAAGGCACAGCCGAACCCATAATCAGTACTGCCAGGCCCAAGGGTTACAACGTCGAGTCAGGCCTTCAAAAGTAAACAAATGCAAAGGCAAGCTGAGATTTTCATGTACTCACTTGACTCCTGAAGCATTAAGAAAAAACACCCAATGTTGTGATGCTTGTGCTAAAAGAGTGAGAGTCGCCAATGCTGCATAAGGATGCGGGCGTTGGATTCCCTTCTTGCTCCAGGAAAGGGGTTGTAATTAACCACTGGTCCGTAACAGCAACAACAGATGAGGCCTTTAAAGCTAGCTCAGCTCTGCTGTCTGGGTACTGTGGAGCCAAGACTCTGCCGATTCTCCATCCACCTGCTCAGCTATCCAGACAAGCAATTCAGGAGTGTAAAGGGTGGGTTATTCTTCATCAGAACATAAGAGCCACCACACTGGGTCAGACTGTGCTCTGCTTTACCCAGTATCCTGTCTCCAACAGTGGCCCATACCAGAACTTCAGGGGGAGAGTACAGGCATGGGCAATTATAGAGCAATCCACCCCTTTCTTCCATGCCCAGATTCTGGCAGTCAGAGGTTTAGGGTTGCCCTGAGCATAGGATTACAACCCTGACCATCTTGGCTAATAGCCATTGATGGACCTTTCCTCACTGAACTTATCCATTTCTTTCTTGAACACAGTTATACCTTTAAAAGCAGCAAAGAGTCCTGTGGCACCTTATAGACTAACAGACGTATTGGAGCATGAGCTTTCGTGGGTGAATACATGACATGCATCTGACAAAGTGGGCATTCACCCATGAAAGCTCATGCTCCAATACGTCTGTTAGTCTATAAGGTGCCACAAGACTCTTTGCTGCCTTTACAGATCCAGACTAACACGGCTACCCCTTTGATAGCTATACCTTTGGCCATCACAACATCCCATGGCAATGAGTTCCACAGGTTAGTTGCTTACACCCTTCCACAGCCATGCAGTCCAAGGCACAACCAAGCCCTTAAATACACAGATGTAGCATATTATATACTTACATTATTTTCATTGTCCTTTGACTTATGGACACTCTCTGGAAGATTAATCTGTCCATATGGATCTAAGTTGTAGAATGTAGGGCAATACTGAATGATGTTACAATAGAATATGTGATCATGCAATAAAAAGCGTATTATAATGTATGCCTCTCGGGGGCAGCTGATATGGATTGTTTGCAGTATAGACCGCATTTTCCAAGAGTGCTCAGCTGCCATGTGGGCACCTAAATAATTGGCCAGATTTTCAAACGAGATCAATAGGCAATGCTAGGTCCTGAGTTCTTTTGAAAATCTGGCCAATTATTTAGGTGCCCAGGTGGGAGCTGAGCTGTTCTGAGACTCAGGAACTCAATATCTTATTTATTATCCGCTCAGTGAGAACTATCAATCAATCATTTATTTAGGGGACCAAAAAACAGCTGTCACTACCTACGTTTAGACACACGCTTGTAAGTATTAGCCGTATTTCTACGAGGGAAGGTTTTGCACAGCTCTGCTTCTCATGTAACCTCTCTTCAGTTCGACTAATAGAACATACCCCTTGATGTCCACGCTCAGGCCTTAATAAAGGAATGGTCCAAGAGATTCTTTGCAAGATAACCTACATTTGCACACAGAGATGGGGAGCCAAATTCTCATTTGGGGCTGCAATCCTGCTTTCATTGAAGTCAAGGCTAAAGCTCTCTTGGTGTGGGATCAGGTTTGTGTTGTGAATTGGCATAGATCAACGTCAATGGAGCATGGATCTGGCCTCTTCTTCGTCAACAGATGAAATAATGCAAACAACCCAACTGAATGGATACGGTGTGTGTTAGGGGTGTGAGGTGTCACATGGCTGTTCTATCATTGGTTGTTTTGATTTGTTTTTTCAAAGTGAGATTTAATTAAAAATGGCGGTGACAGCATTTAGTAAATGGTTGTAGCGCAGTACACTTGTGCCAGGAATTTATGCAAGCACTGCTGATTCAAAGCACTTTTTTGGGGGGGAGTGGGGGGATGAATTAGTGTGGACTGGGAATATGTAAGACAGCCTGCTTCTCCGGAGATACCAAGGGTAGTTCTGATACTGTGTTTCTAAAGAGTGCTTTTTGCATTTTGTAAAAATACACGTATGAGTTCATCACACAAATGGTAATAGAATCTAAGAACATAATCTCTGACCTTCACCTGCAAAATGAGGGTAATAGCATAGCTTTGTCCTTTTATAGTGTAAGTTCTTACTACGTGTTTGTACAACACCAAGCTAAATGGGCCTTTGTGTGCCACCGTAATATTGAATTATTAACCGAAGTCTAGGTTCACATTGTCGGTGCCTAGGAAGGTCCGCACTGATTTTAGACGAGGTTTTTTGGAGGTTTGAGCTGCTTCTTTACAGAAAAAACTTGTGAATCTGAATTCATCTCCACTTCTGATTCACTCTGTTGTGGTACAGGACAGCTAGTGCTGATAAGGAGGAAAGATTTCATTTCCTTGCTGGAAAAACAGTAGAACTGATGTGAGGGGGGAAAAAAGACTCGGTGGGGGAGGGAAACAAACAAAAGAAACTTCCAGTTATTCGCTATTGCATCCCATAGCTCTGAGAAAGCCAATTGTCAGGAGGAGTTGATTAAGTTTTCACACATCTTCCCACCCACCTCGCGCCCCAAGAGCTGTCTTTTTCTAATATATATACAAAGCAGCTGCTCTTGCACTCAGACAATTTGCATCATCAAACATGCCTTCCCATTTGATCTCAAGAGCAGGCACTTATGGGTTTGTCGGGTTGGTCCCACCCCACCCCCGCCCATTCCTACTTTGACTCAATATGAGAAGGTGAGATTGCGATGGGGCGGTCCCGAGCGCTCTGTCTGCTGCTCTGAGACTAGACGTCCTCCCCACCAGCAAAAGCCCCAGTAACTGGGAAGTGCGTCCTCGGCCCTTTGAAGTTTGTCGTTACACCAGCACGTCTGGATGTCAGGCACAGCCAAGACGGGCATTAGCATGTCAAAGAACCGGCTTCACGTTCACTGTGAAAACGCTATTTGAAGTCCTGTGCGTGGGACTCCGGAGGCAGCTGAATTGTGTGCGCTTATTCCAGATGTGCATTGTCTCTGCAGACATGCAATTTCACAGTCGTTAACCATTTTAAGTTCATCAAGGCCTAATTATAGCAGAAAGCATGACAGCAGAGGCTTCAAAGCCCTAGCGGACGGGAAAGCCTATTGATCATCCAGGTAATTTTTATTACCTTGGTATCCAGCTGCAGTGCTGCCTGCTGTTATATAATGGCGTGGGGGAAGGGGAGGAGGGAAGGTTGTTGTCATTATACTGTAGTCATAAATTAGCCGCAGCCTGCTCTGCTATTGGTCATTGCTTCTGGGCCCTGTTCTTTGCTCTAAGTCGGCTGCAATGTGATGCATGAGTGCAGCACCGCTAAGTTCCTCTCAAGCGATGTCTTCTACAGGACCTTCTCCTGAGTGTTGGACTAGGAGCATCTGATGATGATGCTTCATAGTCATTTAATTGCAAGCCAGCTTCTGCTCTCCCTTCCACTGATGCAAATTCCACAGCCACTCCACTGACTTCAGGGCTTTCCACTGAAGGAAATGAAAGAAGAATGTGGCTCGCTACTGGGGAATATTCAGTATTGCAAATTTTGGCCCCAGTCCTGCAGTTTACTCTGCTGATGTGGATTATTGGCTTCAGAGGTGCACAGTCAGTGGCAGGTTTAGGGTCTTTACTTTTTTTACAGTAGAAAGTAAATTGGAAGTGGCTGTTCCATAAACTGCTATAGAAAGGGCTGCCAGCGTTCTGGGGGACAGGAGCAAGGAGCCTTAGAAGCCCAAGGCCCGGCTCTTTATTTTGAATGTGGTTATGGTTGATATCTTTCCCAGCGATGTATTTTCTCCTTATCATGTTTCTAGAAGCTATTCCTGGTAATGGAAGGATATGTCCACATCAGTGAACAAACTGTGATTTTAAAAGCTTGGTATTTGATATGAATTTAAGTTAATGAGCCATACTCAGAGCAATAAACAACTCTAGAAAATACATTAAGGGCCCTTCAAGTCACTGGAAAGATTCCTACTGAATTCAGTGAGCTATGGATCAGGCCCATATTAGTGTTATGACAGGTGGCACCAGGTGGCGCTGTTACCGATAATACTCCAAATACTTTCCCGTAGTGTGCGAGCAAGTTTTGAGTCATAGGAAGACATACCGTGTTCTGAGGTTTTGGATTATGAAATAGGCACCTTTCGGGGAGAGTGAGCTGTGTGAGCAGCAGGAGGGTTTTCTTTTTGCCTTGCGCTCTGATTTGAGTCATTCTTGAGGCAAATTTGCTCTCTGGGGCATGTTGAGTGGAGTAGATAACTGAAGGAAGGGAGTGCACTGAATGCTGCTTGACCATCTCATTCCAGGAGTGGCTGGGGTACATCACTTATTTCTTCTCCACTCTGAAGCCAACCTGCCAGGCCTCAGAATTCAGCTACTGCTTGGCGGAGGGATAATGCGGGTGTCAGGAAAAGAAGCAACAACATGATTTGGTCAGTGAACTTGACTAACTGCCATTGGTTCCAGATACGAACTAAGTGGCATTGGTGGTAGACGAAACTCATGGATAATGATGGCTGGAAAGAAGAGGGTAAATCTCGTGCACAAATATTATGCTCAGAGCCAATTTACCACAGCAGGCAAAGATCCCAGTGACTGACTGTGAAAGGAGGACTCACTGCTGGAGCGCCTCTTCCTGGCTGGGCATGGCATAGCAGGTTCTCTCCTCTCTAGCACCCGCTGCCCACAGTCACTCTGGCCCTGCAGTGATATCTCTTCCTGTAACTGGACCCTCCAGCCTGGTCATGTTTAAGTCCACCCCCTCCAGGGTAACAAAATCCAAAGTCCTTTCGTCAGGATTCTGGCCCCATGGTCCTCATAACTTTCTTTCACGGGCTCCATCATCCTTCTCTCAGGAGCGGTTTCCTACCACCCTCTGGCTTCCAGTGCAGGGAACCTGCAGTTACCAGGCGAGGTCTGTCTATATTCAGGATCCCCTGTCCTCCCACCCGCTATCTCCCTGAGCCTGCTGTCTTCAGGCATGGCCTTTTATCCCTCTCTTGGGCCTCAGCTAAACCCCTGCTTGGGCTCTTCATCTCCCCCCAATCCCAGAGAGGGACTGCAGAATTCCTGGCTTCCCCTGCAGTAGAGTGACCAGACAGCAAGTGTGAAAAATCGGGACAGGAGGTGAGGGGTAATAGCAGCCTATATAAAAAAAAAGACCCAAAAATCAGGACTGTCCCTATAAAATCAGGACATCTGGTCACCCTACCATGCGGCCCCGCTCTGCCCCAAGCTTCCTCTCCTTGTTCTAGCCCCCAGCTCCTCCCCAACATGGAACTCCTCAGTAAGGGGCTGGCCCACCTTCCAGGTGTGGCTAGGTACCTTCCCTGGGCTCTCACTCCAGTTAACCCTTTCTGTGCTAGCGTGGGGTAGACTCAGAACACGCCGGGAATGCCTTAGCTCTCCTGATACTGAGGAGCCTGGTTTTAGGATGGGATTTTTCAAAAGCACTCAGCATTAACTTAGCTGGACTCCCGTTGAAGTCCCTGGTAAAAAACTCACACTGACTTCTTCAGGAACAGAGCTAGGCCAATGCTGAGCCCACCCACGACATGCACTCTCTGTCCTGTGTGAGAGAGACACTTTTCCCTGGCTTCCTCATGAAGAATTTAGGAGGAACAAGAACAAAGCCATGTAAGATCCAGGGACACGAAAACACGTTCAGTTTCACGTACAGCCAATGAATTGGAAACAGGTGCGCCACATAGTGAGGGTGCCGTTCTACCAGAGAGCACTGGAGAGAATGGAAACATAAAGAAAGAGCAAGAGTCCATTCAGAAAGATAACTATCATCAAGCCCGTTCCATGTCTATTAGGGGAAAAGACAACAACAACAACTGAAAGATTCAAACTGACTTTGTAAAACCCATTTTTTTCGTGTTGCTGTGAAATCATTTCCAAACCGAAGGCAGAAATAATTGGAACATCTACAGCCTGTATCAATAATACCTCATTACCCAGCTTTGCTTCAATCCACTGATTTCAATTTTCTTTTGCACAAGTGATGTTTACCAGAGGACTTAGCATATGAATGGAGGTGGGGGAGAAATGTAAAACTCACACTCCAGATTTCCATGTCTTAAGCTGCAGAATAGCCATCAAAACTAATTGTTTCTTAAATGCTATGTAAACCTTATCTCATGTGTTGCCCCTAATCAGAGCAATTAATTTCATAATGAATTCTTTCTTCATGCACACTATCTTATTATTATCCTTAGTCTAAATTAATAACATCAACATAATAATTAGCCGATATGAAATTGTCTCTTCACTTCTTCTTCTAGCATGTGGGCTGAATATAAAAGAACAACAGGGATGACAATTAGAGCAAGCCATGGCAGCTGCGCTGATTGCAATGCACCTTAACCCTAGCATCTGCAAAATGGGCTTTATTGAAATGTGAATCTCTCGCTGATATTCTCCCCCTTCCATTTCATTTCAGCTGTTTCTTACCCTCTGAAAAGAAAGAAAACTTTGTTGCATTTAGGGTTAGATCTTAGGGTCTGATCCAAAGCCCCTGGAATGGGAGTCTTTCCATTGACTTCAGTGAGTGGACTTTGGATCGGTCCCTTAAGCCACAATTTTCGGAAGTGATTTGGTGTGCCCCATTTCTAATCTTTTAAAGGGGCCTGATTTTGAGAGGTCACGTGCTCAGCTCTTCCTGAAGGCCATAAGATGTTAAGCTGGTCATTCAGCTTGCACCCCAAAATCACTAATCGCTTTGGAAAATCTTGAGTTTATTGCTCAAAGGAGTTAAGCACCCAACTCCCATTGACTTTCAATGGGAATTAGACACTTAATTCCCTTAGTGGTTTTTTTTTAAAATCCCACCCTTAAAAAGAGGTAACTTACCTGTACAGTGGCTGAATGTCTTTGAGCTATACAGTCCATATACATGGTTGGTGAATGCATGTCCAGTGCACATAACTCTAAGTATCTTCTAAATCAGCAGTATCTATGGAGGAAGCGCATGTGCCTTTCTTTCATCCTGAGCTTTGCGAGTGTATAAGGGGTAGGGCCACCCCATCATACCCAGTTCCTTCACCACCATGAGATCCCATGCCATCAGGACTCCAAAGTAAGAGGGATGGTGAGTGGGCTGTGAAACAGGTGCACGGACTACACCTCTCAAAGAACACCAGTTATTGTACGGGTACGTAACTTCTTCTTCATGTGCCAGTCCGTGTACATATTCCACTGCTGGTGGCTCACAGCGGGCAGGTGTGAGGAGTGCCTGTGAATATGGTTTGTAATACAGATCTCCCAAATCTTCCATTGTCCCAGGCTGCCTGCCCTGTGCTGTCGTTTCAGGAACGTGTGTACAGACAACCGGGTCACTGCTCTGCAAATATCCTGAGCAGGAAGGTTCCTGGAGGGGCCACAGAGGCAGACTGCACGTCGGCAGAGTAAGCACATACTCAACTAGGCATCTGCATGCCTACTAGCCAGCAACACGACCTGATGCATTGGGCAATCCAGTTTGATATTCTCTGTGTAGACATGAACCAGAAAGAGTCTACGTGATTTCTGGAGGACTGTGTTCTATCCAGACAGAACAGTTTGGCTCTGCACACATCCAGCGTGTGCAGCCTCTGTTCTGCCCTTCCAGCACGAGGCTTGGGAAAGAACACAGGCAGGTGGATGAGTTCATTGGTATGGAAGTCTGACGCCACTTCGGGAAGAAATCTAGGATGCGATCTCATGGATACTTTGTCCCTATGGATGACTGTATAAGGTGGCTCTGCCATCAGAGCCTGCAGTTCCCTATCTCCCCTGGCAGATGTGATTGCTAAGAGGCCACTTTCATTGAGAGGTAGAGCAAATAGCTTCGAAGGGAGCATCCATCAGCTCTCAGAGGACCAAGTTCAGATCCTTGACCAGCAGGTACAGTCTTGAGATGCCTTTCAGGAACCTTTTTGCCATGTGGTGAGAGAAGACCAAGGACTGATCAATCGGTCAAGTCGGCCACAGGGAGGGATTTAACCTCCAATTCAGTGGGTACCCTGTCCCCTCCCACTCACTCGAATTCTGTGGGTGGGGCAGGGGCTCCATTTCAGATTTCAAATGGTGGGGGGACAACATCCAGCAGGGAGTCCAGGGGCTGCGTGCGAATATGAGACCCAGGACGGAGCCCATTCCCCAACTGCAGCCACCGAAGATCCCCTGGTCCAGCCCTTCACTGAATGAAGTTGCTGAGGGTGGTCTGAGCCTCTTCCTGCCCAATGACCAGCCTCCTGCTACCCAAATGGCATCCCTGGGTTTGGGATCCTCCGAAATGGGGGGGCAGGGTAAACTGCCCCTTTCACCTCCTCCCCAGGTGGCCCTGCTGTGTGAGTGCACACCTGGGCCAGATTTATCTTGGTGCAATTGCATCCCTGGACCCCAACTAGATCCGCCACTAGCTGGTTGCTAGGTGAACCTAGCAGGAGCTGAGTGCGAGGCTGGAGCAATCCAGGTACAAGACGTCCTCCAGGACTTTCTGGATCCCAGAATGCATGGGGCATGTCCGATGCTGTTGCACCCAGCTTGTGAACCTCATCCATTTGGACCAAGTGGAAGTTTTTCTGCTCCTAACAGGGACACGCTGAACCTCTCGTGAGCACGCCATCTCATGTTTGCCTTCTAAGGGAAACGTTTGGATGTTTTGCAAAGAAAGCTCACAAACAGATCACAGTGAGAACAGCTGGAATGAATGCCGATGTCACCTAAATTCATGAATAAATACATCTATTTTTTTCACAACTGCTGACAGCTTCTAAAATGTATTCATGTTTTCGGAATGAAGGTGTCTTCAGCCAATGTCTCTGTCACAAAACCTGAGATCCACTATCAGCAATATCAAAGCGGAGTTCATTTTCAGATTTCAAAAAAGTGCAACTAGATTTAAAGGCCATTTAAAAAAAAACTAGAGAGAAACCACTGCCATCTTCATTTCTCTATTGTTCAGCGTTAGCATTGGCTACTTGTAGGAAAGAAAAAAAATAATTCTAAGAATATTTCACCTCTTTCACCAATGTAAGGATCAGGTCATTTTTTTAAATTTCCTTTAATTGTTTTAATATTTTAAGCACAAATATTGTTAAACTTAAGGGTTAGGTATATCATAGGGTTAAACTTTCCATAAAGACTAAATGAAGAAAATTCAGTGTTTTTATTATTATTTGTATTATGGTAGCACAGAGACTCGCCCCTGGAGATCAGAGCCCAATTGTACAAACATTTACTCAGAAACAACTTCTACAGTCTAAACAGACAAGTCAAAAAGATGGGAGGGGAAAGAGAAGTGAAGTGATTTGCCCAAGGTCACACAGCAGCTTGGTGTAAGAGCCAGGGGTAGAACCCGGATCTTCTGAGTTCTAGGGTTAGTAGGGTATAGAAAAAATTATGATAATTTAAGGGAAAGAAAATCTCATTCCCCCACACCTGGCACACTCTGACCCTTACTATCAACCTCCCAAAACACACACCAATAAATTGTACCGGCTTATCGGTGTTATCATAGATGCATTTTTTCCTCTGATGGTAAATGTAAGGTGGGTGTCATGAACATGTTTGACTTTGAATAAGGGGTTGCCCTTATTCAAGTTGGAGTTGGGGTTGGTCCTGCTTTGAGCAGGGGGTTGGACTAGATGACCTCCTGCGGTCTCCTCCAACTCTCATCTTCTATGATTCTATGATCTGAAAATTTTGGGAAATACTGCATTACATCACGCTGCCTCGAGTGTATTGATAAGGTTGTGCCATAAATGTGTACCTTCCTTTTCCTCTGGAGCCCTACAAAGATGACTGCTGCTGGGTGGTGCATAAGACAAGCATCTCCCCTTTTCTTCACAGTCACCTCTGCTACTTCTCTTCCACACTGAGCAATGCAGAAGAATACCAGGAGTTTAGATGGCTATGCAGCAGAAAACAGCGAGCGTGAGGACCAAGCCGGCTGTGTGATGGCTTTCCCCTGCACATTTCCCATAGACTCACACCCTTTTGTGCAACGGAGAGAGGCAGCAGCAACTGGATTCCAGGTCTGTGATTGGAATTTCGACAGGGACTACTTGCCTGACAGGAGGACTGGGCCCAGAATCTTCATTTATTTGACACTGAACCATAACACTGCTATCCTGGGCTGCTGTATGCTACGCTATGCTGGGTTATGTTTGTTCTAAATATACCCTGGCGTTTGGCTCATGACAGAGTTTGCTAATGCTCATTCTAGATCGAACTCATACCATACTGCTCTTGGTTCCATATAACAGCCATTTTTCTCTGCTTCATTTTCCTGTCAAATGTAGTTTGGCTATTATGATCCAAGCCAATGTTTTGTGGTATTGTCCAAATATAGCGCCAGATCCTCAGCAGCACTCTAGGGACATCAATAGAGCTAAGTCAAGTTACACCAACTTTGGATTTGGTCCATGGACTTCAATGAATCACTGCTGATTTACACCAGCAGAGGAACAGGTGCTACCCAGACCATTTTTCTGAAGAGCTCAGCATCTAAATAAGTAGCCAGATATTCAAAAAGCAGAAACTCTCTTTGGAAACAGTGGGAGTTACGGGATGCTGAGCTGTTTTGAAAATCTAGCCCCTACTGCCCACAGAAATATGCGGTCTGATGTTTGATAAAATTCATGCCATGGAGCTCTGACTGACTGCACAGCTTGATTTTTTAATTTATTCATCCTTGACTGTAATGCATAAAACTTCTGTGGCCCTTGAAACCAATGTGGAGTGTCCTTATACCATAAAAAAACATGTATAGATTTGTCACTTAAATTATACATCACACATGTGCTGCAAGTCTCAAGGAAGTAATCTGGTGTCTTAGAAATCTATTAGATGTAACAAATATCCCTCTAGAGTTGTAGACAAGTTACCTTGCTGTGTAGGTCTGGGCAATACAAATCATGAATTTCCATTTTATTCCACTAGAGAGCGCTACTTCCACAGGCAAAGCTGGAAAAAAGCAGTGTGATGGGTGTTGTGTAGAATCTTTAGTACTTTATATGTAATACCCTATAATGGAAGTTAGGATTTATGATCTGTTTCTTGATTAAGTACAAACCCACATACAATTTTTGTGATGGTCTAATAATAAAGAGAGAGAGAACCCTGGCTAAAGACCAGCTATTTCATGTAGATTCAGATAAGAGGTTATATTTATATTCTGAGATCCCAATTCAGCATTGATTTCAGTGCAGCTATTCACATGCCTAAAGTTAGATGTATGCTTAATTACCTGGCTGAATCAGGGTCTCCTTCAGAATTTCCTTTCCACGTGAACAAGATCCCTTTTAATCTTTAAAAGAAAAAAAAATACAGTAAAGCAGGGTATTTTCCTGGCAATCAGACAAGATACTGCTCAGCATGTAAACTGATATCAAATCCTAAATGACTACAGTATTTTAATAAGAAATCCCAGCAGAGTGATTATGATTTACTAGAGCTGTTGGGAAAACAGGGTCGCCATCTCACAGTAAATTCCAGTATTTTGACTTTTTTTCCCAAAAAGTTGAAACACTGAACATTTTTGCAGAACGACTCCAATACAAACCCTAAATTCAGAAATGTCAAAATAAAAAAAAAAAATCAACATTATGAATGGAAATGACGTAGCTTCTTTCTAACCATCAACCTCTTTGACATTTCGAAATGTTGATACGAAGTGCAATGTTTTGTTTCAAATTTTCCTGTTAAAAAAAAAACAGAAATCTTTATTGAAATCAACATGTTCACATGAAAAAAAATGATGATTTTGATTAAACCCTATATTCTGACCAGCACAACTATTTATGGAGAGCATTGGTGTGCATGGTGCTGTAAAGGCATGTAAGAACACTAGAGTTTATTATTTAACCCACCGTCTTATGAGTTATTGTCTCTGCTTTTCCTTGTATCACCCCATATTCTGTCTATACATCTCTTGTCTCTATTTTGTACTTGGATTGTAAGCTCTTTGGAGAAGGAATTATCTTTTTCTTCTGAGTTTGTACAGTGCCTAGCACAAGGGGGTCCTATGTGCTATGATAATACAAATTATTATTAATAATTATACGATTTATGTGTTTGATCCAAAGCCCAGCAAAGTCAATGGAGAGACTCCCACTGACTTCAGTGGACTTTGGACCGGGCCCTCTCCCCCTCCAGTTTCTTCTTGCTCAAAGTCCTTCATCTGAAGGCACTTACGAAGGATTCCAGCCCTGGACTGAAGCCCTCTATTTAGTCAACTAGTACAGCAAAGGCAGTTGTGCTGCAAACAGCAACACTCCCACACACTGATCGAGCCAGGAGAAATAAGTCAACAAAAAACAAGATGTTTTGTATTTTTTCCCCTCAGCCAGCTCCATCTACATCTCTAAACTGAAGGCACCACAAACTGGAGGGTCCTCAGTCTTTATAGTTTGCCTGCAAGGTATAAATTAAAACTGTTTAATAGGAACATTTGTCCCACGGGCACTTAACTAAATCTATGTCTACCCTGCTCCACGGTTCGGACCAGGGGTGTGAAAGCAGTGCACACCAAAGTGCTGCGCTGTCACTCCTCGGCGCGGACACTGCAGGGGGAGTGAAGTGACTTGCCCAAGGTCACCGAGCAACCCAGTGGCGGAACCAAGAATAGGAGCCAGGTCTCCAGAGTCCCAGTCCAGGGCTCTAGCCCCTGAACACACTGCATCACATCAGTGAAATCCTATCTCATCAAGGTTGGGCTATTTTCCCCATCCTTAGCTGGTCTTACATTTAACATTAACACAAATTGCCTGTCAGTATTGTCAGGGTTACAGAGCTAGCTGCACCGGTGCCCCCTTTCCAGTGTCTCTGAATGGCACCCACCTCGTGCCTTGGGCCTCTTGGCCTCACCTGCCTCAGGGTGGACTCTTGCAATTCTCCCGCTCTTAGACCAGGGTTTGGTTCTATTACCCTTAGTATTCCAACTACCTATCACTCTGCAGGTCCAGCTGGGTTTCAGGCACCTGTGTTTTCCCCCTTTCTCAGCCTGTAACCACTGTTATAGTGACCAAAAGACCCTTAAATCGGTGTATTTTCATTTAGCAAAGCATTAGAGAAAAGGGGATTTTAAAACGACAAAGAACCGACAGGCATATGTAGCCTCATCTGATATCACAGTTGCCTACAAGCTAAATTAGAGCGGGTTTCCTCATAATTTGCTGGAATAGAATTGACTTTCATTCTTTTTGGAAGCTAAGGAGCTCCTGAGATGCAGACCAGTCTCATTTTGTCTCCCACCAATTTGTTCCCCGTTTTCTTAGGGTAGCTGAGCTTTTTGAAAGTCCCTGCCTTCTCTGTGAGTCTGAGCCCAGTTTCCATATTACCCCACAGCCCTTGTTACGGAGCTTTGGTGTGAAGTCCTCCTGCTGCCTCAGACTGGTTTTCCCAGTTGGCTAGCCAGGCCATCTTGGGGAATGTCTCCATGATGGTTGCTCTGTTGTTCAGGCAGCCAGACCCATTCAGCCTTATTGGCGCACAATCAGTGGCCTTGTGCCAGTACCTACCTGTGTTGCAACTGTTTGCTCACCTCTCATAGTCAGATTGTAGGCCTTGCTGGGGCCCTAAGCATAGCTAGCAGTGTGAACCAAAGGCTGTAAACCAGAGCAGGCCTGTCCTTGGCAGAATAGTAACACACTAGGTGTCAGCTAATGAAGTAAGCAAATTCCTGACTGAAGAGGATGGTACAAAACCACACAGATCTCAAGTAACTACATAAACGCATTCCGAAGAGATGGCACAGGAACACACCGACCCCTCGTAAAAATAAGGAGGAGATGATGGGATAATGGATAAGAATGTTTTGTTCAAACAAGGTATAAGGGTGGTAACTAATAACATCTGGAGTGTAACCCGTAACTAGGTTGTATCAATGTATAAAAAGGAGAAGTCAGAGGAGGGGCATCTTTGTACTGGTCTAGGGGACAGCATCACGGTAATGGTGATTGAACTGGTACTCTGTCACAGGCATACACTTGTTAATGTACCTGTCGCCCCTATGGGCACTAGGGCCGTGCTTTGTCAACAATAAACCTGGCCGAGCGCCGTCGCCACCAAACCGAGCCTGTGGTCTCCCTTTATGAACAACATTGAGGTCTGCTAAGTCAGCCAGTGGCACTCTCTGCGAGCGCCAAGAACAGCAGCGTTAGCAGCATTAACGACTGCAGCAACGCCAGCACAGATCAGTAACCCTTACCAAGCACCTCTACATCCTTCACAACTAGCCGTTCTCACTAAGAAAAAGTTTCAAAAGCACAAGTGACTTGTGCTCTTAAATCACTTTGATGCTTTTGAAAATTTCCCTTACTGCAGTGTAGACACCGTACTCTTAGGTTCTTTTGAAAATCCAACTCTGTTTCCCATTAGAAACACATGTACCAGGAAGAGGCCACTTGCAGTTAATAAGCTTTCCAATAACCTGTCCCCGAAATGGCAAAGACAATTATTAAACAGATTTCACAGACATTTATAAAGAAAAAGAATGAATAAGAATTCTGTGGCCAGGTCCTCTGGCCTGTCGTGGAACAAAGGTATTCGATCCCTTTCTCCTGCGGGGATGTTTTGTCTGGATAGAAAGGCATCAGCAGACCATAGCAAACTAATCCATGCGGCATGGGATAGGCAGCAGGCAAATGGAATACAGAGGAGGCATTAAGCATTTGGGCCATCTACACCCGTCACTTATACATAATTATTGTTCAACCCCTTTGGAATTGGCCACACCACGCAGCTGATCGGGAAATATTGTGACAGACAAATAGAGATGAGGCCCTTAATCTCATAAAGCGCAATGGGCGAATGAGCAAGTGTCAGGGAGAGTTAGACTGAGCAATAGCAAACCTGTGTGTGTCTATCCAGCATGGACCTGAAGGAAGCGCGGGTAACATATGCAATGTATTCACCTCCCACGGATTCTGTTCGCTGAGAGAGTGCTGAACCTAGTCTGATTAAACTGTTAGAGACACTGCAACACAATCTACTGCATGTGCATTGATCTCAGATGAGCTTATTTCAGACACAGACTAAGCAAGGACTAGAGGCCTCCCACCTTCCTGGACACACAATTAATGTTGCTTTGCCCCCACTGAAATTGCTATGACGAGAACGAGACTGGGTTAACCGCTCAGGTTACTTTTAGCACATACTTCACCTCTGACAATTTGTTTCCAAGGCTTGTTAACCCACCAAGCATATGATTATTGGCCTGATGTCTATTGTGATGCTAATCCTCAATTTTAGCAGAGATTCATTAAAAAACCCATAGTACAAAATACAGGCGGTGAGGGCAGGGGATTTTCAAAAACCAGTGCTGATCGCTTCGGGATATGTACAGGACCACGTTTTCAGTTGGCATAACACCGCTGACTTCCACAAGTGACACTTGCATAGAGTTTGGGCCACCGTAACTACTGCCCAGCTGCAGAAGGACTTCATAATACCCATTCTTGATAATCTGCTGGGTAGCAAATAGTTACTAGAACTCATCAAATAGGACCAGGTTCTACGCCATTGAGATCAGTGGGAGTTTTGACATTGACTGCAATGCACAAAGCACAGGTTCATGAACAAACAACTCCAATTGAATGGACTGGTATACCTGGGATCCTGCCGTACATTAGTCACAAATAGATAGGTGGCCGAATTATTCACAGACCAGCAAAGTCTCATGAATTTCTACCGGGCGTGCATTATTTGATCTTTGCTATTCTTTCACTAGTCTCTTGTTAAAGTTTAAGTCATCCAATCAGGGACAAGCCACAAGACCATGTGACTTGGGAGACTAACTGGTAAGCTCGCATACAGACTATACCATCTTTGCAAACAAACAATGGGTAGGATGCCAATTGTTTACCTGAGATATTCATCAAGGGACATACTGTAAACTCCTTACTTACAATGAAAAAAGAACAGAAGTATTTGTGGCACCTTAGAGACTAACAAATTTATTAGAGCATAAGCTTTCGTGAACTACAACCCACTTCTTCGGATGCATGTTTCACTCAATATGCATCCGAAGAAGTGGGTTGTAGCCCACGAAAGCTTATGCTCTTATAAATTTGTTAGTCTCTAAGGTGCCACAAGTACTCCTGTTCTTTTTGCGGATACAGACTAACACGGCTGCTACTCTGAAACCTTACTTACAATGGTGAGTAGTTACTCCCAACATTACTTTTATAGCACTGATTGTAATACAGTAGCACCTAACGCCCCCAGAGACATTGGGGCCCCGTTATGCTTGACACTCTACATACACAAAAAGCTTGCAATGTAAATTGATAAAACCAACAAAGGGAATACTATTATCTCATTTTTTTCCCAAATAGGGGTGTGAAAAACAGAGAGACTAAGTGACTTGTCCATACCATCCAGGAAGACGCTTGCAGAGCCAAGAATAGAAGTCAGGTTTCTTGAGTCGCCATCCGGGTCCTTAACCACAAGGTCATCCTCCCTGTGGAAGCAGGGAAAGAAAGAGAGGGTTTAAGTGCAGCCATTTAAGTGTCAGAGACAGAGCAACTGTTGAGCTAAGTCTTAGGCCTGGTCTACACTAGGCTTTTATGTCGAATTTAGCGCCGTTACATCGAATTAACCCTGCACCCATCCACACCACGAAGTTATTTAGATCGACATAGAGCTCTCGTAAATTCGACTTCTGTACTCCTCCCCAACGAGAGGAGTAGCGCTAAATTCGAAATGGCCATATCGAATTAGGCTAGGTGTGGATGGAAATCGACGCTAATAGCTCTGGGAGCTATTCCACAGTGCACCACTCTGTTGACGCTCTGGACAGCAGTCCGAGCTCGGATGCTCTGACCAGCCACACCCCGGGAAAATTTGAATTCATTTTCCTGTCTGGGCAGTTTGAATCTCAGTTCCTGTTTGGACATCGTGGCGAGCTCAGCAGCACTGGCAACGATGCAGAGCTCTCCAGCAGAGATGGCCGTGCAATCTAATAGAAAGAGGGCCCCAGCATGGACTGATCGGGAAGTCTTGGATCTCATCGCTGTGTGGGGCGATGAGTCCGTGCTTTCCGAGCTGCGCTCCAAAAGAAGGAATGCTAAGATCTACGAGAAGATCTCTAAAGCCATGGCAGAGAGAGGCTACAGCCGGGATGCAACGCAGTGCCGCGTGAAAATCAAGGAGCTGAGACAAGGCTACCAAAAAACCAAAGAGGCAAACGGACACTCCGGATCCCAGCCCCACACATCCCGTTTCTACGAGGCACTGCATTCTATCCTAGGTGCGGCCGCCACCACTACCCCACCAGTGACCGTGGACTCTGAGGATGGGATATTGTCCGCGGCCGGTTCCTCGTCGGACATGTTAGCGGACGGGGAAGATGAAGAAGGAGATGAGGAGGACGAGGCAGTCGACAGCGCTGGCACCGCTGATTTCCCCGACAGCCAGGAGCTCTTCATCACCCTTACCGAGATCCCCTACCAACCGTCCCCATCCCTTACCCCGGACACAGAATCAGGGGAAGGATCAAGCAGTAAGTGCTGTAAACATGTAAACATTTATTTTTAACAGAACTGAAGTATTGACAATATTTAAAATGGCTTATTTCCTAAAGTGCTTTAAACATATAAACATTTATCTGCAACAAAACTGGAATATTTACAATATCAACAAAGGGTTTCTCATGATTTTTCTGCCTTGGGCTCTTCACTATTTAGTCCCAACTATTTAAAAATTTTTTTACAATGTCCGGTTATTCATGATTATGCAGCCCAAGACGCTCCACTCTTTAGTCCCAGTGCACCTACGCGAAAATGCGGTCAATATGGCCGGGGATAGAGGAGAAATCCTCATAGGAGAACTCCTCGTATGTCTCATGCAGGTACAGTTCGAGCCTGTTCATCAGGTTCCTGGGTAGGGCGATCTTGTTGGGCCCTCCGTGGTAGCACACGTTTCCCCGCCACGCCACAATCAAGTATTCCGGGATCATCGCGCGGCACAGCATAGCGGCATACGGCCCAGGTTTTTGCATGCTTTCCCTCAGCATGCGTTCCTTCTCGCTGTCCGAGATCCTCATGAGGGTGATGTCGCTCATGATGCCCTGCTTTGAATTAGGGAGGGGAATGTTAGTATTGGGACTACTTTACAGCCACGCGGTGGAGGGAGAGGGGCAGCATACAGGGATCTTTCCCTGGGACAGCCGCGAGGGGGTGGGACAGGGGCCGAGTTCATGCTTGCCTGATTGCTGGCATTGAGACTGGCATTGCTTTCAATGTGAAAGGAGGCCAGTGCTACTAATAGAGTTTTAAGCAGCCACAAGTCTACGGCTTACCATGATTGCCCGCTACAGAAGTTCAGGTCTGCAGCCACGCTTCTCAGATCACTCCAAGACCACCGCAAGTCCACAGGCACTGAAGGCGAGGGCCGAAAATTCGACCTTGTCCTGAGTGCGCATGTGAGAGGTGCAGTGCATGGTCTTGTTCACAGAGAAAGACTAGGTTCTTTGTGTACAATTTCATTTATCTGTCTCAGGAATTCACTCCCTTTTTACAATTCACACAGACACATCTGCGACTGTCTCCCAACCCAGCCTGTCAGCACACTCCCAGAGGCTAGCGCAGATTAGGCGGAGGAAGAAGAAGACGCGTGAAGACATGTTCTCAGAACTAATGGACTGCTCCCGAGCCCAGGCAGCCCAGCAGACACAGTGGAGGGAGAACTTGTCACAAATGCACCGAGCAGTCATGGAACGGGAGGAGAGGTGGCGTCAGGAGGACCAACAGGCTACTGAAAAGCTGCTTGGACTAATGAGGGAGCAAACGGACACGCTCCGGCGCCTTGTGGATGTTCTGCAAGACCGGAGGCAGGAGGACAGAGCCCCGCTGCAGTCTATCTCTAACCGCCCTCCCCCGCCACCAAGTCCCACACCACCCTCACCCAAAGTCCAAAGAAGGAGGGGCGGCAAGGGCCGTTAAAACTTTCAGTCAACCCCTGCAGACTGCTCTAGCACTAGAAGGCTCTCATTCACCAAAATTTGAAAAGTCCTTTCCTACCCACCTCACACAAGCCCCCGTCCAAGTTTCACCCCCCACGTTTCATGTGTGGTTCATAATAAAATATTTGTTTCTGTTCATTGCTGTTTCCATCATGTTCTTATGGAGGAGAGTCTGTCTGAAGGGGGGGAAGGGGCTTGGTAATTGGACAGGACAGTCACCTTTAGCAGGGTACAGAGGCGGGGTCAGGTCCAGCATCAGGACACATACACAGTGCAGTCACTGGTTACCCTGGTCAGTCTTGGAGGTGGTTTTCATGTTCTGGGGGGGGAGGGGGGGTTGCTCTGTGACTTTGTGGCAGGGGAGGGCAGTTACAGATCTTATGCAGCGGTCTTTATCCTGGCTCACAGATCCACACAGCAGGGGATCTGTAACCCTCCCCCCCCTGCCAGAAAGTCACATAGCCGACACATACACGCAGTCCCCCCCCAGGAGTGCCGGCAGGCTCCATTGAAATAACCAGTGCACCAGTGCGGAGCCTGTCATTCCGGGAGTTTAGAAGCATCATTTGCATCAGAACACTAAACCTGCCCCCCTGCCACAGTCTGCGTCCCCGGTTTAAAACATTCCCGCGAAAACAGCAATACAGACAATGGTGTTCATTAACAAAATATTACTGATTTTATTTTTTGGGAAGGGGAAGGGGGTGAAGGGGGTATGTAACTGGAGAGGATAGTCAAAATGAACTGGGTAAAGAAACGGGGGCAGGTTCAGCATCTGTATCCACAAACTTAACAGTCACCGGTTAGCCTGCTCAGTCTGGAATCTTGCTTTCAAAGCCTCCCGGATGCACAGCGCGTCCCGCTGGGATCTTCTAATCGCCCGGCTGTCTGGCTGGGCGTAATCAGCAGCCAGGCTATTTGCCTCAACCTCCCACCCCGCCATAAAGGTCTCCCCCTTGCTCTCACAGAGATTGTGGAGCACACAGCAAGCTGCTATAACAATGGGGATATTGGTTTCGCTGAGATCACAGCGAGTCAGTAAGCTTCTCCATCTCCCTTTGAGACGGCCAAAAGCACACTCCACTACCATTCTGCACTTGCTCAGACGGTAGTTGAACAGTTCTTTTTCTGTGTCCAGGGCGCCAGTATAGGGCTTCATGAGCCAGGGCATTAGCGGGTAGGCCGGGTCCCCGAGGATGACTGTAGGCATCTCCACATCCCCAAGAGTTATTTTGTGGTCTGGGAAGTAAATACCTTCCTGCAGCCGTCTAAACAGACCAGAGTTCCTGAACACGCGAGCGTCATGAACCTTGCCCGGCCATCCGACGTTGATGTTTGTAAAACGTCCCCTATGGTCCACCAGTGCTTGCAGCACCATTGAAAAGTAGCCCTTTCTGTTGATGTACTGGCTGGCCTGGTGGTCCGGTCCCAGGATAGGGATGTGAGTCCCATCGATAGCCCCACCGCAGTTTGGGAATCCCATCGCGGCAAAGCCATCTATGATGACCTGCGCGTTTCCCAGGGTCACTACCTTTGAGAGCAGTACCTTAACGATTGCGTTGGCTACTTGCATCACAACAACCCCCACGGTAGATTTGCCCACACCAAAGTGGTTCGCGACTGACCGGTAGCTGTCCGGCGTTGCAAGCTTCCAGAGGGCTATGGCGACTCGCTTCTGGACAGTCAGGGCTGCTCGCATCCGGGTGTCCTTGCGCTTCAGGGCAGGGGACAGCAACTCACAAAGTTCGAGGAAAGTCCCCTTCCGCATGCGAAAGTTTCACAGCCACTGGGATTCATCCCAGACCTGCAGCACTATGCGGTCCCACCAGTCCGTGCTTGTTTCCCGGGCCCAGAATCGCCGTTCCACAATATCCACATGACCCATTGCCACCGTGATGTCCTGGGCGCTGGGCCTCGTGGTTTCTGACAGCTCTGTGCTACTCTCCGACTTCAGGCCATCACGGCGGTGTCGTAGCCTCCTCACCTGATTTCTCTGCATCTGCCTCAGGGAAAGGTGTATGATAAGCTGC
>NW_020664487.1:9892127-9936984 GCF_002925995.2 Terrapene triunguis | reverse complement strand
ATTTAAGTAAAATCGAACTACCCTCGTAGTGTAGACATACCCTTAGCCTAATATTGCGAGACTTGTAGAAGCAGGGCTCACGTCAGAAGCGAGTAGAAAACAGCAGAATAGTCAGCGTGACCTAGCCTTGAGATAACAATGTTTTGAGATGAGAAAGTGAGAAAATACTGGACTAGATAGCAAATAGACTAAATAAAATGCAGATGTTTTTAATTAATGCACGTCACAAAGAGGTATAAATGCTTGTGTGATTTTGCTTGTACTTTGGAGAAACTGAGGCAGAGATGCTCTCTGCCAGCTGTATTCTTCCTTTGCAATTGCTTGAATAAAGCTGTCTCTGATTTTGTTACTTCCAACCTGAGAGTGGAATTCATTTCTTCCACATCCCTCTGCATGATCCCTTTTGTTGAAATAAATGGGGCTTGGATGTTCCTGCTAACCAGTGTGAGGAGTGGTTTTACCATCTGAAATATTTCTGCATACTGAATGGCAGAAACCAAGACTGGGCCACCAACTAATTGCAATGTTGGAAACCCCTCCAAAGACACTGAATTTCCTATTCAATAAATATGGATCAAGCTGCTCAAGTAGTTACACCAAGTTAGACTCAAGATAATGTCTCCGTTTGAGCTGGATGGGAATCAGATTTTCCATCTCGTGGGAAATTCTGTGAATTCAAAATGGAAGAAGACAAAATAAATTGAAATTTCTAGCAAAACAAAAATTAAAAAATCATTTTTGATAAAAATCAAAACATTTCATTCCTGATTTTGATATATTTTTATTTTTTTTATATACACAATACTTCTTTAAAAGTAATTTTGATATGAAAATTTGAATTATTATATTCCCAAATACTCAAAGAGGATACTTTGACAAATTCAACCCCACTCCCTGAAATAAGTGTTTTGACCAAAATTTTAATTATTGACATTTTTTTCTAAATGTTTTGATTTTCACCAAAAAACGGTATTTTTCATTGAGAATCAGTGTCAACTAAAATTTTCTGACCAGCTTCAGTCTCAGTGGAGTGTGACCACTTTAGCCTATTGCTTACTGCTTAAATTGCTTTAAATAGTAAACTCATAGCAAGGGGGAAAAAACCAAGGAGTCCTTGTGGCACCTTAGAGACTAACAAATTTATTTGGGCAGAAGCTTTTGTGGGCTACAGCTCACTTCATCAGATGTGGGTTCTAGCCCATGAAAGCTTATGCCCAAGTAAATTTGTTAGTCTCTAAGGTGCCACAAGGACTCCTCGTTTTTTTTGTTTTGTTTTTTTTTGCTGATACAGACTAACGCGGCTACCCCTCTGAAACCTCTTAGCAAGGAGATGAGCAAACGAAGCTCTAAGGAAGAAACACCTTTTGCTGCTGTCTATGCTCAACAGAGGGGACCTCTGCTCATTCAAGTATTATCAATGAAAGCCAGGCCACGCATCCTTATTGCTCTATCACTTTCTTTATACAGCCTGTTTATGCTTCACAAATTGTCACTCCTACAAAAAGAACAAAACCCCACCAATGTTCTGCTGATGGTGCCCCAAACTTATTTACTAATTGCTTGCCTAACTGAAGCCTGAGTGGCTTCTTAGCACACTTATTCTTAATAGCTGCACTGTGATCTGATGTATCTTGACATTATTGATGTGACTCTTGAGTGACATAGAAACATATCCAAGGGAGAAGCAGAGAAAACAAATGATTAGAGAAAGTTCATTACAATACCAAAAGGCTGTTTGGCTGCTTCCTAGCAATGTAGATAAAGAGTCTAGCAATGCTGGACACTTTATATGTTCTAGTCTTTGTTAGTAAAAACTGTTTATGGATTGTGACATAGATGGGTCCCACCCCTTGTGTATTGATTTGTGAGAAGCACAAGATACACGCAAAAACAATTAAAGGGAAATATCGATGAAGACACTCTCCTTTAAAACAGCCAGCTATCTGATCTCATGCAGACAGCATGGTTTCTCTGCGTGTGCTGCTGACTGTCTGGGACATTGGCACGTCTCTTGGAAAAAATATTCTCTCGGACAGATTTTCTGCTGGTGTAATTCAACATAGTTCCATTGACTTTATTTTGCACCAGCTGAGGACCAGCTCCTTGAGGTCTGTTTTAATTTCTTCACCACACATTCCTGTATAGACCTCTCAACTTTCTGTTTTATACCCAGGAGTGGATTAAAACTAAGTGAGGCCAAATCCAATCAAATCAATAGTTCCCAACAAACCAAAGTGCTCTTGAAAACATAGTCACCGGAAGAAATCCTGACCACATTGAAGTCAATACAAACCTCCCATTGATTTCAATGGCGCCAGGATTTCACCAATAGAGTTTAAGGCCAGAAGGGACCATTATGATTGTCTAGCCTAACCTCTTGAAAACACAAAACATAGATTTTCATAGAAAAAGTCAGACAAGTCTCCATATTTAAGTCCTCTTAAAAGTGTACTTCTGTCAAGTAGCCTACAGTGAATTGCATATAAAGTGATTTTTCTTGTTCTCCTTAGTACTAATCTGTCTATTTGTGTTTGTCCTTTAACAGAGCTAAACAAACTTCAGAACTTCTGTACCATAGAAAATTCCAATATTTCCACATTTGTTTTTATCCCAATTTGGGATGCAAAGTCAAAATATCAAACATGTTCACAGAACTTTCAGGAAATGTAGATTTGGAAATGCAGAAACATTTTGTTTCACCTTGATTTGACACTGAACTGTATCTGCCTGAGCTACCCCGGTGTTTCGTGTGACTTGTAGTTCAGTTACCTGGCCCCCTGATTAGTCTAAAAGTCCCATGATGCATGATGGTCATGACACTCCCTGTCATGCACTGTGCTAGTTCTACCAGAGGAGAGACATAAGTGCATCATTGGAGATGTAGTTCACCTAGGGATCCCAGTCCACAGAGGCATGTGGCACCCAGACTTCAATTCCCATGGATCATGGCAGTGGCTTAGGCAGAATCAGATAGCTGCCAAACTGACCCACAACTAAAGGTTTTGATTCAGCATGACAAAACAAAGTATTTCAGTTAGGGGGTGACTCTACCCAAAAATAAACATTTCTGTTAGATTTTCCCAATGGGCGTTCAAAAAAGTTTGGCAACACAGAAAAAATTCCAATTTACAGAAATTGGATTTTCCATTGAGAAAAGACACTCTGATAGGGTAACAGAGTCCATTCACCACTAGGCATCCCCTTGTGTCTGGGCATGGCATTGCAGCTCTCTCACGGGGCTAGCCCCTTACCAGTGATCACTCGGGCCTTGTGGAGGTTTCTCTGACAGTAACTCAGCCCTCCAGCGAGGTCACAGTCTTTTGTTCACACCTTCAGAGGTCACAGTTGTCCAGACTAGAAGTCCCAAACTGCCTTTAACTGAAACACAAATCCTTCCTCCCTCTCTGGGGCTCTTCCTCCACCAATCCTCTACTCAATCTGCTGCCCCCTTGCTGGACTCAACAACCATTGGGGAGGGCTTGTATGCCCCCTCCTCGGTGCAGTAGCGGAACCCAATCTCACCCTCTAATCTGGATTCCAGACCAGGGCCCCGTACTGCATAGCTAGGTCTGCTCCTTTACCCATATTTCAGCGTTCCCTGGACCACTTCGTACCACAGCTCTTTAGTTCCTGTCTGGATTTCCCAGTCTCTCCCGTTTGATCAGGGTCTCTCCCTGCCTGGACAGCTTTCCTTAGAATCCTAGAAACAGGGGTTAGAAGGGACTACAATGGTCATCTAGTCTAACCCCTTGCCAAGATGCAGGACTTGTCATGTCTAAACCATCCAAGAGACATGGTTCTCTTAAGGCACGTCTTCACTACCCGCCGAATCGGCGGGTAGCAATCGATCTATTGGGGATCGACTTATCGCGTCTAGTGAAGATGCGATAAAATCGATCCCCGATGGCTCTTCCTTTGACTCCGGAAATCCACCGCGGCAAGAGGCGGAAGCGGAGTCGACGGCGGCGCGGCAGCGGTCGACTCGCCGCCATCCTCACAGCCAGGTAAGTCGACCTAAAATACGCCACTTCAGCTACTCTAGTCACGTAGCTGAAGTTGCGTATCTTAGGTCGACCCCCCCCTGTAGTGTAGACCTAGCCATACTCACTCTCTTACTCTGAGTTTTCCCTAGAGACTCAGGGCCCTGCAAGAGCCTTCTTGCTCCCTGCCTGGCTCTATCCCCCATCAGTGATTAACCTGACTCTTTTTATATTGGAACCACCTGATTCCTCTCAAGGGGGGGGCTCATCCTGTCGTCAGGGCTGGCTTAGTCACAGGCTCTCCAGCCCACCGGGCAAGCCACCCTATAGCAGACAGAAAATTCCCAACTATCTCTAGCCCTTAGCGTGTGAGCACCTCAAAGCAGGGACCATCCTTTCTTGAGTGTCCGGATAGTTCCCTATTGTGTTGTGGGTGCCACATTAAACACACATTGTATAATGTGAGGAAATATATTAGAAGGAGGAAGGTTGCTCTAGAGTGGTAATATGCAAGTGTGCTGTACCTACTATATACTAAAGAACTTTGTTTTAACAAAGCCCCTTGTTAAAATGGCACATCAGCAAATATAACTGCACTAAGGAATGGCTGTGCTAAGATGTCTCTCTAGTGGAGACCGGGACACGACAAAACAAGGTTCTGAAGGGCAAAATGAGGGCAGCAACCTGGGGGGGAATGTTCAGATGAGGTCAAAGGTGTGTTTTAAAAAACCCATTAAAATCAGCCCATAAAGAACAGGGCTGGGGTCGTGCTGATAGACTGATGACTTTGCAGGTCAGAGGTGGGACTTGGTTACACTTCAGAGCCCTGGCTTGCCCTAGGTTGACAGACAGCCTTTCTTCCCGGCTTCCCAACCATTAATAGTTTAATTTGGTTCAGAGCTGCCCTAGCTCTTTTCTGAACATGCATTTCTTCCCATTTCGCCGTATGTCACAGATCCTGCCCGTGCAACGTGAAGAGAGCCTCTTCTCTGTGCAGTCAGTATCAATTCCATAATTATGCAGTTTCTATTTCTTAAATCTCCAGGATACACTTTGTTCGATTGAACAATTGGCTACGCCATACCAGGAAGCACAACAGAGATGCTGTTTTATATACTGTTATTTTAAATGAGTGAAAATGGTCTCCCTTGGTAGAAAATGTAAAACAAGAAGATGATTTACAACACAGTTTACAGGTATCCATAGCTCCATCACCTTTAAAGATTTTGTTTGGTTATTATTAGTGTTTCTATTTTATACTGTTGTAGCTTCCAAAGGCAGCTTTCATTGTGCTAGACACCTAGAGTGAAATCTTGCCTCCTATGAAGTTAATGACAAAGCTCCCACTGACTTCAATGGAACCAGGATTTCACCCCACCATGTGATTTATAAAACCATTCAGCGCTGACGTAACTCTGCTCCCATTGAAGTCAATATGAAAACAGCCATTGACTGCAGTGACAGCCATGGTAGGCCAACACTGAGTGCTTTTGGGGGGGGGGGGGAACAATCCTCAGAACTCACTACAGTGGATGCTGATGCTGGGCTCTTTGGGAAATCTGGCCCTTAAGTTAACGTAACAGCCACAATAGGTCAGGACAGTGGTCCATCTAGCCCAGTATCCTTCCTTCCAACAGCAGCCAGTGTCAGATACTTCGGAGGGAATAAACAGAACAGAGCAATTATCAAGTGATCAATCCCTGGTCATCCAGTCCTAGCTCCTGGCAGTCAGATGGTTGGGTTGCATCCCTGATCACCTTGGCTAATAGCCATTGATGGACCTTATCCTCCATGAATATCTCTATTTTTTTTTTAACCCAGTTATACTTTTGGCCTTCAAAACATCACCTGGCAATGAGTTCCACTGGTTGACTGTGTGTTGTGTGAAGGAGTAGTTCCTTATGTTGTTTTAAACCTATTGCCTATTAATTTCGTTGGGTGACACCTGGTTCTTGTGTTATGTGAAAGGGTAAAGAACATGTCCTAACTCACTTTCTCCACAGTATTCATGATTTTATAGACCTCTATCACATTCCTCCTTAGTCAGCTCTTTTCCAAATTGAACAATCCCAGGGTTTTTTTTAATTTCTAGGGAGCCCCAAATCAATTTTGTTGCCCTTCTCTGTACTTTGTCCAATTCTAAATATCTCTTTTGACATTGGGTGACAAGACTGCACATAGTATTCAAGGTGTGGGATTTATATGGTGGCATTATGATATTGTCTATCTGATTGTCTATACCTTTCCTCATGGTTCCTAACATTCTGTTAGCTTTTTTGACTGCCGCTGCACATTGAGCAGCTGTTTTCAGAGAACTATCCATGATGACTCCAAGATCTTTCTTGAGTGGTAACAGCTAATTTAGACCCCATCATTTTGTATGTATAGTTGGGATTATGTTTTCCAATGTACATTACTTTGCAGTTATCAACACTGAATTTAATCTGCCATTGTGTTGCTCAGCTACCCAGTTTTGTGAGATCCCTTTGTAACTCTTCACAGTCTGCTTTGGACTTAACTATCTTGAGTAGTTTTGTATCATCTGCAAACTTTACTACCTCACTGATTACTTTTTCCAGATCATTTACGAATGTGTTTTGAACAGCACTGGTCCCAGTACAGATCCTTGAGGGGCCCTGTATATACAGACCATTTATTCCTACCCTTTGTTTCCTGTCTTTTAAACATGAGAGGCTCTTCCCTCTTATCGCATGACTGCTTACTTTGCTTAAGGGCCTTTGGTGAGGAACCTTGTCAAAGGCTTTCTGAAAGTCCACATATACTATATCCACTGTGTCACACTTTTGTTGACCCCCTCAAAGATGTCTAATAGATTGGTGAGTCAAGGTTTCCCTTTAAAAAGTCACATTAACTGTTCTCCCAACATATCATTTTCATCCATGTGTCTGATAATTCTGTTCTTCACTATAGTTTCAAGCAATTTTGCCTGGTACTGAGGATAGACTTACAGGCCTGTAATTGCCAGGATCGCCGCTGGAGCTTTTAAAAAAAAAAATCACTGTTATATTAGCTATCCTCCAGTCTCTGGTACAGAGGCTGATTTAAACAGTAGGTTACATACCACAAGTAGCAGTGCTGCAATTTCATGTTTGAGTCCCTTCAGAACTCTTGGGTGAATACCATCTGGTCCTGGGTGACTTATCACTTATCACCCACGAAAGCTTATGCTCCAATACATCTGTTAGTCTTAAAGGTGCCACAGGACTCTCTGTTGCTTTTTACAGATCCAGACTAACACGGCTACCCCTCTGATACTTATCACTATTTAATTTATCAATTTATTCTGAAACCACCTCTATAGACACCTCAGTCTTGGACAGTTCCTCAGAACTGTCACCTCAAAAGAATAGCTGAGAGGTGGGAATCTCCCTCACATCCTCTGCAGTAAAGACGAATACAAAGAATTCATTTAGCTTCACAGCAATGGCCTTGTTTTCCCTTGGTGCTCCTTTAGCAACTTGATAGTCCAGTGTCCCGGCTTCCTGCATCTGATGTGCTTTAAAAAATGTCTATTCGTTTCTGCCTTTTGCTGGTTGCTCTTGAAACTCTTTTTTGTTCGGTTTAAAATTAGACATTTACACTTCAGTTCATGCACCAGAGTTCATGCCTCTTTCTATTTTTCTCAGTAGCTGTTGACTTCCAATTTTTAAAAGATGTCTGTCTCTCGTAGCCTCTTTTAGCCAGGGTTGTCTCACTTTTGTGTTTGTTTGTTTTCATTTGGGGTACTCATGCCATGCAGCTTGCAGGCATTTCAGAAGGCAAGTTCTGATCCAAAAACCTCTTGAAGTCAATTGAAAGACTCCCATGGACAGTCGTGGGCTGTTGGATCAGGCCCAGAGCATGCAATCAAAGAAGTCAAAATACAGTCATTTCATAAAATATAAAATAGAAATAGAAAATATAGGAAGATTCAAATTTCTAATAAGAAGTTCCCCTTTGGCTTCACATTCTGCAGTGGAATGCTGGGTTGTTGGGTTCTGTGGGTGGGGGGGGTGTTGGATTTTTTTTTTACAAAGGTTATGCTGACACTTTTGGCGCTGCGGGGAGTACATACACTGCTCATCCCCCTGCGTGGGTATAACTAGCAGTGTAGGTGATGAGGAACTGCTTCGATGAGCAGAGTAGAAACATGCTTAGGGTATGTACCCTATCCGGCTCTCTGCACACCCAAACAGTGCCTCCTGCATCAACACTGCTATTTTTAGCAGTGTAGTGTCCCGCGGGCTCCCTACTGCTGCAGGAAAGGGCTCTGGAAAGGCAGAGGGAGTAGTGAAAGGATCTAGCAGCTCCCTGCTGCCAAAGCCTGTCTCCGCTGCCTCCAAGTGGGCTGGTGACCCAGGGCATCAGTGCCCCTCTTTGGTCAGACAGGGCGTCAGGCAGAATCTACTCAGATTGGTGGGGCAGTCAGCCTGCTCTTCTCAGCTGAGTCTCGATAGTCCTATTCTGGAGGCAAGGAGGTTAATCTCACTGTGGTGTACGGACTTCCCCTGATGTTTGGGGAGGGGGTTCACTGGTCCTTGTCCTTAAGGGGCCTGGCCCCTCCTTTGACTCTAAAAATCTCTGGTAAGGGAGCGGTGGGGAAATCCAGCCCTCCCCCCACTCCACTGGGTTGCAGCTCATGGCCCACAGCCCAGGCAGGCAGAATTTGTACCCTCCGCTCCTCCCTTGGTGCTGTAGACTTCTGCAGCCAGATCGTCCCTTCTTCGTGTGGTCGTCGCCGTAGGGCAGCTTCGCACCCGTTTGCTGGCAGGACCGTCTTTCTCTGGCCTGCTTTCTCCTCTGCTTCTCAGTTCCTTTATTCCCCAGCTGCTGCGAGGCTGCCAAAAAGCATGGGCCGGCAGTACCTGCATTAACTCCTTGGTTGACGGGCCCTCATAGGGTCTATGCGCCCCGTGGGACTCCCCGCTCCCGAAGCCTTTCGCTACCACATGTAGCTACACATCGCAGTGTGGACCCAGCCTGCTTTTTGCTGTGGGGTGTAGCTATACATACCCTACATGCTGCCGCCTGCATAGACAAGGCCAAAGCCCCACCCTGCTAAAAACCCGAAGTGCCTTCAAATGGGGACAAGGGGAAAACCTGGGTGCATTGTGGGTGTGATTTTTCTAAAGCACATTGGCCTAACTCTTCCCCCACGGACACCAATGCCATTACCTTTGACTTCAATGGGAGCCACGTTAGGTCAATGCGGAGCCCTTCTGGACATCCCACCCTGTGTGTACCGCATGCATGATCAAACACTGCTTAGATCACACCGAACTGGCAATGTGATGGGTCACTTGACCTCACCCATCGTTATTTCCCAAAACAGAGTTGTAGCTGTCAGCTTTTAGGCCAAAACACTAGGCTAATTCCTCATTAAAAAAAGAACAAACAAAGGCCCCAAATCCTGCAATCCGGCGTGTGACCTTGTTCACGTGAGTGCTCCCGCTGACGTAAACAGGATTATGAATAAAGTTAAGCACATGAAGTTTGCTGGATCGAGACCTAAGGTTAGAAACCATATTTTCCAAATAAAAAAGGACACTTTTGTGACTGCATTTATTAGGGTCATAAAACACCTATCGAAAAGGTCACTAGTGCCACCCTGTGAGCTGATACAGGCATATTCTCAGAGTGGAGGATTTTTTTTTCCTATTAATTCAATGTTATAATCCTAATAGTAATGAAATTGTATTCCAGTAGTGCCTAGAGACCAGGGCCTCTTTGTGTTAGGCCCTGTACAAACAAAAAAAAAATATCTGTCTCTGCCCCCAAAGAGCTTACAATGTGTAAGACAATGGGTGAATGCAACAAGCAAACGGGGGAGTGAAAGGAACTAATGAGATGTTACTGGTCAGCATGGAAACTGTTGGTCTCAGCACCCCAACTGCCTAAGCACTGACAAGTTTCTTGAAGGCATCACCCCAGAGGAGATTTTAAGGAGGGATTTGAAAACGACTTTGTGGATATTTACAGGTGCCCTGGTTACATATGAGGGATAGAACGAGAGAAGGCGCGGAAGTGAATGAGTTTCTGGCACAACATCAAACAGGTGTCATTAACATTCAGTTTGAGCAAGACAACAGCTCTGATAGTGTCTATGTTCATTGGACTGACTTCTCTCTTCATTCCGCACCGTGAAGAACTCATGCCATTGGATTGGCTGTTCCTGGTAGGCACGGAGCAATTTTTACCCAGGACAGCACTAGGTCTTGAACAAAACAAGAAAACCCCAAACGTTTTCACCAGTGAAATGAAAAAGCAGGACATGTCAGGCAGCCTGCAATAAATTCCTGGGATGCTCGTACATCATATGAACCTGGGACTGTGAGTAAAACTTGCATGTACTATGGTCACTTTAGCTTTCACCCAAAGCAGAGAGAATGCTGCCTATTGTCTTCTCTTTCTCTTTCCCATTACTGGGATACTAATGTACTGGTCCTTCCCCCCTCCCCGTTACAGCGACCAGGGCAGCAGAATTAGGATTTGAAAGAAACTGCCAGGGGCTCTATCCAGCTCCCCCCCTACAAAACTACCTGAGCCTGTGGCTGCCTCTAGGAGCTCCACTTTGAATATTCCCTGCACCCCAGGGCTGACAGGAGCTAACTGGGGTTTATTATCCTTTATGGCTTTGCTGTGCTATTTTACTAGGGGGATATTGCTTTATTCCCACCCACCCAGCCTCACCGGTCGTTTGATTTACCCACTGCATCTAATTACCATGTATTCTTGTTTGCTTGCACCATACAATATCTGCACCATCTTCCAGCTGAGCTCCATGCATTCCCAATACCCAGGCGAATGCCTGCTGCTTGCAGCCTCACCCTTGCCCTCTGTTTGTTGGGAGACATAGGATTCCTGTCCTACTTTTGGTCTCGAGCCCTTCCCACCTATTGATCTGTGGGGAAAACCCCATTGCCTAAATCCGCATCTGACTGCTTTATGCCACCTCCTGGGGAAGGGCAGCCACTCAGAGCTGTGGCCAAACTAGAGGCCTGCTTCGTTCTCTCCACACAAGCGGCTGGGAAAGCTGTTGCAGTGCCCAGCCCTGGGTTCTCTGAGCCAGCAGAGAGCTGTTCACCTCGCCCACAGATACACAGCCGGTCAGTGGCACTGCCAGGAACAGAGCATGGGTCTCCCGAGGAGCTGTCCAGCGCCCTAGCCACTGGATAGACAACACACAGCCCTTCCAAAGGGACAGGTGTGGTACATCAGAAGGACATCCCCAGGCGCGGTGTTTGCAATATGACTGGCCTCCGTGTGGCAGCGGCACTGGGGACAAGCTCAAAGGAAAGACAGTCTCATAGGCCATGTATCTTATAAACTAGGGCTTGCTCATGTCTAGCTGGGCGAGAGGTTGTTGCTGGTGAGGTTCTAGTGTAAAATGGTTATTTCATCCACCATGACAATTTGCAAAGTGGTTTTTTCTAAACCAAACACTCATGCTTTCCTTATTAAAGGTGTGACCTAGTGGACAGCGTGCTGAGCTCAGGGCCGGCTCCAGGGTTTTTGCCGCCCCAAGCGGTGGGGGGGGGGAAAGCCGCAATCACGATCGGCGGCACTTCGGTGGCAGCTCCACCTCGCCGCTTCATTCTTCAACGGCAATTCCGCGGCAGGTCCTTCCCTCCGAGAGGGACTGAGGGACCCGCCGCCGAATTGCCGCCACAGAGCCAGACGTGCCGCCCCTTTCCGTTGGCCGCCCCAAGCACCTGCTTGCTGCTCTGGGGCCTGGAGCCGGCCCTGGCTGGGCTAGGACACCTGGGTTCTTGTTGCAGCTTAGCCACTGGCTGGTTGCCATTGGGCAAGTCACTTCCCCTCTCTATGCCTCTGCCTCCCACCTGTAAAATGGGGATAATGCTACAGACCACCTCTGTAACATGCTTTGAGATCTACTGATAAGAGCTTGGTATTAATACTATTAAATAGCCTTGCGCTATTGCTTGATGGGTAGAATGTTCACTTGATGGGCAAATGCAGCTGAGGTTTTTCCACACCAAAACTTATATTAGATTCTCCTAGGCAGATTCATCGCATGAGCCTCACAATTCCTATTTATTCCAAGCCATTTGCAGCTCTGAATAGCACTGTACATCATAAAGAACATTTCCTTTCATTCTAAAGCCATTTGCATTTTATTTGTGCCTCAGAGGAGGAACAATCCAAACTGATTACAATCCACAGACACTGTACATAATGAAAAATTAATTGCATCAATCTTTTCGCTGTAATGGTCTTAACAACTCATTTTCAACTGGTCATTTTTCCACCTGCTCACCAAGGCCCAGACAGCTGAGGCAAGCATGTCTCTGACACTAACTGAATACCAATGAAGCTAAGGTCATCTAAACGCCACGCAGGTGGCAGCTGAGCATTCTAAAAGAGATGTAAGTATTTTGGTCCAGCAATAGTCATTGTGTGGCGAAGACCAAATAAATGCCTGGGACAAGAATCTCAGTGCACATGTGCACACGAAAGGAAAGAAGATAATCCAAACCAGCACAGCAAACAAAGGTTGTCCTGGGCCCCTCTATCAGCGTCTCAGCTTAACGAGGTGGTGACAGTGGTCATAAATCAAGATTTGCATGCTAACGCCAACGCCAGTGATTTGCTCTAACAGGTAAGGCGTGCTCGCTCACACAGTGGATATTCATCAAGACGTTGATCATGCTTTTGACACAAGGGGTTGTTAAAATACATGGGGACAGGGCAAATCAAGCCCTTGCTTTACAGGGCAGAATAGAAAAAGAATGAGGCACCCACTCCCCATCGGTGTTAATAACCTGACCAAAAAAGAGCCCTCTCCCTAGACTGCCTGCACTGCAAAGATTCAAAAGACTTTCTTCCAATGCAATTTAAGCACACACCAGTTCTGAGTGTAGATTGTTTTTTTCTGAAGGATTCTGGCATCACATGTCGAACTACATCAAATGACCAGAACTAACTTCACGTGGTTACATTCTATCTCTAACTCAGCCAGTATGCAATTTTCCAAAATCCCCTGGATCCTCTGCTGGGTTGAAAGACATAAATATGAGCCAGATCCTCCGCTGGCATGTATTAGAGGGTGCATGATATCTAGGATTGATGAAAAAAATTCTGTCCAAATTTTTCTCAGTAGAAAACTTGGTTTTCAACTTTTTTTTTTTTTGCAACACATTTATACTTTCCACAGAACTTTTTAAATGTTCATAAAAAATCTGAATGTCTGAAAATGGAAAAAAAATTTCAGTTTTCAGGCAAAACCAAAAATGTTTTGATTCTGAAATGCTGCCACGATTCCTTTTGGGAGTTGTCATTTGGTTGCCTCCTACATCCATTCTCATCTGTGGGTTGGACTCAGGGCCGGCCCACAACATTTTGGCACCTGAAGGGGGGGGGAGCTCAAATGAGGCCCCCGTTCCCCCTCGCTTGGGCCAAAACTGAAAGCTCTCAATTCTGCAGTCTTCCTGTTCTACTCCTCTCATGGTACTGCTCTGCTACCTACCCCAATAAAGGAGAACTAACAACTTAAAATTTTTGAACACGGCATTTTAAGTAACACTTAACTTTCAAACGCCTGAACAGCAAATGTAACTTTTCTTGTCTGCATAGTAAACACTGGCATTTTTATCTGTTCGAGTAATCAAAGTGGTGCTTTCCGTGCCTTCTTGGTTGCCAAGATTTGAACTGCTTCCTGCTGAAGGTCCACAGTCTGGGCCAGCTCATGCTCTATTGAGGCCGATCAGCCTCTCCTGTGTCATTGTGGAGCATAGATGTGTTTTTATTAACTTCAGCTTGGAGAAGCTGCGTTCTCCACTGGCAACTGTTACAGGAAATGTTAGAAGTATGCACAGAGCAACAAAAGCATTTGGAAAGAGGATGGTCATCTTATTTGTGCACATATATTCCAGAACAGCCTTTGGAGTTGATCCTGCTGAAATGTATCTTGAAAGGGCTTTCAATTCATCACCTAAATCACTCGCATCAATATTGCGCATGTCATCATGTGTCAACACTGCCTCTAGTGCCCTGCATTGCTGGTGTAGGTCTTCTTCAGATAGAGTGAGGAGTTTTGGAATATCATACAACATCCCAAATATACTGCTGTGTTCCTTGAGCTGCATGAAACGGTCAACTGACTGTATTGCACAATCTAGCACCTGGTTAAAGAATTCAACTTTGAATTGTTGTTTGGGGTCTCTTCTGGGATTATCCTGTGCCTCGTAATCAAAATATCTTCTTCTTCGGTGATGCTTGTATTCTTGAATGGGTGGGAAAATAGCTTCAGTGCGAAGTTCCTCTGCCAACTTCTGTGCACTCTTCAGAACGTTCTGAAATCCCTCATCTGACTGGTAAGACTGTAGGCGTGACTTTGCTTTGTCCAGTTGTTCTATTGTTCCAGATATATCAAGGTCAACACCTTGGAATCTCTTGCTTACAACATTTATTTCAAACAGTGTGTCATGCCACAACACTAAGCCACACAGAAATTTGAAGTTATGTATGTTTCTGGTGATTCCATTTTCCTCTACCACTGTTCTCCCACGAACAGTTCCTGTCATAGCATTATCCTCCATAATGGCAACTATGGCATCATCTATCTTCCCAATTTGGTGTTTGATAGGCTTTATCACCTCCACTCGACTTTCCCATCATGTGGCACTCAGTGGTTTCAGTGTCAGAGAGGATGTTCCCAGATGTTGCTTCAAAATTTGCCATCAATGAGTTGATGCAGAGAAAAATACATAGATGCTTTGAATTACATTTCAAAATTCAGCAGCCTCCCTAGAAGCTGATGCTGCATCACTGACCACCAAGTTCAATCAATGAGAACTGCATGGGACAAAAAAAGCGCGAGGGTTTAACTCTCGGATCCGTGTTTGCACTCCTCTGTTCTTTCCTCTCATGTTGGCACCATTATCGTAGCCCTGACCTCTCATGTGAGCTATCGCAATTCCCGTATCTTCCAGCTTTTTAAGAAGCACATTTGTCATACCAGCTCCTGTAGTATCATCAATGTCAATAAATTCTAGAAAATGTTCTCTGACAAGTCACCATTGCAGGGACAAATAAGCAGGCTGGTAGCAGGGCCTGAGTGAGGGAAGATATCAGCGTCTTAAGGGCCTAACTGGCTCCTACTACTTCAGCTGACTGCCTGTTCTCCTCAAGTGGGTTCAGGGAAGCAGCAGGAAACAGGAAGCTCCCTGAGAAGCTGGTGTTAATCAGTCCAGGCTCCTGGGGGTGCTGGAGAGGTACATAAGAGACTCCTCCTCCTCTCTCTCCCTGCAGCTCCTGCTGCTTTCTGTTATTCCCTCTCACCTTTTCGCCTGCCTGCCTGTTATGTCTCTTGTGCCCTCCTTCCTCCAGCACAGCCCTCCACCATCTCTGTGCATCTCGAGCAGAGAGAATACATAGGCACCCGCAGCAGACACAATTTTCTACACTCTGGGTCCTAGTGGCGCCCCCCACCCCCCAGTCTGGCACCTGAGGTGGCCGCCTCAGTTCGCCGCATGGTAAGGCCAGCCCTGGTTGGACTCCCTGGTCAGACTGCATCTTCCTTGTTGTACTGTGGTTGTGTGAGTGCCATCATGCCCGGCCTTCTTTCACCAAGAGGGGAGAACGTGGTTCATCCTGGGAGTTGTAGTCCAACCAGGGGGCCTCACTAACAGAGGAGAATGGGAACATGACAGAGCTGAACTACAAATGTGGTGCCATTTCAGAATACAGGTATTGCAGGTTTTGGGCCAAAATATTTCCGCTTTTGATTTTTTGCCAAAAACTCAAAATTTTGCATGGGAAAACAACATTTCCCAGACTGCTCTACTTATTTCCCTTTACCCTCCTGCAGGGGCGTGTAAGCCTTCTCATGACTGAGCCCAAAGGGAAGAGTCCAAAGAGGGACCACTCATATAGCTGTCTTGAGCAGCTGTCTTGTTCAGCCAGGTAGATACAAACGAACGTGGTGATTTTTTTTTCCTAAAGCAATGTAACCACAAACTCATTGTGGTTTGCTCTGTACCAAAAGATAGCTAATTATTTTTAAAAACTGATGGTAATTATTTTAAATTTTCCTTCAGAAAATCCTCGGTAGAGCTTGATAATGCGGTGGGGGATGTGGCAGGGGAGAATATCTGTCCTGCACATTTGTGAGTCAGCACCAATTAATAAGGTAGCATGTTGGTTTGTTTTCTGCATGTTGAGAAATACAAATTTATGCCAGGCCAAATGAATGTTCGTTTTCCCACAGCACAGGAAAGGACTCCTAATGGAATGAATGGCTGTTGGCAGTGCATCTATTTCTGCTATAGAAAGATGAGAGCAGAAGAACAAGAGCCAGTATTCCCCTCCCATAGAACACCAAGGGGAATGGGGATATGACTTCACTTCCTGTTCAGACACGGGAGTTCCCTGGCTGCATGGTCCAATAGGGCTGAGAAATAAGAAACGGAGTGTGTGGGGGGGGCTGGATTCTACTCCTGTTTCTGCTGTGTGATGCTGGGCAAGTCTTTTCACCTCTCCTTCCCCTCGTACCTGGTCTCACTCTTGCCTATTTATACCAGAAGCTCTTTAGCTCAAGAGCTGTCTTCCTAGCACAATGGGGCCCTGAGACTCTACAGTAATACAAATAATAATAATTCTTCCTCTGCCCAGGCAGCATTATGCTATTCTTGTGCTTCTACAGTACAATGAGTACAAGCAGCTATCTGAATCTACTGCAATGAAAATCAAGACTTTTGGGTTTTTAAACCAAACAGTAAATATTGACCAAAGCCGCTTCTATCAATATGTATCCCGAGAGAAAATAAATCTTCATATTTGCAAGACTATAAAGTCAGTCTATGTTTTTTACTAGAGATGGAAGATTCCAATGGTAACTTTCCCAGTAATAACATGAATGCAATTCGGCAAGCCAAAGATATTTGAGGAACAATCAGCTCTAGCATATTCAGGGTTGCAAGTGAATCTAGAATCGGATCATGAGTTCGGGCTCATGAGTTTGTCATATAGATATATAGTTTTAGTTTCAGAGGTATTGCCAGTTCCAGTGATGTTCCTTATACCTAAAATATAGTGTGTGAGTGTATGTGTGAGTGTGTGTGAGAGAGAGATGGCATTGTACTCGCTCTCATGTAGTTCATCAGTAGATCTCAAAGCATTTTACAAAGGAGGTCAATATCATTATGCCCATTTTACAGATGGGGAAACTGACACACAGACAGATGAAGTAACTTGGCAAAGGTCATCCAGCAAGCTGGGGCAGAACTGGGCATAAAACCAAGATCTCCTATTTAATAGTCCGGTACTCTGTCCACTAGGAAGTACTGCCTTCCTTGACAACCTGCCATCAGATCGGGAACAGACAGTAATGAAATGGACTTGTGCGAGCCGATGCCAAATACAGTGTGTGACCCTATGCTGGGTGAGTTGTCTTTATCCCCACCCCTGACAAATACCTCAGGGATCTGTTTGTTTTTTTAACTCTTTGGTAACTCTTGCAGAGCTTCTTATGTCAATAAAGTCTCGTTGTATTGAACTGAATTAACATTTTGTATGTGTGGGAGAGGAGATATGTCCAGGGCTGTTCGCCTGTTTAGCAGTGGGTGGATTTTTGTGACTTTCTAATGACAAGGGGGAAAAAAAAGACATTTTCTTGTCAATTTAGTGAGAGCAAAAAGTACAAACTAGTGAGAGAGAGAAGCCACATGTAGGTCTAGAGACACACATATACACAGACTATGTAACTCTCTAGCAAGAAACCTGTATCCTTCTCAGATTGCAGAGAATATTCCCTGTATTGTATATTACAATGATGCTACCGAGAATATTGTTCTACAATAGTTGGAGTTTTTGTTATTAAACAAATGCTGAGAAAAAAAGACCGAGCTACAGCCTCACTAATGACAGGCTCAAGTGAGCCATCTGTATCGCTACCAGCAAAGGGAGAGACCAGTGACAGAGTACGTCTCGTGCTGTTGTGACTGGGTGTCTGTCTAGTGACAGCAGAGGACAAGAGAGACATACCCGCTGACCGAACGTAGACGAATCCCCTGGCCAAAGGCTCTGGAATTCCGTATTACCACATCAGCCTCACCACTACATCTGGTCACCAAAAAAAAAAAAAAAAATCATTTCTTAAATGAAACATGGCTTTTTGATTCAATGGAATTTTTCTGATGAAAATTTCCATTGGTATTTTTTCCATTAGTATTTATTCAAACTTGGAGGAAGTTTCATTAAAACAAAAACATTTTCAGTTTTCAACAACTGACATATTCATTCCCATTTTCTTAGCCTTGCAATTTTCAATTCACTTTAAAAAAAACATTTAGGGTTTTGATTTTCAGATTTTTATGGGAATTCCTTCCCCTGCCCCACAATAGTTACTGTTCTTTACCACTGGAAAAGGGAGGGGAAGGAAGGGTAGAAAAAGGTAGAGGAAGTGAAAAAAATGTTCTTCCTTCATTTTTTCCTTCCTTTTCTATTCTCCCTCCCCCCCACCCATTTTTCCTAATGTAAAACAGCGAAGAAAGTGGAAAGGGGGAGGAGCCCTCCTACCCCAAAATCCAACCGCAGAAGTTTTTAGTTTTTAAAAACTGAAACACTGACAGAGCAAAAAATGCCATTGAATATTCAATATTCAACCTTCATTTTTCTTTGAACCATTGTTTTGGTCACATTTTTTAAACCAGCTCTATTGAGAACATGTAATGAATTTTCAGACCATGGGGTAGCTCCTGACCTACAACATCAGCCAGCAAAGCCAGTCTACTTATGCCAGAACGTAAACCTTTTGTCTTATAGAATAAGAAAATATAGTAACTGCGGAGGTGGGAGGAAATGGTACTAGTCTAAGCTCCACCATTTGAGATGATAGCGTCATATAAATGGAGACCTGGAAGGCTGTCAAGAGGTCATCTAGTCCATATCCCCATGCTGAGGCAGGGCTAAGCATACCTGGACCATCCCTGACAGATGTCTATCCCCACAGAGTGTGAAGGTGTTCACGATGTGCTAACGCATGTCTGGTGAGCTCCCCCCTCGGTGAGGCTCAGATTCCTTGCTGCTCTCAGAACTGACTCTGGCTGAGGCTTGCAGATGCTCTGTTGGCCCCTTTGGACATGACTGCTTCTCAACTGGTGGTGGGAAAACAAGGCTTGGGTTCCTGCTGAAATGAGTGATCCTTGGCTGGTGTAAGTCAGCGTAGCTAAGTAAAGCGAAGATGATTGACACCAGCGGAGAATCTGGCCCATGAATTTAGAACCTTCTGCTGGACATTCTTGAGTCATGTAAAACTTTCCCTAGAGAAAAACAGACCCAAGGGCCATCAGTGTGCTACAAAATCTCATTTCTCCAGATGGCGCAGATTTGGCTTCCCCCCACCTCCACCCGCCAAACACAGAGAGAGAGAGCTATGATTGTGTGGAGACCAATAAATGAAAGACTGCTGCCAAAATGATTTAATATTGGCTGTGTAAAGTGTCAATTATTAAATGTTCCATACCCAGTGAAAAGGACAAGGCGGAGATGAATTACCAATTCAGTGACACGTTACAAAATATGCTCAGCTGAGATGAGGCACCTGAATTGTCAAGTTAGAAATGACCCCATTAGATAGGAGAGGAGCATGTGGAAAGGGGAGAAACAGAATCCTACCAAATAGAAGAAGAAGAACTATTCGCATCCAAGCAATTTCAGCTAACGGCTTTTGCCAGCAGATTCCAAATGACAGTCCTTGAAGCACTTGCTGGTGGGCTGCACGGAGCTACTTGATCAAAAGGAGTTGACAACAAGAGTCAAATGTGGGCGGGGAAGGTCAGGAGAAAGGCAATTGTGACCTTCCAAGCTCTTACCACAAAATAAGCTCCACCCACTTTTGATATCACTCTCAGGCTATTGTGCAGATGTCAGAGCTTTGTGGCAAATGCCATTTATTCTTAGCAGGATAGTTTTTAATGTGCTTACGTTTGTAAGTTTGCTGAGAACATTTTTCTATTTTTCAATGAAAAAAACCAAACCTGAAAACCGAGGAGCGGGGTTCAAAAATAATTGAGAAAACGCCTTCTGGCTTCTCGTTTTCTGTCCGAAAACCAGAAGATTTCAACCCAAATGAGATGTGTGTGAGAACATTTTGATTTTGGTTGAAAAGATTTTTTTTTGGTCTTCTTTTTGTTTTTAAACAAAAAAGCAAACAAGCAAAAACACATTAGCCAGCTCTAGCAGACGTTTAAAATATTACTGTGTGCTCTAAGGGGAAGACTACGCTCTATGAACTTGGCTCTCTTACAGTGGGGTCGACTACACCACCAGGCTCTGCTGAAATCCTCCAACTTGGCTTCCCCTCAGCAGGGCTCTGGGCTGACCAAACTTGGCTCCTTCTTGACTGGGATGAAAAATAAGGGATGGGATCTCTGAAGCTCAAATTGCTCTGAAGTGCCCACCGAGGCCAATAAGAACCAGGGCATAAAACAATAGAGAGGAGAGCACCAACAGGGCTCACATTCTCCTTTGTGGGGGGTGCCTTCTGAGTCCCAGGTAGGCAAGGGAGCTTGGGGCGACAGTTTAAAACACAGATATCTCTTGTGCAAAGACTGGAGTGAACAGGGCCTTGACCGTCTCAGGCTATTTGAATGTTAAAAAGACACAACTGTATCCACATGACTAAGGACACTCAGAGGGAAATCTGTGCCTCGCACATCAAATCAGAGTATTAAGCTCACAGCTTGAAAGGATTGCAGAGGTGGACTGCCCCCCCTACAGATCAGCGCTAGTGGAGAGGGGACAAAAAGCACTGCACATAAAGCACTGGGGCCATACAAACATGAGCCCTCCTGGCCCACACCCATCACAGCTTTCCATGTTGGCCTACACGGGGCGTTTGCAGAAACCCTTTCCTCAACACATTCCCCATATGCAATCCCTGTGTAGCTCACAAGGCCAGCAAAACATCCTCTGCACCATTCCTTCTATTATAACAGCCACGTGAAATCAGGCACCTGTTGTACGTATACAGAGCAAGAGACAGCTCCTGTCTCCAAGAGCTAATGGAAAAAGACAGAAGCACTGAGAGGCCAAGTGATTTGCCCAAAGCCACACAGCAGATCAGTGAGAGATCTGGGACCAGCACTCGAGTCTCCGGGCCCTGAGCCGAGTAGCACAATCACTAGAGCACACCAGCTCTCGGAACTTTGGGAGACTGTCACCCTTTGGTTCACACATCCGTAAATACTTTTAGACTTAGCAATTTTTGCCTAACTGATGACGAGACAACCTGCAAAGCAGAACTCCTATCCTTCAGCCACTTACCCATGCACTTGACTGAAAGCACATAAGCAACTCTGGTAATGTCTATCGGCTTACTCACCGTGCTCAAAGGAACCAGAAGGATTGGGGCCCAAGAGTTCCAGCCGCTCAAATATTTAGAATGACAGAAAATTCATAAACATGAAAAACAATCAGTACAGGAACAAGAGCCGTACATAAATCCCATCAACCATTTAAAAGATCCTATCTTAACGATAATAAGGCCTCAATCCATGCAAATGATTGATCTTGATCACATAGAAAAAGCAGAGCTTCTGCAAAAAGAAGATCCGAAAGCTAAACAATATTAAGCCTTCAATAATGCACTCCAGGTTGTAATTTGGTTATTACGGAGAGAAAAAAAAATATCAGGTGTAAACAGGATTTAAAACCAGGTTAACAATGAGTTAGATAAAGCAGCATCAGAAACCCTTTTCCCATTGTCAGATTCTTTATTGGGAATTTGGGAAGACAAAAAAAAAAAAAAAAAAAAAAACATTTTGGTCTTGTCATCATTTTTACACACATATGGACACCCAACTCACTGGGATTTTCCAGTGCCATAAAGTGCATTGTGCATTAAGGAGGTCAGACTAGATGACCATACTAGTCCCTTCAGGCCTTAAAAAAAAATATCTATCTCTAGGCATAAGATACCCTCCTCTCCTCCCCCTCCCAAGCACTGGCCATCACCCTGTTGGTCCAGGCAGCTTCCCCCCTGTTGAAATGGTGGGAGACATTGATCTGCATCTACGTCCCTGTTTGATAACCGCTTGCTTTTTGCTACAAACCCATCAATCTATTAGCATTCTGGGAAACTGGTTCAACATGATCTGGGCCATCCTAGCAAAGGAGTAGCTTGCAAACCATAAGCAGTGAGAACCTACTTTATAGGACAGCTACCTTTCAAATAAGTCAAATCTTAAAAAAACCTGCCAGACAATCTAGCTTAATATCCTTTATTCCCTATGGAATTGTGAAGAGGATTTCAACTGTAGACAATCAGAATTCAGTCACACCCAACATGTTGGGTCTTGTACAATCTAATCATTTTTTATGACGCACACTCAGCACCATTACATTCGCTCTGTTTGAGATGTCAGCATGCGACTGACTGAGACGAAGCGCATCTGTGAAGAGTGGGGAGGAACGTTCTGAAGAGAAGAGGTGATGGAAATGGAGATTTCAGGTTTATAATTATTTGATTTTTGTCTGATTGGTTGGTCTTTGTTTTTCTTCCAGCAGGAAGGTCATATGCACTACCTGCATGTACTTCTCGGACACAGCTAACCAGGTTGTTCTGTGATATCCTTAATTGCAGTTTACAAAACTACCAGATCACGCTGCATCCAAACTGTTCATTTTAAGCCTGAACTGATGCATTTGCACAGAGACAATTGACACGGTCTGGGTCCAAAGGGACCAGGTCACTGTGAATTATATAAATAGCATTTAAATTGCTGATGCTGTCACAGCAGAGCAGTGAGGCGGGGCACACTGAATGAGTGACAGGACTGCACTGGAAAAGTGACAGGATGGATTATAACTTCCAAATAGATTGATCGGGAGATTTGAGATTAACAGAAAAGGAAGAGGCCGTTGAAGAATGAGAGTTCCAGGAATCTATACTGTACTTACTGAGGTCATTCCGTTGGGATCTGTACAAATGCGGTAAAAGACAGTCCTGCCCCCAAAGACCTTACAATCCAAAACAGGTCAGGCAGGAAAAGGATGGGGGGGGGAACAGAAGTACAAAGCGATGAAGTGGCTTCCCCCAAAATCACACAGCTGGTCAGTGGTAGAGAATGTAATCCAGCCCTCCTGAATCTTGGTCCATTTATCTATCCTCTGGACCACGCTGACTCCCCGGAGGGATGCAATTTGTCAAATTAATGCTCCGGAGCACCGGCCTAATGAGACACTGCAGACCTGTGACGATAGCTGTAGAGATGAACACTACTTTTTCCTAAATCAGAAAACATGATAATTTATAGATTATAAATCAGAAGGGACCACTGTGATCTAGTCTGACCTGCTGCATAACGCAGGCCAGAGGATTTCCCCAAAATAATTCCTGCATGACTAGAGCAGATCTTTCAGAAAAACATCCCATCTTGATTTAAAAATGACCAGGGATGGAGAATGCACTACAGCCCTTGGTAAGTTTTTCCCATGAATAATTACTCTCGCCATTAAAAATGTAAGCTTTACTTCCATTCAAACTTTGTCTAGCTTCAACTTCCAGCCATTGAATCATGTGAGACCATTGTCTGCTAAACTGAAGAGCCTATTATCAAATGTAGATAATTACAAACTGTGATCTAGTCATACCTTAGGGTACGTCTTCACTACCCGCCGTATTGGCGGGTAGCAATCGATTTATCCGGGATCGATATATCGTGTCTCGTTAAGACGTGATATATCGATCCCCGAACGCGCTCACCGTCGACTCCGGAACTCCACCAGAGCGAGCGGCGGTAGCGCAGTCGACGGGGGAGCCGCGGCCATCGATCCCGCGCCGTCTGGACCCCAGGTAATTCGATCCAAGATACTTCGACTTCAGCTACGCTATTCGCGTAGCTGAAGTTGCGTATCTTGGATCGATACCCCCCCCCAGTGTAGACCAGCCCTTAACCTTCGCTTTGCTAAAATAAACAGCTTGAGCTCCCTGAGTCTCTCACTATCAGGCATGTTTTCCAATACTTTTAAGCATCCTCATGGCTCTTCTTCGAATCCTCTCCAAGTTATTAACATCCTTCTTGAACTGTGGACACCAGACCTGGACCCCGTATTCCACCAGGGCTAAAAACAGAGGTAAAATAACCTCTCTACTCCCTACTTGCTATTCCCATTTATACATCTGAGGATTGCATTAGCCCTTTTAGCCTCAGCATTGCACTAGGAGGTCAGGTTCAAAAATAAATAAAAGCAAGAGAAAATGCAAAACAAAATGAGTTTGGGATATTAGCAGTGAAAGAGAAACCAGTTCGAAGGAGAGATGTATTTGGATATTAACACGGTGCAATAAAATGCTAGCATTGCCCACTGTGCGGAAAGACTACCAGATGGCTAGATTCTGCTACGCCAACATTTATCGTCACGAGTCAGGAGAGGAGAGACAGCTGCCAAGTGGAATAGCCACAGGTGAGTTATCCTCTCTGTGCCGGTGATGATAAACATCGGGGCAGAGATCCATCATCACCTATGGTAGATTTTATTCCCCACACTGTTCCCTGGGATGGGAGCTGCTTTAAATGGCAGTTGTGGGAAGCTAAAGGTGCTTTGAAAGAGCATGGGGAGAAGATTCTGAATACCAGATACTGATGATTAACATACACCTTCAGGGGTGTAGTGAGGTGCAGAGCTGCGTGACAGTGCAGTACCTGAAGCATTAGACATTGCACGAAACATCTCAATAATCCCTTATGGCACAGTACTATAGAATTTCATTGGGATCCACCTGATATATACACATGATTCTAAACGCCATATTGGATGTGTAGCTTGGCCCAGGGGGCAGGGTACTGAGCAGGGGAAAAGTGTGACTGGTTTCTCCTCCTGGATCTTCCACCAATCTGCAAGTCACTTCACCCCCTGTGCAGCTATTTCCCTTCCTGTCTGTTGCCTCTCTTGTTTATTTAGATCATTAGGGCTTCAAGGCCAGGACAATCCCTTAGTAGGGCCTGGTCTATACATAGCTTTTCTATCACTATAACTATTATAATTGAATATGATATCATTTCCCACAGGGGAATAAACTATACAAATAGAAGCACCTTTATACCTGTAATTGTGTCTACACTAGAGGGGTTTGTGCCTCTTGAACTATTCTTGTATCAGTAAAGGTCTACATCTTCTTACAGAACTCAGCACTATGTGGCTGTAATCACAACTGGGACCTGTAGATGCTACCATAACTAATTCATACTACAGAATAATGGTATTTCTATGGAATCTTTAAATACTATAAAGTTCTAGAGCAACTCCCTATCAAGCTTTCTGAGTCAGATAGGATATTCTTATACTTATGTCAGGTAGCACTTTGCTGTACAACTAGTCCCATTGACTTCAGTGGGACAGTTCATAGAGTATGGGCCAGATCCTCAAAAATATTTAGGCACCTACCTCCCATTGAAATCAATTACTTGTCAACATGAGTAAAGTTATGAGATTCTGGCTCTGAGTTGGTTTTTTAAAAAGCAACCTCTTAAAATATTGTCCTTTTCCGTTCAATTCTAGAAGATTCATTTTTAAACTGGGCTTTTAACAGAAAATTTTTACAAAATTATTTTTGAGTGTTTCACCCCATTTTTTAAAAAATGATGGATTTTTTTAGAACGTGAAAAAAATCTGCATTTTAATCAACACTCTTTTCTGCATACAGTATTAAATTTTAAGCACTGTTTATTTTAAATATACAGAACCTACAAAAACATTTTCAAAATTTCATATTTTATACACTTTCATTGAGGTCCTTCTCTTTTACAATATTTTCCAGCTGAGATTTAATTTCCCCATACACTATCTAAAGTGTCTAACAATTACATGCATTTATAACGTGCCCATCATCATGTCGTCTTCCTCACTTGTTGCCCCTCCCCATCAGCTTGTGGGTGTCCTTGGGCAGACCCAGCATTTTCCCTGAAGTTTGATCAGCTATTTAAAATTAAATTTCTGTTGGTAAAACTCAACCAGGAACATCAAGGGTTGATCCTACAGGCGCTGAACTCTGTGAAAGCCAATGGGGAATGGCTGGGTGCTCAGCCACCTACTTAGGTGCCTGAATAGAGATTTAGAAGCATAATTTTCGGGTCCACGTTTGAAAATGTTGGTTGGGTTCTTTGAGAGCTATAAGATCAGATTTTCAAAAATGCTCAGCACACCCCCCCATTCCCTTTATTCTCCATGGGAAGCAGGGGCCGGGGTGGAGGAGAATTCTGGGGTAACACCTAAGCCTCTTTTTCAAAAGAGTGACCTGGGCACTTAAAGTCTATGTTTCATTAACTTTTAATGGATCTAAGTCACTTAGGTACTTTAGAAATTTTTACCCTGGTTTACAAATTCTGGGCTCATAAACTAACAAAGGGAAATACTCTGGAACCATGTCTTACTGAGCTGAGAGGAACAGTGAGTTGCAGTGCGTCTGGCCCCATGGTCAGTGAACGGCTCTGGGACACAGCTGTCCTTAGTGTTACAGATGGGAGATTTTAAAAAGAGCAGCTTCTCAGATAATGCCATCTTGTGCTACAGGAAGCAGTTTCCATAGCATAGTGGAAACAACACTCCCCATAAAGTTTCCTGGGGAGAGAGGAGGCTGCATTCAAGGTGTGAAGATTGTTTCCCCAACATGGAGACACTCTGGGTTCTTTAATCTGGTACCAGCCATCTTCTCCTGGACAGCCCTCACACCGTTCCAGTGTAGCCAAGTTACCTGCTTAGAGCATGAGCACTAAGGCTGAGAAGATGGCATTCCTGGGAGAAGGGGTCACATTTCAAGGAGGTTATGATGAAGTGTGAGACCCTTCTGGACCTCATGGTCCTAAGATTCACTTATCCCAATCTCCCAAAAAAGGGAGGGTTCATGATCTTAAACATCAGGATAAAAATCCTTTGAAGTGGTGTTGGACTTCTCCTAACCCTCACTTTTGTGCAGCACTGGGAAGATGGTTTGGAGCTACCTCTTCATGACTAGAGATCCCCTCTCTGTCTCTCTGGTATAAGCTAGCTAAAAAAATCTATGCTGAAAATCAAATATTTTAAATCACCTTTATGACATTTGGAATCCAGTTTAAAGAGGATGGAATTTGCTCGTCCAACACTGGACACCTAGTGAACCTATCTTGACTGGTGAAAAATGCTTTGGACAACAAAATAACGGATTTTCATAATCCTATGCCACAATGTGTCTTTTTCCTCCTCCCTTATTCTAAGCATATTATTTGTTGTATTTTTGAGCTTATCCTGTGCTGCTCAGATATTGTTTTAAAATTCAGTAAAGTTTCTGAACTCTAAGAGTAACATTGCGGTTACACAGAACAGCCCTAGGATATGTTTATTGCTACGTGCAGTCTTGATATGAACAGTATTAAAAAAAAGTCGGGATGCTACAAGAAAAAAAAATAAACCACAGAGCTGAAACTACTTCTCTGGCAGGCCTCAGATTCGAAAAGGTATCCCTCATAATATGGCGTATTATGGGCCTGATCATGTTATTTATATTCCATTAGCATCCAGCAGCTGTGCTGGGTATACGCATAGTAAGAGACAGTCCCTGCCCCCCAGAGCTTACAATCTCAGTAGACAAGATGAAGGAAGTATTATTATCCTCATTTTACTTATGGAACCTAGAGAAGCTCTTCAACTTGCCCCAGGTCACCAGAAGCAGAGATGGGTATCAAACCCAGATATGCTGATGCTGAATCCTGTATCTTACCTAGAAGCCCATATCTCCATGAGAGCAGAATCCAGCCTTCAGTTACAAACCAACTGCACCACTGAACACTGAATTGGCTTAAATGTCAAACTATACACACTGTCCTCTAGGTCTACCAGAAAAGAGTGAAAAGGCAGAGTCCTGCACTTAGGACGGAAGAATCCCATGCACTGTTACAGAATAGGGACCGAGTGGCTAGGAAGCAGTTCTGCAGAAAAGGACCTAGGGGTTACAGTGGACGAGAAACTGGATATGAGTCGACAGTGTGCCCTTGTTGCCAAGAAGGCTAACAGCATTTTGGGCTGTATAAGTAGAGGCATTGCCAGCAGATCGAGGGACGTGATCATTCCCCTCTATTCAGCATTGGTGAGGCCTCATCTGGAGTTCTGTGTCCAGTTTTGGGCCCCACACTACAAGAAGGATGTGGAAAAATTGGAAAGAGTCCAGCGGAGAGCAACAAAAATGATTAGGGGTCTGGAGCACATGACTTATGAGGAGAGGCTGAGGGAACTGGGATTGTTTAGTCTGCAGAAAAGAAGAAGGAGGGGGGATTTGATAGCTGCTTTCAACTACCTGAAAGGGGGTTCCAAAGAGGATGGATCTAGACTGTTCTCAGTTGTTAGCAGATGACAGAACAAGGAGCAATGGCCTCAAGTTGCAGTGGGGGAAGTTTAGGTTGGATATTAGGAAAAACTTTTTCACTAGGAGGGTGGTGAAGCACTGGAATGGGTTACCTAGGGAGGTGGTGGAATCTCCTTCCTTAGAGGTTTTTAAGGTCAGGCTTGACAAAGCCCTGGCTGGGATGATTTAGTTGGGGATTGGTCCTGCTTTGACCAGGGGGTTGGACTAGATGACCTCCTGAGGTCCCTTCCAACCCTGATATTCTATGATTCTAAGAGAGAGACCCCAGTAAGGCAAAGATGAGGAAAGGAGTAGGAATGCTGTGAAGTGAAATGGTTCTTGGGATAGTTATTTAGTGCTGTGCCTGTAGATCGAGGGCTTTAATAAAATAAAAAGAGCAAACGAGAAAACTATGTGCGCTAGCATGATGGATGAGTATGCCTGCTTCACTACTTTTGGGATGGATTAAGCTATTGAAAAAGCATCCAGCATTGGCTAAAGAACTGTAATATATGTGGAATTCTACAGTTAATGCATCATTAAATAATTTGCTGCAGCTGATTTATAGGCACAATATACTACACTGTGTCAAACAGTGCAGGATAACAAATGGTATCACAAAAATATACTACAGGAACTTTTGTTCTAATCAGTCTTTTGCGTTTTAGAAGAGCACGGTTCTGCAGAGTGGTATTGTCCTAGTCATCTCAACAGAGTAATCGGCAAACTCTTCACACTGCATATTTTTTACTTTTATTTTTTTAAAGAAAGCTGGGTTTGAGAGGAAGTGACTAAGACACTGAACTGTAAGTCAGGAGACCTGCATTCTATTCCTAGTTCTGCCATTAACATCCTGGGTGACTGTGGGCAAGTCACTTAGGCTCTCTGCACTTCTGTTTCCCCTCTCTTACCTCTGTATGCTGTCTAGTGCAACAGGGCCCTGCTGTATCTCTGTATCACACTAATAGCGATAATGGGTGAGCTGTTTGTAATAAACAATTTACCTCCTTTAGCTCTTTCTTCTCTCGATCCAGCTATACCTTTACTCCACACTGTTTACAAACTGATTTTGTTATTTTTGTTATTCTACATTATTCAGCGAGTGTTTTAGGCAACTATATTTCAGCCTAACCACAGCTAGGGAAGTGTTTGCTCTGACTATTCGTTTGAATAGATGCTATTTGTGCGATGTGATTGGTCACCATAGTCACATATTATTTCCATTCAGTCTATACTTAAAATCTGTGTACATCGGTATTTAAGTCAGTGGCTCTCGACCTTTCCAGACTACTGTACCCCCTTCAGGACTCTGATTTGTCTTTCCTACCCTCAAGCAGAGGTGAAAGTAAGCTGGTCCGGTCCGGTACGATGTACCAACAAGAGCCGGTACACAGTGCGGACTGGACTGGCTTCTCTGGCGGTGATTGAAAGGGCCCAGGGCTCCAGCCACTGCAGGGAGCCCCGGACTCTTTAAATCCCCACCGGAGTTCCGGCAGCCAGGCTTGGGGGGGGATTTAAAGGTCCCAGAGCTCCAGCCCCTGCAGGGTGCCCCCGGCCCTTTAAAGCGCCACCCGAGCCCCGCTGCCAGAGCTCCGGCAGTGATTTAAAGGGCCTGGAGCTCCCCGCAGTGGCCGGAGCACCGGGCCCTTTAAATCACCGCCCCAGCAAGGCTGCCCGAGCCCCGGGAGCCAGGCTCTGGCGATGATTTAAAGGGCCCGGGGCTCCCCACAGCGGCGGAGTCCCGGACCCTTTAAATCACTGCTGGAGCCCTGCTGCCCTGGGGTAGCAGCGGCAGGACTCCCGCAATGATTTCAAGGGCCTGGATTCCGCGGCGGATGGAGCCCTGGGCCCTTTAATTCGCCCCGGGGCTCCCAGCCGCCTCTACGGCTGGTAGCTCTGGAGTGATTTAAAGGACCTGGGCCTCCCAGCCACAGCCAGAGCCCCAGGGTCTCTAAATCTTGAAAGGCCCCGCCTCTTCCCATTGAGGCCCCGCCTCTTCCCATTGAGACCCCGCCCCGCTCAGGACTCCCACGTACCCGTAAATCCTTTAAGTTACTTTCGCCCCTGCCCCCAAGTTTCACGTCACTTAAGAAGTACTTGCTTACAAAATCAGACATAAAAATACAAAAGTGCCACAGCACGCTAGTACTGACACATTGCTGACTTTCTCCGTTTTACCATATTATTATAAAATAAATCAATTGGAATAGAAATATTATACTTACATTTCAGTGTATCATATATAGAGCAGTACAAACAGGTCATTGTCTGTATGGAATTTTAGTTTGTACTGACTTCGCTAGTGCTTTTTATGTAGCCTGTTGTAAAATTAGGCAAATATGTAGATGAGTTGATGTACCCGCTGGAAGACCTCTGAGTACCCCAGGGGTACATGTATTCATGGTTGAGAACTACTGATTTAAGTTGCAGTAGTTTAAGCTTGTTTTTACACAGTGACTATAACATGGTTGCTTTCTACACACTTTCTAACGATGGTTCCGATATCAACAAAAATTTGTCTCAGTCCCTTGGCTGAAGATAGATTTATGAATAAAGGATTTGTGACATTTTTCAAAAGTGATTTAGGAACTTGGGAGCCTAAGTCCCAATCACCTTCAATGGGAATTGGGTTAGTAAATGCTTAAAGTCCCCTTTGAAAATAGAACTTAGGCTACTAAATCATTTTGGCGCTTCTGAAAATGTCACCAATAGGCCAGTATTTTGCAACTTGACAGCATAAAGTCGAACACTTAAATCCATATTTAGGTATCTAAGGGTGAGATTTTCAAAAGCACCTACATCATTTAGCCACATGAATCCCTTCGATAGCCAATGGGACCTGTGCGCCTAAGTTAGTTAGGCACTTTTGAAAATCCCACCCCGAATACATGACCTGATTTTCAGGCACTGAGCATGCCCCAGATCCTATTGAGATCAGTGAGAGTTCTACACACACACAAATAATAATAATAGCCATTATTAATTGCTTCTCCTTTTGTCACATCCACTTCGAATGGCTTCAATGGAGCTACATCACTATGTGCCAGCTCAGACTCTGGCCCAGCGTGTGTTACATTAATAGGCAATTTAACATTTGTTAGGCCACCTCTTGCGCCCAATAAAGTCAAGTTTTCCCATTGACTTCAATGGGAGCCAAAAGAAGCCTGTCATAGATTCCAAGGTCAAAAGGGACCACTGTGACCATCTAGTCTGTCCTCCTGTATGACACCTGTTACTGGAGTGCTAAACACTCCAGTAAAATGTGAAATCTTCTAAATGTAGGAAGAGGAGGAATTGCCTACTAGTGTCAATATATACAGGGAGCCAGATCCTAAGCTGGTGTAAATCATCATCATTGCTGCAAATCTTAGTGGGACATAACCTCCTTGCACATTGAGTGACACCCAGAACGATTTCTATCTAGGTCCTTAAACTGCGCATCCATCCAGACCACCTTACGTCCAACACTGACAATCTTATTGCACCACTGAAGCACTTCGTATCATAGCAGCCTTTCTTGGTAAACACCCTTTGTAATTCATTGGTCTTCCCTCCTAATATGTCCCTAACAAGAAAGATGCTGAAAGCAAACCAGGGCTGATAGAGGCAGTTGCTGGATTCTGCTACAAATATCCTCATTGCTGAGCTTGTCCTGCCAGTGAACATGGATCAGCTGATAAGGAAAACGAGAATCGAAAATGTCAGTCTGGTGTTCTTCACCCTTCCTCCGCACCCAGGCTCACTGCCTTACAATACAATTGGTATCACTATAGTTTTATCGACCCACAGCTTTGTTGGAAGCTTGAGGTCATGACATCCAGTGCTGTCCAGTGCTGTCTATGATGCTTCCCAAATCTTTGACAAATGCCGCCTGCCGGACGTCCCATCTGGACAGGTTAACAGTGAGCTGGTTGTAACCTGGCCCTGGAGGCTGCTTGATGGTAATAGCCAAGGATTTAGTATCATTCAGATTAAGCACCAGACCTATGCACACTGCTTCTTGCCCAACCAGACTCGCCATAGTTCCATTTAAATCAATGGGCCAGAGCCTCGGCTGCTCTAAATCCGCATGGATCTATTGACTTCAATGGTGCTATGGCAGTTTATTCCAGCTGAGGATCTTTACTAATTACCAGGATATTAACAAACTTCCCTAATTAGCAGCAAAATATTTCCGCTATCAAACACCATGCCTAACACTTTTATCAGCAATGTGCTCTTTTAATGCCCGCTTTTAAAACATCACATGGAGTTACAAAGCGTAGCCAGTGCAAGTTGACGGACAACATGGCAGTGTGGAGTCAGCCAAAAGCACCACTTTCTTGGAAAGCCCACTAAATAAACTAGCCCTGAGAAAACAGCCACTTGGAAAGAGAGCTGTGTGAGTTCTGTCCTGTCGTCAGAAACGTTGCAGCTAATTAGTGACCTGAGTTACCCGAGAGAAGGGGGGAGGGGGGAGAGAGAGAGAGAGAGGATTGAACTGCTGTTTGCAGTGACTCAGCCCAGATGTGTTTTGATGCTGACCCAGTCATGGACAAAATGGATTCCACGTTCAATTAATTAAAGATGGAGCCAGACAGCTCAGGGATCCATAATGAAAGGAGCATTCAGGAGTTCATGGGTGGGAGGCATTTGCTTCCTAGCCACTACTGAGTGCAGAGATTTGAACTACTTCTCCAACTATAGCACTAAGAAGCTACCTTTCTGGGGGGTTATTATATCAGGAGCAGAAACTCCCCTTTAGTTAAGGTTGGCCATGTGATATTACTCTGTCTCTTCTGCTGTCAGGCACATTCTCCTTACTGTTATTTGTATTGTGGTAGCACCTACAAGTGCTGATCGGGGATTAGTGTCCATTTGTGCTAGGCACCGTACACACACATCAGTTCTTCTAAACACCTTAATCCTGCAAAGATTTATGCACGTGCTTAACTTGGTGAATTGTGAGTTGACTCATTGTTTTCAAGATTAGTGAAAAATGCATGCAAAATCTTTTGCATATGCACATTAACCTTTGAGAAATGTCACCCTTGCTTTCAATGGGACTACGAACAGTGAGTAGAGTTAAGCACACGTATAAGTCTATGCAGGATTTGAACCTACGCAGATGTCCTAAACTTGCTGACGTTTTCCAGGCTTGTGTCCCCCACACCTCTCTAAAAGGTGAATTTTCTTTGAAAGTTTCACCAAAGCCTGTTCAGACAGCTTTGGGCAAAAGGAGAGTGAAACAGATACATTCTCCCTATTATTAAAAGAAGCAAACAAAAACAACCCCACAGCCTTCTAATCTTTTTGTACCCGGCAAAAACAAACCAGCGTAAAGAGATGGAATTTGGTATCAAAATAGTCCTAAATGAGGAGAAATTCCATTGAGTATTCTCATGCAAATTGGTAACATGACAGAATTATGAGCTTTCAACAAAATCAAAGCGTGTGCATGAGTAGAAAGATTTTGCATGGATTTTTTCCCCATTAATCTTTTAAAGCATACAGCTAAAGATTGGCATGCTGGGCATAACTACCATCTCTGCATACTGGAAAAAAAGTAGACAGAGAGAAGAAACTGAAACTTGTAATGTGCATCAATGTCTTAAACAAAAGCTCTTCAGGATCCTTCCTCTCTGTTCCTGATCCACTGTAGGTGCTAAAGGATGAAAGAAAAAGATTCCTGTGCACTGGAGCTGGTTGAAAAAGGGCATGAAGTTTTGATAATAAATGCTGACTTTTTCCTCCCATCAAAATCCAAAATTTCAACAACCAAAAATTCATCAGTGTTTTGAAAGAAAAAAAAATGAACAACTATAGAGCTGGTCAAAAAATATCTGCAAATGTCTGCACAAAAAAGGGTATGTGGAAAGTTTCCACCTGATTTTTATTGAATTCCAAAATTTGAGCATAAATTGTGTCAATTGTGAGTTTCAAATATTTTGGAGTAGCTCTATTGTGCACTCTGTAAGGTGCTAAGATCTGCAGTCAGGGAGGAGTTTGCAATGAACAACAACTTTATTGAACCTGCAGATGTATGGACAATGTTCTCGATCCTTTATATAGCATTATATGGCACTCATACTAACTGTATACAGGGCAGATACATCTAGGGTTGGATGGACTCGATTTTTATCAGAAAACGCTGGTAGGTGTTGATTTCATCATTCCCACACCACTGACAACAATATTTCCATCCATAATTGAAATGTACGGATAGGCAAAGCAAGTAAAGTGCTGCTTGAGAACTGAGTTTAAGGGTACTTACGTTGTATATTTTGACAATTTGTGTTTTAATGCTTATAAAGCTTTAACTTTTTGAATTTCCATGTCTGTCATTAAATCATTGTCTAACAATTTCCCAGCACTTTGAAAATTTAAATCGAAACAAATAGAAAAAACGCTTTAAAACAATTTATCAACATTTAAAAAAAAATACAAACTGAATTCTACCACGCCTAGGTATAACTATTTTTTGAATAGAACTGTCATAATAAGATGCACTTTTAGTTTCTAAGGTTTGCAGCAAAGAAACGCTTTCCTTCACAGCCTCTAAAGTGTACGGGAAAGGGAGTGGCAATGGATTCTAATGAAATAGATCCAGATTATGGATTATACGTGTGTAGCAATGCAGGACTCACCCCTGCGGTGCCTCCTGCTGGTTGATTTTCCCAAGCTCTCAGCTCCCACCTGGATTCTGAAATAAGCTCAGTGTCCTAAGCCATGGTTCTTAGTGGGAACTGAATGCTTTTGAAATTGTACCCCTAAATTATTCCAATTAAAGTACACAGTTGTTCCCTGCATCTGGACAACCACGTTGTTTGTAGTGCTGGTGTAGTCATGTTGGTCCCAGGATATTACAGAGATAAGGTGGGTGAGGTAATATCTTCTATTGGCACCTTTCCCAGCCCTGAAGAAGAGCTCTGTGCAGGGCCAGCTCCGGGCACCAGCCAACCAAGCACGTGCTTGGGGTGGCACCTTGTAAGGGGCAGCCAATCTAGGGGTGGCGGGGGGGCGCTCAGAGTATTTTTTGTTGTTGTTTTGGTTTCGGCCGGGCGGTGCTCGGGGGGGTGGGTTGTTTGTGGTTTGGTGGCGTGGCGCTCTAGGGATGGTGTTTCGGCGGGGCGGCACTGGGGGGGGGGTTCGCAGGCGCGGCACTCGGGGGTTTTATTTTTTTTTCCCGTTTGGCGGGGCGGGGGGGGCGGGGGGGGGGGGGGGGTTCGGGGGGATGGTGCTCTTTTTTTTTTGATTGGGGCGGCAAAAAAGTTAGAGCCAGCCCTGGCTCTGTGTAGCTTGAACGCTTGTCTCTCTCACCAACAGAAGTTGGTCCAATAAAAGTTATTACCTCATCTACCTTGTCTCTCTCTGGATAAACAGAACATATAAATGTGTCAAACAAAGTAGGTACAAGAAGCCAGAAGTTTTGTTTTAAATAATCTTCCGTGAAACACTACAACTATTCCTTTATGGAAATATCCTTCACTAAAGGAAGTCAAATTTAGCCACTCGGCCAATTCATAAATATTAATCTGCAGTTAATAAGTCTATTTTTTGTGGTAATTTGAAATTGTGCTACAAATGTCTGGCCCGTCAAAGTCTGCAGACTAATTATAAGTAAATGTGGCTTCCTGTCTTTTTAAGGAAATAATAGTTTAATCTTAGGACTGTCACTTTTCATTGGAAATGATGGTGCCTGACAGTACCGTGTCAAACAGAGTTTATCACAGCTCATACTTGAAAGGCTCACCGGCTTACTTAATTGGTAAGACAATAAAATGAGACGATCAGCAGCTTACTGAGTAGCTCTCTATTATTTCTTCCATTTGTAGAACTAAGAGCCCTCACTCTTATTGCATAATAGGGTTATTTTTGGGGGGGTGGGGGAAGAAATCAGAAACCTATTAAGCGCTCTGGTTTGGGAAGATAATTGGTAGCAGGAAGGGCGTACCAATCAAAAGCACAAAAGGCCAGATTTTCAGAAGAGCTCAGCTTCCATCTGGGCACCCACAGAAGAGTCTAATTTTCAAAACTGCTCAGCGCTTGTGACCCAATGTGATGAGCTCTTTTGAAAATCCCACCCAAACGGGCTAGTGTTTGCAGAAGAGCTTCGCCTGATGCCTGCTGAGCATTTTGACAAATCGGATCTGTATTCAGGCACCCATAGCGTCAAGTCCTGTTGTGGGTGCTCAGCACTTGACAATCTGGTTTTAAGGGTCTAGTTCATTTTTGGTTGGATGAATTCCTGAACCTTTCATCACATGACAATCTTTAATTAAAGATGAATCTTTAATTCCTGGAGACTCCCGGACAATCCTGGAGGGTTGGCAACCCTCACTTCCGGCTGCTTTTTCCACCTAAACATGATGTCACAGTTTAGCCTGGCTGCACCTTAGCCTTCTTTCTGGTCTCTCTCAGAGCATTCGCCCCAGTCCTCGCCCTGCCTCAGAGTGGAAACTGGTGATTCTTCTTTCTTACCCAGGGATCTGGTTACAGTGCCCTACGTATACCCACTACCTATCACCCATAGGTACAACTAGGTTCTGGCACCAGCCTTTCAGGAGCCTGGTCAGTGAGATAGTGAGCAGCCACTTCTCTAAAATAAAGTATTTTTTATTTAGCAAGGCACTAAAAAAAATATTTTGAAAAAAAAAAAACAGAACCAACATACCTATTTAGCCTCATCTGATCTCACACTTCACTACAAGCTAAATTACATTGGCTTTTCTCTTAAGTTACAGGCATAATTTGATGGTCTATACTATTATATTCACCAATTTTACAAGACTATGATAAATTTTATACAAAGTATGCCTTCTGAGGTATCATTTGAAACATCATAATCTGCTGAACATTATTGTCCTGGCAAGATAAATGAATCAATATTGTATGTAACGTTATAAGATTCTACTGTGTATCAGTGCTGTAAGACACTCCAAGTTTAAGATAAGCAGACCCAAACCGTTTCTCAGAAACAAAGGACAGACCAGCCCTCAGCCAGGTTTTAGAAGACTGTCAACTGCTTAAGCAGCCATTCTCTGGCAGGGGAGAGGTGTGACTAAGAAATTTACATTCCATCACAGGACAGGTCAGATAATATCCACAAGAGACTACTTGTTGCCTATACCACAGCTTCGGGTAATCCTGAAAGAGGAGAGGAGCAGTATAAAAATGAGAGGCAGTGGCCTCCAAATCACCTCTCTCCCTCCATCTCTACTCACAGCAGCTAGAACACTTGAAAGACACAGAAAACATCATTGAACTGGGGGAAGGGTGTTCCTGGCTGGAAATCCATTCAGCCAGTACTGACTGCTGTAAACATATGGAGAGACTAGACCTTTTTGCTTTCAAGTTCACTTAGCTTATTAAGTTAGGTATTCGCTTGCATTTTACTCTTTTCTTTTCTAGCCAGTCCTGACTTTTATGCCTCATTATTTGTAATCACTTAAAATCTATCTTTCTGTAGTTAATAGAACAATAAGAGAAGTTTATCTTAAGCAGCGTGTTTGGATGAAAGTGTGTGGAGAAACCCCATTTGGGGTAACAAGGCTTGTGCATATCATTTGCCTTTGATGAAGTGATGGCCTTTCTATGAGCTTGTACTGTTCAGGAGGGTACTGAGCAGGACAAGGTGCACACTTCTGGCAGAAAGTCTGGGACAGAGAGCTTGCTGGGGTTGCTCTGGAGTGTAATTCATGAGTGGCTAACTAGTAGTACTAAGTATTGTGCAGCTGGGGGTGATTTTGCATGCTAGAGGTTGTGTCTGAACAGGCCAGGAGTGGATGTTCTTACAGCAAAGCAGTGTATAAGGCACCCCAGGTTGGAGTACTGAGAGGACACAGCTGATCAACAGTCCAGACTGCACCTGGGGTAATGTCACAAGTAGAATGGATTTACATTCTTCAGAGACAAGCTAGGTGAGGTGACATTTTTTATTGAAGCAACTTCTGTGGGTGGAAGGGACAAACTTTTGAGCTACACAGACCTGAAGAGCTCGAAAGCTTGTCTCTCCCACCAACAGAAGTTAACCCAGTAAAATATATTACCTCCCCGACCTTGTGGGTCTCATATCCTGGGACCAACACAGCAACAACAGTGTTGTGTTCTTCTTGCATGCCTAAGAACTCTTCGGACCCGGCCTGGTCTCACTTTCTCTCCCGCAGGGAGGGCGCCGAGCCCGGCCACGGGCCCGCTCTCCCCGACCGGCCGGAGCGCCGGAGGGAGGGCAGCAAGCCCGCCGCGGCTCCGCTGGTGGCTGGAGTGCTGGGAGGAGGGCGGCGAGCCCGGCCGGGGTCCCGCTCTCCCCAGTGGCCAGAGCGCCGGGAGGAGGGCGGCGAGCCTGGCTGGGGCTCTGCTCTCCCCGGTGGCCAGAGCACCGCGGGGAGGGTGGCGAGCCCAGTCGCGGCCCCGCTCTCGGGCCGGAGCGCCGCACCGCGCCGCCCCCTCCAGGTGCCGCCCCAAGCACATGCTTGGTGGGCTGGTGCCTGGAGCCAGCCCTGGGTGGGAACTTTTATTTCTACCTGAGACTGGTTTTCCCAGTTGGACAGCCAAGCCATAAAGGCAAATGCCCCGAGGATGGTTGCTCCATTGTTCCCAGTCAGACCCATTCAGCCTTAGTGGCTCTCAGTCACTGTCCTCATGACCATACCTACCCGTGGATAAATGTGTTGAAATTGTCTGAAACTCTGATGGCTAATGCACCATCTTAGCAATCTAGTAGATAACACACATTCTGGGACGCAGAACAATATTAATTCCTGAATACCCTACACCTAACTGTGGCCAGCAGCCCGCAGTTGTTTAGTCATCTTCTGGCCTCCAAAGAACAGGCATGAAAAAGAAGGTTTTTCCTCCCCTGTGTGGTGTGTCAGGCTAAAAATCACATCCTGGCTCTTATAGGGGCTCAGGGCTCACCTGGACTACAGAGGGTGGCAGAGCGCCTAGTGGAGACCTGGCGTAAGCCAACAGAGAGAGGTTTTTCTGCCAACATAACTTCACCACCTCCCCAAATGACATGGCTCCTGCTGGCACCTACACAGGGGGTTTGCTGGCTCTGGATTTTGTTTTTTTTTCCATACTCCTGACAAAGCAATGCCAGCAAAACACTCCCGTCCAGGTGTGAATTCACCACTGGTGCACCCCCTCATGGCTGGCTGTGGCGTAGCAGGCTGTCCTCACCCAGCATCCCTTACCGATGGCCGTTCCAGTCCCGCAGCAGTTTGCCACATTTCTCAACTCGGCCCTTTGTCCAGGTCACATTTTAGTCCCACCCCTTCCGGGGTAACAAAATCCAAGGTCCTTACATCAGGTCTTCAGCCCCAACTGTGAGCACCAGCGTCCTTGCACCTGCTGGGCTCAGGGCTTTCCAGTGTCCTTAACCCCTTATATCAGAGGGCTTCACATCAGCTTCCCCAGTGGCTGGCAGGGGAACCCAGGCTCTCCCTTGACACTGGGTTCCAGCACAGGGGCCCTGTGGTACACAAGCAAGGTCTGTTCAAACCTGCCATAGCTACCTCCCTGGGCTACCTCCCACCATAGCCTTTTACCCACAGCTTTTCAGGGCTCTCCCCCCTAGACTGCCCCAATAAATCTCAAACCACAAATACAACTTAACTCAGCTTCCAGCCTCCCCAGGCATGACCTGTCATACCTCTTACGTTTTCCTTACACGGTCCCTCAGTTAAACACCTCCCTGGATGTGCCAAGCCCACCCTTTCATCGAGGCTCACCACCAGAGCCTACTCCACCCTTGGGACTGCTTCCGTCACTCCTGGCCTTTTGCCAAACTCCCCTCCGTCAGGGATCCCAGGACCAACTCTCCCCCCAGGCTTCCTTCCTGAGCTTGCCTGTGCCTCTGCTCTCAAGCACCCGGAGGGTAACTGCAGAGTTTCTCCACCTCCCTTCCACTCCAAGCTTCCTCAGTTTATAATAGCCACCCAGCTCCTCTCCCAGCTGGGTCCCATCTTTAATTTAGCCTCCAGGTAGCCTTGGCCTCTCAAAGCCTGAGCTGGGTACACACTCCAGCACCCCCCTCCACATCAAACCTGAATCCCATAGGTATAAACAGCCTGGTTTTGCTCATCAAGTAACTTCCCCCGAGTCAACATCACTCTGCCACGAGAGCCTGGCTTACAATACAATGCTGGGATTGGAACAATCCAAACAGAAAGTACATATCCGAGGGGCCCCTGACAGTGTCTAGAAGCAGCCTTTGCGGCTGAGAGGAATTCCCATGCCAGAAATTCAGACTCTCACACCGATAGCTTTGTGGGAGTTTATATTCCAGCTGTGCACTTGCCCTGTTCCAAAACCACCCGAAGGGCCTGTTGAAGAGAGAACAAAAACCCCACCGTAAAATAGCAATGAAACGCAGGGCTGCTCAGAGGGGGGGGGCAAGTGGGGCAATTTGCCCTAGGCCCCGGGCCCCACAGGGGCCCCCACGAGAATATAGTATTGCAACTTTTTTTTACGGAAGGGGCCCCCAAAATTGCTTTGCCCCAGGGCCCCTGAAGCCTCTGGGCGGCCCTGCTGATAAAACAAGTTGCTTGAGGGGTCTGTTCCCTCCACATGAATGTGGCTGGAGAGCAGTGGCATCAAGGCCACATTCATTGCTGCTACTTCCACTCCATGCCTCGTTGTTCACACTCATAACTGAGGGGATTGCCATCGGTACTGGAACCATGGTCTGTTACCTGGAGTATTTTCACCGGCAGGATTTCATGGGGCTCAGAGCAAGATCTAGCCCAGCAGGCTGTGCTGCAAAATGATGCCCAATGCTGAGGGTTAAAGCTTTTACATTTTCCATTGTGACCAGGGCCGGCTCCAGGCCCCAGCGCAGGAAGCAGGTGCTCGGGGTGGCCAATGGAAAGGGGCGGCACGTCCGGGTCTTCGGCGGCAAGTCCCTCAGTCCCTCTCTTCCTCTTTGAGCTGCCACCGAAGTGCCGCCAAAGAGGAAGAGAGGGAGCGAAGGACCCGCCGCCGAATTGCCACAGAAGAATGAAGCGGCGCGATTGAGCTGCTGCCGAAGTGCCGCCGATCGGCTTTATCTTTTCTTCCCCCCCCTCTGCTTCGCCGCTTGAGGCGGCAAAAAAGCTGGAGCCAGCCCTGATTGTGACAAAGACGTCACAATAGGCTCTGTAGTAGAAAGAGAGTCTCAGACATAAGCCCTTGTATCAGAAGCCCGGTATGAGGTCTGAATTAAAGTAGTGGCCCTGCTTTGCTGCTATAAAGCAAAGTGAGCAGAAGTCAGGCTCTGCCTGCTTGCAAGCTCACAGAATCTGGCAAGAACAGAGTTGATATTGCAGAAACACACATTCCTAAGAATTGCTAGGTACAGAACCCGTTTTTCCCCCTCCCTCTCAGCGCCTCCTGCACACCAGGGAACAACTGTTCCCTGGCATGCAGTAGGCTTTGGAGGGAGTGGGAGAGGTTGATCAGCGGGGCCCGTGGACCCCCAAAGTATCCTCGCGGACCCCCAGGAGCCCGCAGACCCGAGTTTGAGAAACGCTGGGCTATGCTAACCTAAGGACTTCCTATCCTGTGTTCCAGTTGACTAATACACCCTACTGCTTTGACAATGCTGTGTGAGTGTCACTGCAAATGCTTGGCAAGGTGCATTAATCCCTGATGAGTATACAAGGCTCCAGCAGGGGTCTATCTCAGCTGGACTTGCTGAACCGAGCTGATGGTGTGAAGCAGGAGTGCTGCAGGCCCAGAGGTCCAGTCTAAGGAAGCAGTGAAGCCACCTGGCTTACCATGGATGGAGTGAGACACCGCTTCGGGATCTGGCACACTGAAGAGGTTTCTCCTAGAGACTGTTCCAAAGCTGGGCATGTAGCTCCTATCATGTGAATCTGTGACACCTGCAGATTTAATTCCAAACCGTGGAACAAATATGGAAACCAAATGTGATTTTTTCTCTTGTGTTTCATGCCAAGAAAACCCAGATGATATTGGAACAATGAATGAATGAAAGAACCTGTAGACTTGTTTGATGTAACAGACAATTACAGTATCACATCACAAAATGAGCCTGTTTAGCAAATCATGCACAAGGTTTCCTTATTGGCATTCAGAATGTCACACAGTTGGAATAGATCCCTTTTGATAACCAATTCCAGTTGCCAGTATAGAAATCAGAATTGTGGTCTCTTCTTCTGTTCATTTTCTTCCTGTTTCCTAATGTTATTTAGACTGGTGAAATAAATGCAATTCTAAGCACTTGGGTGCTGCTTCCGAGGTAGGGACAAAATCTCATACCTTTAAAAATTTAAATCCATTTCTCTGTTCAAGACCAATAAAAAAATAAATTTGGCTGCCAAAGAAAACAACCTAGAATAGCATCTTCTGAAGATCTGAGTAAAAAAGACAGTTGAAATGGTTCTAGTCAAAGGCATCAATACTGCAATTGACTCACAGGAACTGACCTACTAGGCCAAACCCGTGGTCAATCCAGCCCCATAGCCTGTCTCCAACAGTGCTCAGAACCAGATGTTAGAGATGTCAGACTCCCACGTAAGGCAAAGGCAAACTATCGAAGAGGATGAGACCTAAGACCTGAAGCACACGCCTTCCAAAATTGTTGTCTAGGAGCCACTGTGGGCACAGAGCAAAAGGACTCTATCCTGGCACATCTAATAATGGGGACTCACTTGCTATTTTCACGGACCCCATTTTCCCCTACCAAAGACTCATGTCATAGCTCTTCCTGTGATCTGCATATGGCCATAGGGATGGCTGGAGTTTGCAAAACCATTGTATGAATATGACCAAGGCATTCTGGTGTCTGAGGTCACGGATGAGATTAAATTCTTTCATACCCATGGGTTAGGTTCTCTTGTCCACCAGAGGGGCAGGGGGAAAATCCCAATCCTGTAACCAACCACGTGTCAGTTACTCCTAGCCAGGCTTGCAAGAATCCAAGGTGCTCTGGTCCCACCCCATCCCCTCTCTAGAACTACCCTTACGCCATTCCCCTAGCAAGAGGGAATTGCCAGCTGGGTGTTTAAGGAGGCTCGCAATAGAGCAGTGCAAAGGAGACAGAGAATATGGTTCTTTTAATGATGATCAAGGCAGAAAAGAGTTAAGTTTGTAGAGGTGCATTTCCCTTCTTGCATAAGCCTGGGTTTAAGTGTAACAGTAACTGTGAACTGGCTGCATTTCCACTGCTTGTTTTGTTTTTTGAGCTTGGGTTTTGTGACCCCCCCTTATTTTTTTTTGAGGAGCAGTGATGTTGTCTTATTTATATAGTGATAGAGAAAGTCCAGGAGCATAGGGGGTATTTTACACGGATGGGTGCATCTCCACCTCCACTTTGGTTTAACAATATCTTCTCATTTGAGAGCCTAATTTGGACCAGGCATATTAGCTCCAGAGCACCTTTTAGCACAGCCTTAGGTGTGGACACGCACCATCCCCAAGTCATACAAAGTGAAGATGTAATAGGTCTATGCAGTCGGCAAGTGCACCCCTTGCTAATGCCCTCCACGGCCTGTTCTTTGTCCAGCTTTAAAGGACTCAGGCACTTTGGAACTTAAACCATTTTGGAAAATGAGACGTAAGCTCCAGCAGGATGTAAGGCCAAGATTTTCAACGGTATTGAAGCACCTAACGCTCATTGATTTTAATGCAAGCTAGGCAACAAAATACATCAGAAATCTGGCCCTTCGGTCTTGTGATGGAGTGCAGAGCAATGCTTAAATACCTGAGCCTCACGCAATGAAGTTTCCATTACTCACCTTGGGAGACGATTCCCTAGTGCGTCACCTCCCACTGATAGGAAACTAATGTTCAGTCTACATTGCCCTTGGCTAACTTTCATGCCATCACTCTTAGTTCCACCTTTCTTGGGGCCATCCCAAACAATTCCTTTCCTTCCGTTCTTTATTCCTACAGATTGAATTCCTACCACCTTCTTCCACATAGCGCTTTTGCAGAGGCTGGGAAGAATTTGATTTTTGTATAATTCCAATGGATAATACCAATGTTTATTTTTAAGCATTTTTCAGTTTTATTAAAATCAAGTTAAATTTTCACAGTCACAGGTCACTGTGGGGGGCAGGGAGTCAGACAATTAGCTGTTGAGATTCAAAAAGTTAAAGCTTGATAACCACTAAAGCAAATTGTCAACGTCATCTGTCAAAGTACACAGAGTAAACAGCCTTACTTCAAACTAATAAGTTCTCAAGCAGCTTTTTTGGTTTGTTTTTGCTTTGCCTAACTGTAAATTTTGATCATCATCAATGGAAATATTTGTTCATCAGTTAGTGTGAAATCAATGTTTATTGACATTGACCAATAAAAATCGAATCCTTCCAAGCTTACTCGCATGGCTTGACTGTGAGCACATCCACAAGACCGTTCTCCTCCCAAAGACCCATGCACGCTCATTTACCCTCCATCTCCTTGGCTTGCCTATAAATTGCCTGTTGTCTCCCTTCCCATGCTGAGCTCTCCCTGCTTCTCCATCGCTAGTGAGCTCTTTAGAATCATAGAATATCAGGGTTGGAAGGGACCTCAGGAGGTATCTAGTCCAACCCCCTGCTCAAAGCAGGACCAA
>NW_020664487.1:9825720-9892117 GCF_002925995.2 Terrapene triunguis | reverse complement strand
GACTTTCTTCTTGTTGCTAACATACCTGTAGAAACCCTTCTTGTTACTCTTAACATCGCTTGCTAGCTGCAACTCCAAGTGTGATTTGGCCTTCCTGATTTCACTCCTGCATGCCTGAGCAATATTTTTATACTCCTCCCTGGTCATTTGTCCAATCTTCCACTTCTTGTAAGCTTCTTTTTTGTGTTTAAGATCAGCAAGGATTTCACGGTTAAGCCAAGCTGGTCGCCTGCCATATTTACTATTCTTTCTACACATCAGGATGGTTTGTTCCTGCAACCTCAATAAGGGTTCTTTAAAATACAGCCAGCTCTCCTGGACTCCTTTCCCCCTCATGTTATTCTCCCAGGGGATCCTGCCCATCAGTTCCCTGAGGGAGTCAAAGTCTGCTTTTCTGAACTACAGGGTCCGTATTTTGCTGCTTTCCTTTCTTCCTTGTGTCAGGATCCTGAACTCGACCATCTCATGGTCACTGCCTCCCAAGTTCCCATCCACTTTTGCTTCCCCTACTAATTCTTCCCTGTTTGTGAGCAGCAGGTCAAGAAGAGCTCTGCCCCTAGTGGGTTCCTCCAGCACTCGCACCAGGAAATTGTCCCCTACACTTTCCAAAAACTTCCTGGATTGTCTGTGCACCGCTCTATTGCTCTCCCAGCAGATATCGGGGTGATTGAAGTCCTCCATGAGAACCAGGGCCTGCGATCTAGTAACTTCTGTTAGTTGCCGGAAGAATGCCTCGTCCACCACATCCCCCTGGTCTGGTGGTCTATAGCAGACTCCCACCATGACATCACCCTTTGAAGTAGGCTCCCTCACTTCTTGAGTATCTGGAAAACACCTTGCAGGTCGTAGGGGCCCTATTCTTCACAAAGCAGGGAGCCTCAAGTTTCAACTAAATCTTTTCCTTTAAGAGTTACCTCAGAACCATAATGAATGAAGTTTGGATCCAGCACAGAAAGGTCCTGTCTCTCTCCATGTCTCTCCCTAGCCTATTTCCTCTCTGCCTGGTTAGATTCATGCTGTGCCCATCAGATGACTCTATGCCATAGTGGGCCTGGCCATAAATAATAATTTATTATTGCCACTGAAATCAATGGCAAGACTCCTGCTGTTCTCAGTGAGAGCAGGAACAGGACACTTTCAAAGGCAGTCGTTAGACAGATGTGGTGCATTCCTGCAGGACAGAACTGCAGCAGTTTGTTATAGGTAGCCGTGCCAAGAAGGGGGGATTTTTTTAGGAGGGGGGGGGGGGGGAGAGAAATTCTAAGAATGCTGCTGGATCTGCATGATGATTTTGTCCTTTAAATTCTCCAGCAGTGAACAAGCAATACGAAAAGGACACCGTCGAGGTATTTTTTTTCATAATTTAAAATGATCATTGTCGTTTATCTGCACCGTTTCTATTAATAACCCCACTCAATCTTGACACTGAAATCTGTTTTCTTCCCACGCGGGTTCCCCTCCACCATGCATACACAACTGTCTGGTTAACAGAAGGCGGCTGGCGTTGAAATGTTGTTAATGTTTTTTCCACACTAAAAAGCATCAGACCATTTGCCTTGAGAGAAAACCCATAGAATAATGCTACTAGCTGCGGGGTGGGGCTCATTTTTTAAAGCACAAGGACAGGCGGGCTGATGCCAGAGTAGCGCGGGGGAGACAGATCAGGCCACAGAATAATGGGAGACACGAGGGGATCTAAATGGCATCTGAAGAGAGGAGAAAGAAAGATCTTGTCCCTATGGCTTAAATAGGACTTAAGTGCTGCATAGGCCTCGTGTTGATCATCTCTGTAGAATGGGCTCTCACCTCTTTTGCATGTGCAGAAGGAACCGTAATTACCGTACAGTCATTATTTATTCAACCGGGGAGGGAAACCAGACACTAGGCAAAAACCCAGTTCTGCAACTGGCCCAGTTTGGGCTTTGAGGGGAGTACAGGGCCACATACAACTCTCACATCAACTTGAAAATACAACACTGCAGCGATGTTTCAGGAGATCCCTAGAATTGTTATCCTAACTAGAACACGGCGGTCAAAACTCTGGTTCTGTGTCCAAACTGCTGGGATTGCTAGTCAAAGCATCACACTGCTTCATGGCCGCTATGTTCCCATTGCTTCAGAATCAGCCAGCAAAAAATAAAAGAAAATTAAAACATTGTGCAATGCATTGGAAATATATGTCTAGTAACATGTAGCATTCATAGCAATCCTTTAGCATCTCCGGGCCAAATCCACAGCGGGTGTAATCCTCAATTGAATTTAAGGCAGTGGTCCTATGCAGATTTACACCAGCTAAAGATCTGGCCCTACAGAGTTTCTTACACAGGTATTTAATGTTTTCTTTTACTGAACTTGCATATTTATGCATTGGAATTGAGGCAGGTACATTCATTGCACATGGTGGCCTTGATCACTGGCTGTGGGCGAGAACCACACAGTGTGACTCAGGGGGAGGGATGCAGAACTGGTCTGAAGCCACCTTTGCACGCTGCCCTGATCCTGGGATGGCTGTACATTGGGATCCTTCGCATAAGTTAGAGCAGCCTGCAGGCTGCTCTACGGGGGGAGACAATCTGCCCACACATACACTGTGAACTGTCTACATCAGTAGTTCTCGATTTTCTACACCAGAGCCTCCCCCCCACACACACACACACAAAGACACCCCATCCCCAGTACTCTCATCCCACTTAGCAATCAAGAATAGACTGATTAGGACGCCCGGACACTCCCTAGGTTGAGAACCTCTGTTCCAGACTGTCACACTAGGAGGGCACGCTAGCATACCCTAGCCAGGGAAATGGCTGTCTAGTCCTCCTGGGGTGCACTGGAAACATTACCTGAAGTTATTTCACAGCGCAGCATCCACACAAAATTGGCTGCACCGTCCTTGCGAGTGTCTCATTTCAAGAGACGAGCAAATTAAAGTAAGTTTCTTTCGAACGAAACGGGATTCTTTCCCAGCCTTTCAGGAGTGGCACCCTTCCACTGGGACCAGCGAAGCAAGAGGGTCAGTTCTTGTAATGGATCCTGGAGATCAGGATCAACGTGAGCACTTAAAGATGTGTTACAGGGACCTTCCCAACCAAGGAAGAGGCAAACACAGCTTAGGAATTGCCTCAACATGTGTAACATTCACTCCATTGCTTAAGAGACTATCAGGATAAATATACCACACAATTTTAGCTCAGAGTATATAGTCCATTCAGGGGGAAATAAGTGGTTTAAAGTGGTTTATTGACTGCACAAGAAATCTATTTACCTAGCTCTGTAACTCCACAAATACTAAACTTCTATTTTTAGCCCCTGTAAGAAATGAGACAAGAAGTGAGACCTTCAGAGACTCATTAGGCCCATTAGAAAAATGCTTCTAGCAGCTCCTATCAAAACAGCAAAAATAAATAACCTTTGTCCCTGGGATTTGGAATCACCCCATTTTCTGCAGCAGCGTTTCCTGTTGATATATTACAGTCATTACCGTCACCTATGTAGGACACTCTGTACACAAAGTGTGATAGCTTCACCTCCCAGTTGAGGGTATTTCCTGTGATATGAATCATTTGTCAATGTCAGATTGGCCAAGGTGAAAGAAGAAAATTTTAAACATGAAGCACGGCTAGGCAATACAAGCACAGAAAATGTTTTGTCATCCTGTTATTGGACAGTGGGAAAACCCACCTCTTTGTTGGCCAAAATAAATTAATTTAATAATAAAAGACCATAAGCAGATGTTCTGCTCTTTTCATTTATAAATTGCCAGTACCAGCTTCTCCTAACAAACAGCTAAGGTCTCCAATTTTCTATAATTTGATAACAAAGATTAATATTATAGAGGGATTTTTCTTAAAAGGAGAGATTCCTTAGCAACAGATAAACCCTTTCCAGCAACTCTCGGATGTATATCTTAATCTTTTGGAGGATGTTTCTCTTTTTTTCTCCCATGTTATTCAAAACCTAGAATATAAATTTTGCCTGGTGTAGAGTAATCCAAATATGTTACCCTGCTTGATGAAATGAGGGTGATAACTCATATTGGAGCTGTTAATCATTGCTAAGGATTCTTTGTATTATTTCAAACTTATGTATTAAAATATGTTACTTTAATCTTCTTCATGCTCATCAAGTATGTCTCTTTAAAAAAATATACATATCTCTCCAAGTCCACTGGCCACATTTTGCAGCAGCTTACAATATAGAGAGAAGAAAGGCCTTAACCATTTCTATTATCATCAGTTATGGCTATTACGGAAGTGCTCAGAAGCCCCAAATGAGACCGAGACCCGTAGAAAGAGAAAGTCTCTGCCCTGAAGAGTTTACAATCTAAACAGACAGAGAAAAGGTTGGGAGAAAGGAAGTGCTGTTATCCCTGATCTGCAGACAGGAAACGGAGGCACAGAAAGCCAAGGTGGCTTACAACAAACGTGTGTGTAATTAATTTTTCCGCCATAGGAGTGTTCGGAGTCAGTGCAAGTCTCACAAATACCCACACTGATATGCATTGGGGCAAAAGTTCTCATCTGGGGTGTTCCGATAGCCATCTTGAAATCACTTGGATTTCTCTCCTCTTTGTGAACACTCAAGCCATCCAATCAGGGAACTACAGATAGCATCATGCAGCTGACTAGCCAATCACAACCCCTCCTCCTGCTCCAAGAATCTGCCCCAGGATTCACCCCTGCATTATTCCAGTGTTACCCTAGCCTCATGCTGAATCATGCCCACCCTCCCGCCCTTTCTTAAGGATCATCAGCTTTTGCTGCTTACTCCCCACCTGGCCTGCAGTCACAGGGCTAGATGCCTAGGCATGCACAGCCAGTGGCACAAAGTGGACATAAACCCAGCTCATGAGCCAGCTGGAGATCTGCACCAGAGTATCTGTCCCACAGTCTTGTTAGGGCGACATCACAACTGATGGAGTGCTGGGACCACCACTTTTCACTATTGCCTCATTGTCACGTGGTGCTCCCCGGTTTGCTGTAGCCACCTGTTGTCTTGGGTGTTCTTTTTGGATTGTAAGCTCGTCAGGGAAGCGATTGTCTCTTTGTTCTAGCACAATGGGGCCCTGATCGGGTCACTGATACAAACACTAATGATTACATCTGTATATATTATTCTGCTGGGACACAAGGACCAGCTCAGGTGAGGAACAAGCAGCAGGAACACAGAACCTTGGAGTGGAGGACACGGATTTGGTAGCATTTGACACTCACGCTGCACAAGTCACCGTGGGCACACAAAAAGATGCCAAGCACTGAGTCACACACCCAGATTCTGTGCCTGACTTCTCTGTTACATCCCCGAGGACAAATCATCAGTGACCTCACCAAAACCAGCTGAGGTGCACTGCTGTAAAAACAGTGTGCGTGACAGGAAAGTCACACCCTCTGTGTTCCCTGAAATGTCCCTACGAATATTTCAAGAAGGGGGAAGGAGGATTAACCAAACCAAACATAGCCCATGTAAACACAACTGGCTAGACCTTTGGGGCAGTAAATCCCAGACAGAAGTCAATGGAGCAATGCTATTATAACTGAGACAGGGTCTACTTACCCCTAGAGCGCCTCCTGCTGGCCAGGTGTGGCTAGCCGCTTATTTCCCATACGGCACCCCCTAGCAATGGTCACTCCATCGCTGCAGTGGTCTGTGCTCCCACAATTCACAGTGCTTGCTCCTCACAACTCAGCCCTCCAGCTAAGGCACCATTGAGTCTCCCCTTCCAGGGTATCAAAGTCTAGCCAGATTAGCTGTCTAGATAGCACGTCCAGCCACCCTGAAGCACTTCCCATTGGCTGAGGTGGAAATCTCGGTTCTCCTTTATGCTGAGTTCCAAGCAAGCAGCCAAGGATTCTGGTGTCTCCCTCCTTGTTGCCCTTCCCCTGGGCTTCTTCCTACCCTGTTGTCTCAGACTCTTTCCCCACAATGCCGACCCTCTGGCTGACCCTTCTTCCAGGGCTAGGATCTAGGGGCTTATTCCTCCCACCTCTCTGCTCCCTGCTACTGCAAATGTCCTGTCTTTATAATCCTTTCCCAGGTTCTCCCCTAGCAGGGCTTCAGCAGCAATTAGTAGCTATACATCCCAGGGCCTCCCATCAGGTGCAACTGCAATGGTTAATTGACCTCTTCTAGGCCACCTTAACCCCTTCAGGGCCTGTGTGGCGTGAACACCCCATCACAATAACCTGATGAGTATTTGGCCTATAGATTCATAGATTGTAGTACCAGAAGGGACCATTATGGTCATCTAGTCTGACTTCCTGCAGAACACAACCCATAGAACCTCACCCAGTAATTCCTGCCTCAAGCCCATATCTTGTGGCTGAGCTAGAGTGTTAGTTTTAGAAAGATGGCCAATTGCATATTGCTTATCTATTGAGGGCTTTCTATCAGGAATCAACTGCTGTTTATGAAAAATCCATGGAGTGCCAGGCAGGCGGAGTGGGACAAGCCCCGGTGCCCCAACCCCACTCCCTGGCAGGCGCGCTGGATGGAGCGGAGCAAGTGATGGGGCCAGAGCTGGGTGTGGAAGGTGGGCCTGGATACTAAATGAATGAGCCATGGCCCACCCAGGCCCATCCGTGGCTCTGTCCCTGGTGTAGGGCCTCTGCTTGTGACCGCTGCTCCTTATGAAAGTGTCTTCAAAATCCTGCTTCAGGGAAAAGCCAACCATTGTTGCAATATATCTATAAGATGGGTGGGGTTTCCTTTGCTTCCCCCCCTCCCCCCAAGAGACATTAGATGTCTCTGTTCAAGTAAAGACTATAGAGTAAACCCAATCTAGCTTACTGGGGCTCCAATGGCACATCAGGAGGCTACTCGGTTCTCCCCTCCCCCTCTTTGGGATGAATAATTAAGCAATTAATTACTCATTGGTGTAATGAGTTTGTCAGGTCTGAGACAAGAGTTGTTTGCAAAGAACAGGGAACCCTTTGCCAAGGGGCCTCTGTGTCACAGTGGTCAGGGGCTAAATAATACCAAGTTGTTAAAATATAAGAAATCAAGTCCTGGTGACTTTCTAGAATAAGGACAGCTTGGTTGTGGGCTGTTTGGGAATGGGTGGCAGGCATTCCTGTCTGACAGCTGCGCTGGCTGGCTCTCAGCAAGTTACTAACCCTTAACTCCCATAGGCCTTTTCATCTCACTCCAGTTACTGCTGATTAACTCCAGCTCTCTTCGGGCATGTTCTCTTCACCTGGTTGGAAGGCTGAATGTAGACAGAACCAAAGACCACTGGCTTTGTACCACCCATGGGCTCCTCTATGCAAAGGCAGTCTCCAGCTGGTTGTTTAAACCAGATTGCCAGAGCCATTGGAAAAAAATATGCCAAAAAAAAGAGAAGATATAATTTCTACCAAATAAACAGCTCGTTGAATATCCAGCCAAACGACATCATTATCAGAAGCCATCTGTAGCTGTCACTATACAGCAGAAAGAGTTACTGCCGTGATTTTCTAAAATAGGAGACTAAGGTCAGGTTCTACAGGCCACATGTTCACACACCTTTTGCACCCACAATTGGGGAAAGATTTTCAAGAGGGACCAAGCTGCTACTGAGAACAATGGGTGCTCCTCCCTGCTGAGCCTTTTTGTTTGTTTGTTTGTTTGTTTTAAACTGGTCACAGCAGTCTCTAGGGGCTTTAATGGGAGCTGTTGGATGCGGAGTTGAGCTGGTTGAAAAGTTTCCTATGGAACAGTTTGCCATCCTAAAATGCTGATCTGACATCATCAGAACAATTTGCAGGAATATATTGATGTAGTCAAAGTGTCCATGGGAAATTATCAGGCTCTTTAATTTTGACTTTCATGTTTCAATAAGGCCAACACAAAATATTCCATTTTGCAAAAAACTCAGAAATTGACAAATGTTGAAGTCTCAGGATTTCTCACAGGATGGAAAAGCTGAATTTTGACCAGCACTAGAGGTTTCTGGTACCGAAAGAGGATTTTTTGGGTGCTGAGTATTTTCAACATCTTGGCTCTAAATCCTTATTTGGGCTCCTGGGCTGAGATTTGCAAGTCACCACAGGGATTTGGATGCATACATTGAATATAAATGAATAGGAATTGATCAACTCTACCGTGTGGCTTTGAAAATTCTGACCCATAATCCTTATTTAGGCTTCTAAATAAGCAACCTCATTAGTAAAGAGGTTGAGTTCTCATTGACCTCAATGGACCCTACTGGTTGCTCAACATGTTTGAAATCAGGTTATTTATTTAGGTGTCTAAATGTGGACCTAACTTTAGACTCCTGTTTCTGGAAATCTGCCTACATGACTTGGAAGTAAACAAAACTTATCACTTTCCTAGTCTAATGGCTTTTTAAGCTTCTTTGTGCTTCGACCCATCGGAAATACCAACCCGAAGATTGCTTCTTCTCTTCTGTCTCCAGAGAAACCACCATCATTGTCAAGCAAGAGTGATTTTCAGCATGTTTCTGGCAAATAAAAAAAAAATGCATGAAAATTTGAGCATCTCATGCCAAACACATCAATTCCCTTCACTTTCTCTAGCATCCCCCGTTAAGCTTGGTATTGTATTTGAGAGATGGCACTAGGGTGACCAGATGTCCCGATTTTATAGGGACAGTCCTGATATTTGGGGCTTTTTCTTATACAGGCTCCTATTACCCCCCCCACCCTCTGTCCCGATTTTTCACACTTGGTCTCTGGTCATCCTAGATGGCACTATATCTAAGTGAATTACAATAAGGGTATGAGGATGATCTATAAGAAGTGGGATGAGGAAGTGTAGTGCAAATGGTGTCAAATTCCCCTCACTTCCCCATTTATCTTGTGGTTTGGATAAAATAGAGATAGATAGAAGGCAACAGTGAAAGCTCATCTATTTGAGGGGGTTGCATTAAAAATTCTAAGCTGTAACAAAGGGACAATATAAAGACATAATAGTGAAATATAATCAGATTCCATTCTGCTCTTTCTGGACAATAACTCTGATCTATGTTCTGGAATCAACCTAATAGAGCACTTTACATTTCATTCCTTCCACTTTATTTTCTTTATTGAGTTCACAATCTCTCAGGCACCACATTTTAGAACAGTAACTGATCCACTTGGGAACGTAGCCCACTATAATATCATAGTAAGTTAGAAAATAGACCGTGTTGCTTTGAGGTTAGTGAGGGAGTGCATTGTCAGGTCTTAATCCTTTCTTTGGGAAACCCACATCAGCAAAGTGTGATAATCAGCAGGGCTGGTGGGGTAAGGTAACATTCCATTATACTGATAAAGAAAAAAAGACCCAGAGGGAGCTGTCTTTGACTGGTGAAATTGAGCTGGAAATCTCACCAGTTATGGATTTTGCAAGATCCCTGGTACTTCCAAGCTAAAATCAGAAAGTGCAGACAATCCTTTAAAAAAAACAAAAACAAAAAAAAAAAAGGCAACCCAACAAAAAATTGAACTTTGCAAAAAGTTCAGGTTAATTTGAGTGGTTGGTGCTGAGATTTAATTTCTGGAAACGTCCCTTTCTGAGGGCTGCATTTCCGATAACAACTGGGACTGAGGCCTTGCCTCACAACAAAGGCAGAAGTTCAAACGCCCAATGACTGCCCTTACCAAGTTATTAATTCGATTGTTATTTATTGTTAATTGCATGACAGCTCATCTAGAGTTCCCAGCTGAGATCAGGGGCCCGGTGTTCTAGGCACGTGCAGGGTTAGAGGGAAAGACCGTCCCTGCCTTAAAGGGCTTACAATCCAAGGGTCTGATTGTCAAGACACCACAAGCCCTGAGAGAGGGGCAGTGCACAATCATTCTACCCCAGGAGTAGACTGAGCACTGAACCATTCAAAGGAGGGGAGTTACCTGTGCCTGCCCTATATTAGGCATAGATTATTTCCTCCTCCATGAAAATTCAGCTGCACTGGCTGGTGGAGTTAAGGCTTCACCTGGGCCCCACCCTTGCCCACTCTCGATCTGCCAACCTGTGAAGGAAGCAGACTAGCAGCCCGATGGAAGCTGCTTTCCATCAGCACTGTAACCTGGGACACAGGTAGCATTCACAGGGGAATGAGGGGGCGCCCTGCACTCCTTTGCACAGGCACAAAACCACAATCTCACCTTACGTGGACAAAGTGAGCATTAATGTCCCCATTTTACAGATAGGGGAACTGAGACTCAGAGAGATTAAGCGGCTGACCACGGTCATACAAGGACTCTGTGACACAGCCAAAAATGTAACCCAGATCTCCAGCGCTCCAGTCCAGCACATGAAATCCACGACCAGCCCTCCACTCTGCGACCTTCTATTTTCAGATGTCCAAATCTTCATAGGGTGCTTCTGCATGGGCCTGATCCTGAGCTCACATCCAGGCAAACCAGGAACAATTCCATCATAGGCAACAGAGTTACCCTAGGGAAAAGTGAAATGGCCCATCATGTCTCTTTACAAGTTCATCAGGCATCCCCACATACATAAATACAGGAGGACAAGGACATTTTTTAAAAGGGACAAATTTTGCCAGATGTAGTAGGAAGAGACAACATGCTGTTAGGAAAATTTCATTCTATTAGTCCTGATTTGCATGACAATAGAGGACATGGTTCCTCCCCTCCCCCCCCCCCATGAATTCTAACTTTGTGTCAATTCTGTAGCCATTTCTTTTATGTTCGTAACACATTCGATGCATCCAATCAATCTAGTCGTCCTTTGTTGTCAAGGGTGGCAGTGCTAAGTTCTATTTTCTTTTTTTATTACTAGGCCGCGACCAGGAGCGTAATTCTCCAAGGGGAATAAGTTTCATATGTGACTACTGCCCCTCAATCATCGTCCCCCCTTGACCATATATTAGAAAAGTTTGTGGTTATCATGTCAGCCCCTGGAAATCAATGTCACCAATTCCCCAGCCAAGTATAGAATACAGAAATCCGTCAGTGCCGCCTTCCTGTATCCTGGATAATCTCAATTTCAAACCTTGTCTGTGGGAATCACCCTCTCCAGACTTTGGAGACAACTGGGGTACTACAGAAAGAAAGTTGGCCTCTGTGCAAAACACACCCAAGCTAAGAAAATATGTACGGTGTCATGTTTCTCTGTGGGGAAATCAATCTGCTAGCCATCATTTGAGACTGTAAAACCCATTTTGGGCCTCATTCTGGCAGCCTTACCCTCATGACAAGCAGTACCTTACTTCTCAAATAGTGCCATTGACTTCAGTGGAGCAAGGTGTTACTTAGCATGAGTGAAAGGGCAAAAGATTCTGGTCCTTTAGCTTGAGGGGGTCACAAGCACTTGTGAACATGATGTATTAGGCTACGTCATCAGGTGGATTAAATAAGCACAGCTCCATTGACTTTAATGAAGCCAGGCCTATTTAAACCAGCTGAGGATCTGACCTCTTATTTCTAGTCTGTTTCATACCATTTTTGCCAGTCATTGGCGTGACGTGCTGTGACATTCTGTACCTCAGCGGAACACCCAGCACCCCCATGTTCACCCTTATAATATGATTGCGGGGTATCCAATGCAAAGTGTGTCATGTTGGGTGTCTTCGGAAGGCTCAGGATGCACTGAGCAGGGTTTGTTATAGTGATGTTATAGTAATTGTTACAGTAATGTTACAGGTTATAATTTCATGTATATAGTTATGAGGCTGAAAATATGTCCTCATGGCTTAAGGCAAGCCCAGGCAAAACTCTTCAGGAACAGAGGGGCGGTTCACACCTCATCAGGGCATGTATAGGACAAACCCAGCCCAGCCTCACAGGAACAAAGGACACTGGCCTAGGCAGCAACAAAATAATCTGTTGGACCCTGGAGGGAGTCACCCCCCTTCCCTTGGTCAGTTTGGAACTGCGATGAGGTAATGCTCACCTGACTCTGAAGGGGATGGGGGGTAAAGCCAAGAGGGAAGAAAGGACATGATAAAAGGGAGAGACATTTGCCATGCTCTCTCTCTCTCCCACCTACATCTACAGACACCACCAACAAGTGACTGAAGCGCTGATCAAAGGGGAGATCCTGGCTAACCAGCCAGCCTGTGCTGAGAAGCATCTAAGTTTATAATGGAACTGAAAGTGTTAAGATCAGCTTAGAATGTGCTTTACTTTTATTTCATTTGACCAAATCTGACTTATTATGTTCTGACTTATAATTACTTAAAATCTATCTTTATAGTTAATAAATTTATTTGTTTATTCTACGTGAAGCAGTGCGTTTGGTTTGAGATGTGTCAGAGACTCCCCTTGGGATAACAAGTCTGGTACATACCAATTTCTTTGTCTCATAGAAGCTTGCAGCGTCCAGCAGGTATAACTGCAAGGCGGAGGTTCCTAGGGTTGTGTCTGGGATGGAGATATTGGCTAGTGTCATTCAGTTGCACAATCCAAGGAGCAGTTTACATGCCAGAGGCTGTGTGTGAGCAGCCCAGGAGTGGGGGTTCTCACAGCAGAGTAAGGTAAGGCTGGCTCCCAGGGTCAAGGATTGGAGTGACCTAGCAGATCACTGTCCAGACAACACCAGAGGGGAATGTCACACATGCCGTGTTGAAGATCAGCTTGATGAAGAGCTGTATGGTCTGAAGGTAAGTAGGAGATGGAAGCTGAGAAGTAAATTCTGAAGGAGGATGCTGGCCAGCCTGAACTTCACAAGGGTGCCAAAAAAGAGCATTGGAGATGACTGAAAGGGAAATGATCCAACCGTTCCAGATCAAAAATTGTACCAAGGAGGAGGAATGGATTGCTAAATCATTAAGGTTAAAAATGCTATATACAGGGCTTGAAATCTCTTATCCTGTTCAGGGGCTAGCACCAAAGACCATTCATTACTTGTTTGAAAACAATGCCCAATTCACCTAATACGTGATTCACAGTGAGTAATTCAATCCGCTCCAGAAATCAGCGAAAATGTTCCCATAGAGTCACTCAGAATAAGGCAATGAAGCACTTGGCAGGAAATGGGTCTATTTCCTGGTTCTCTTGCGGTGAAAAGCCTCAGCATCAGCAACACACGCCAGCAGCATCAAGTCAAGATGATGAGGTGTCTGGCAAGTGAAGAGCATGACAGTGTCTCCCAGGTTATCCACAGTCAGGATCTGATGAGAGTGTCTCCCAAAAATTTAGGAGTTTGTGTTAAACTGTGGGTGTAGTTTCAAGACCCAAGGTCAGGTCAGGTCCTTCATTTTCCACCTACAGTTCACTCTGTGAGGCCAGAAGCTACAGAGGCCTCATTTTTAAGCCTTGTAAAGGAACAGTAGCTTTTCAATGGGGCCTAGGGCAGTTTGGGATTTCTATGGGTGTCGGGTGCCTAACTCCCCTAGGATCCACTGAAAAATCCCACCTAGGATGTTCAGGAGCTCTCATGCACTCAAGTGTTACTGGGGCTTGGATAGGACAGCATCTGGCTTATGTGTCCTCACAGTATATTTCTTCATAGCAGTCCCCAAGAAATGAATAGTTGTGATCAAGCAAATAATGATATGTTTGTAAAAAAAAAACCAAGTCATTAGATGTATAAAAACGTGTAGGTAAGAGTAACAGAATAAATCCATTTCATGTAAAAAGTCCATCATTACTTGTTTTCACTCGGCTGCCATTTTGATGGTCAAATAAAGGGAATGGGAGAGTGGTACTTCACAGAGAATATTAATGAAGACTATTTATAATATCCCCTGGAAGAGACATGTTTATTTTATATTCACCGTACCTGCTAGATATCTGTAGAGCAAGATGGGACTTCAGGGAACAGCATGCCTCCCATTTGAAAAGGGAGAAGAAAAGTAATTGTGAGTCACTCTTATCTACTACTGGATATATTACCTGGTATAATACATTAGTAGCTCTAGATAAGCCTAAAATATATATTTGTGCCTGAAAACTGTAGATGATTATTTAGAAAATTGTGACGGGAAATAAACTTTTGCGAGACAAAATCTCCCCATTTTGTGAAGGCCACAGGATAAAAGATGCTGCTGCCGGGAACTTAAGAAGAGCTCAGTGGGTGAGATTCTCAGCGGGTGTAAACGGACATAGCTCCAGTGAAGTCAATACAGCTACATCGATTGATACCAGCTGAGGAGCCGGTCTAATATTATCCACTGATTTCACTGGACAGGCACCAGAGTAAAAGTGGCGTAAACGAGCAGGGAATTAGACCTAGGTCTTTTAAGGGCTTAAAGAGAGTTTTCACTGGAAAACTACAGTTCAATACTCCACTGAATGAAGTTCACTATTCTTATTCAGCCTTAGAAAATAGTCTTAATCAAGACTGAAAAGTGCAAACTACCTATCACTCAAGGAACTCTGGGATCCAAAAATGAGGAGACAGACAGCTGGACAAAAGGGTTGAAAGCTTCAATAAACGGAGCTTCCTGGGAGAATTTTCAATCTCTAGGAAGAGATCTTGGGAACCAGCTCTTCTTCCCCCCAGCACCACTTGGGGGGACAAGGGTACAAAGGTAGTTATAACCCCAGTGTCATAACTTAGCCCATAGGAAAGAGGAAAACACAAAATAGAAAGTAGCTCTGACCCATTAGACACCTCACAGTTATCCCCCACAAACACACCTTGCTTTCTGAGACGTTCCCACCGTCCCAAGATGCTCATCCAAACTACTCCAGAATCTGCATTTTCAGGATCAAACAAGCCACCCTTGGTATTACTCTGTGGACTACATTCTACCTGTTAGCAAACTGTGCAACCCCATGGACATCAGATGAGGTGTTCACCAACTTACTTCATTGCACAACGTCACTGATTTCACCTTGGATACTAGTGCAGACATTTGGCTCCTGTGTTTACTTGGCCTTATTCTGGAACCATTACCCAGGGTGAAAATACTCTGTAAGTAGCCTCAGTGAAATCAGCGAGTCTGCTTGCCCAGGAACGTATTATAGCGTACGATTACAGGAAACAAAATCTGCCTCACTGATTTCTTGGAGCCAATATTCTGCTTTGTTTTCTGCTCTCCTCTTCTGTTAGAAACAACAGGGCTGAAGATTCAGTGTGGAGCAGCTTCCATTTAGGCACCTAATGAAGTGGGCAGATCTTCAGATGTGCTTAGCACACAGAGAAGCTCCTGTGTGTCTCAATGGAAGCTACTGGGTGCTGAGTACTTTTGAAAAATCTGTCCCACGGTGCATAGATCTTATCATCATTATTTTAATTAGGTACCTTGACTGGCAATTACTATACAGGCTGATTATAAATTATGTATTATGATCATTTTATTAAGGCACGCTGTAGAGTTAAGTACCTATTCTCGTATAGATCCACTTTTTAATGAGCTTTTCTTTCTAAACATCATGTAAAATCTACAAAATCAGAAGCAACTTTTTTGTTTAGGAGAGGCAAGATGAGGCCATGGACCAGCTGCAAAATTACACATTGAGTACGTGGCAATCCATCTGTTTCCATGATTACACTTATTAGTGTATATCTACAATCTGCAAACGTCTCATTGTGTTCACAGGTGTTCTCTTGCCCAAGTTTTATTGGCCATGCTGTTTTGGGAACTGAAGGTGTCTGATTCTCTGTTGGTCTCCACTGTGTTCCTCCTAAGGAGGGTGCATGTTGGAAGAACCTTTAAACTGTTGTTCATTGCAGACAGGTACATTATACATGGCCTTTCTCCTTACGTTCCATTGCTCCTTGCCTTAGATTCTGTCTTCCTGGGTTATTACCAGCTGTGTCCTGCAGCTGTTGAACTACACAACTGATTACGCAGATCATATATTCTCCCAAGGAGATCACTCACTGGCCATGGAAGTGGAGAATAACATTGGCAAGTTAATATATCAGTCTGAAGTTGAGAGTCCATCTTAAAAATAAGTCTAGAGAAGGCGACCAAGCTTAACTACTGAGCCCAGGCAACTGAGCTTCAGTAGCTTAATGTGTCAGCACAAATATATTTAAGGGCTGTCCTTCTGGCTATGGGAGGAGACTAATAATGGAGACATCACAATTATTGCCACCTTCCTATGATTTTTTATATAAATATCCATTATCTCTAACAGGATTGATTTGGGATCTGGATTATGTTTAAGTGCTGAACCAACATTCATGATCACATGTATTATTGGTGTCATTGTGATTGTTGATCGGCCAATTCACCACCTGAAGGTGACTTGATTGATTTTTGACTATTACATCATGAGTAGTAACACAAGGACACAGGTCTTTCTCAACAAGGGAGGATTATCCTACATGCTGTTCCCCGAGAGAGGCCTATGTCCTATTTAAAAGCTGGAGAGTTTGGGGTTTTTTGCATCATGCAAGGTAATCTTACAGATGTTCTGCAAAATGAATCCCCATCCTGTAATTAAATGTCACAGGAGACTATAGGTGAGTGGTTATCTTTTTCATAATCCTTTATAGAGGAGCAGATTGCTTAAAGATCAATCAGATTTGTATTAGTGAATCTTGGCCACATATGTTTCAGAGCAGGGAAAGTGGCATAGAACTCTGAATTTGGGGCTCAAGACATCCAGGACTAGAGAAAGGAAACTTGTGTAAATGTATAAAAAGCATCCCATTAACACCCATTAATTGGGTACCTAACTCCCTTCGTCACTTTTGAAAATCCCATCCCAAGATTTTTAGCTCTTTGGGACAGGAACTGTCTTTTACTATGTGTCTATGCAGAGCCTAGCACAATGAGGGTCTGAAATTAATAATAAAATAATATATGGCGATATACCGATCTCATAGAACTAGAAGGAACCCTGAAAGGTCATCGAGTCCAGCCCCCTGCCTTCACTAGTAGGACCAATTACACAGGCTTTTTAAAAATGCTCTTTCCTTATTTGTTGAGTGAAGTCCAAGACTAGTTTTTGAAAAATGTCTGATCACTTTGGTAATGGCATTAGCAGTGACAGCGTAAGACAGCATAATGTAAGATGGCGTCCTGGCGATCCTTCCAAGTCTTCTTTAAATAGCTTTCAATACTGGAACTAATCTAACCCTAACTTCCCTTTCTCTCATTCCCAAACGAAGGAAAAGCCAAACTCCCATTCAGGTCAAAACAAACAAAAAAACCCAACAATTTGAACGTCTAATTGAAATGACATTTTTCAATGAGATTTTTTCGATTTTCAGATGCATTTTTAGAATTTTTTTTTCTAATTGAGCCATTCTGAGATTTCCAAAATTTGTTTCCACTTTTTTTTTTAATCAGCTGTAACTATTCACCAAATTCCACCTAATTTTCAAAAAGTTTTGGTGCCCCCCTCCCCCAAAATGCATGTTCTTGGTGAATTCACTATTTGCCACCCAAAAAAAAAAAAAAAATTCACCCAGCTCTACCTAAGGGTACGTCTACACCCAGCCGCTAGTTCGGCGGCTGGCAATCGAAGTTCTGGGTTCGACTTATCGCGTCTTGTCTGGACACAATAAGTCGAACCAGGAAGTGCTCGCCGTCGACTGCGGTACTCCAGCTAGACGAGAGGAGTACCGCGGAGTCGACGGGGGAGCCTGCCTGCCGCGTGTGGACCGAGGTAAGTTCGAACTAAGGTACTTCGAACTTCAGCTACGTTATTCACGTAGCTGAAGTTGCGTACCTTAGTTCGATTTGGGGGTTTAGTGTAGACCAAGCCTAAGAGGCATTACCCAAGAGTAGAAAACATGTTGCTATTTCAATAAAACATAATTGTCGTTACTTTAAAAATCAAAAGGTAACCTCATTTATTGGCTGAGAAGCACCAGACTAAATAAGTAATACATATGGTGAACTTTCTAAATATTGCTAAAATAATTTCTTTTCAGTGGAATAATGCTAAGACTCTTGAGCACAGGTCCCTTGCTGCTCCAAGTAAGTGAAAGGCAAAGAGAGGGAGAAAGGTAGCTAATTATACTGGCTCATCACTAGAAATCGGTTGTTTTGCCACCTCTGCAGCTGAGTTGCACCCTCATACTGCAGAACGAGTGCATTCGATTTGCTTCACTAGGAGTCAATTTGGACTTCTGCTGCACACCACTGTTAAAACCCAATTCATTCGTGCCACTATAAGACCATATGAATGGCCATACTGGGCCAAGCCAATAGTCCATCTAGCCTAGTGTCCCGTCTTCCAACAGTGGCTGGTGCCAAATGCTTCAGAGGGAATGAACAGATGAGAACAATTATCAAGTGACCCATCCCCTGTCTAATCCCAGCTGCAGCAAAGAAGGGCAATCCTGCCATGACTGGGTTTTATTATTAAACCCAGGCAGCTTCCGGCACTCATAGAATCATAGAATATCAGGGTTGGAAGGGACCTCAGGAGATCATCTAGTCCAATCGCCTGCTCAAAGCAGGACCAATCTCCAACTAAATCATCCCAGCCAGGGCTTTGCCAAGCCTGACCTTAAAAACCTCTAAGGAAGGAGATTCCACCACCTCCCTAGGTAACCCATTCCAGTGCTTCGCCATCATCCTAGTGAAAAAGTTTTTCCTAATATCCAACCTAAACCTCCCCCACTGCAACTTGAGACCATTACTCCTTGTTCTATCATCTGCTACCACTGACAACATTCTAGATCCATCCTCTTTGGAACCCCCTTTCAGGTAGTTGAAAGCAGCTATCAAATCCCCCCTTATTCTTCTCTTCTGCAGACTAAACAATCCCAGTTCCCTCAGCCTCTCCTCATAAGTCATGTGCTCCAGCCCCCTAATCATTTTTGTTGCTCTCCGCTGGACTCTTTCCAATTTTTCCACATCCTCCTTGTAGTGTGGGGCCCAAAACTGGACACAGTACTCCAGATGAGGCCTCACCAATGTCGAATAGAGGGGAATGATCACATCCCTTGATCTGCTGGTAATGCCCCTATTTATACAGCCCAAAATACCGTTAGCCTTCTTGGCAACAAGGGCACACTATTGACTCATATCCAGCTTCTCATCCACTGTAACCCCTAGGTCCTTTTCTGCAGAACTGCTGCCTAGCCATTCGGTCCCTAGTCTGTAGCAGTGCATGGGATTCTTCCATCCTAAGTGCCAGACTCTGCACTTGTCCTTGTTGAACCTCATCAGATTTCTTTTGGCCCAATCCTTTAATTTGTCTAGGTCCCTCTGTATCCTATTCCTACCTTCCAGCGTATCTACTACTCCTCCCACTTTAGTGTCATCTGCAAACTTGCTGAGAGTGCAGTCTACACGATCTTCCAGATCATTAATGAAGATATTGAACAAAACCGGCCCCAGGACTGACCCTTGGGGCACTCCGCTTGAAACCGGCTGCCAACTAGACATGGAGCCATTGATCATTACCCGTTGAGCCTGACGATCTAGCCAGCTTTCTATTCACCTTATAGTCCATTCATCCAGCCCGTACTTCTTTAACTTGCCAGCAAGAATACTGTGGGAGACCATATCAAAAGCTTTGCTAAAGTCAAGGAATAACACATCCACTGCTTTCCCCTCATCCACAGAGCCAGTTATCTCCCCATAGAAGGCAATTAGGTTAGTCAGGCATGACTTGCCCTTGGTGAATCCATGCTGACTGTTCCTGATCACTTTCCTCTCCTCTAAGTGCTTCAGAATTGATTCCTTGAGGTCCTGCTCCATGATTTTTCCAGGGACTGAGGTGAAGCTGACCGGCCTGTAGTTCCCCGGATCCTCCTTCTTCCCTTTTTAAAAGATGGGCACTACATTAGCCTTTTTCCAGTCATCCGGGACCTCCCCCGATCGCCATGAGTTTTCAAAGCTAATGGCCAATGGATCTGCAATCACATCCGCCAACTCCTTTAGCACCCTCGGATGCAGCGCATCCGGCCCCATGGACTTGTGCTTGTCCAGCTTTTCTAAATAGTCCTGAACCACTTCTTTCTCCACAGAGTGCTGGTCACCTCCTCCCCATACTGTGCTGCCCAGTGCAGTAGTCTGGGTGCTGACCTTGTTCGTGAAGACAGAGGCAAAAAAAACATTAAGTGCATTAGCTTTTTCCACATCCTCTGTTACTAGGTTGCCTCCCTCATTCAGTAAGGGGCCCACACCTTCCTTGACTTTCTTCTTGTTGCTAACATAGCTGAAGAAACCCTTCTTGTTACTCTTAACATCGCTTGCTAGCTGCAACTCCAAGTGTGATTTGGCCTTCCTGATTTCACTCCTGCATGCCTGAGCAATATTTTTATACTCCACTCAGACAGTTAGGCCCACTCAGAGCATGGGGCTGCATCCCTGACCATCTTGGCTAATAGCAATGGAGGACAGATACATCAACTTATCCAATTATTTTTTGAATCCAGTCATACTTCTGGCCTGATACAAATTCACCAAATGTTTTGGTCAGCCCAAATCTGCATTTTTTGGCCAAAAGGAAGTGAATCTGAAAAAGAAAAAAAACCAACATCACCCAGCTTTCTAAATATTATTTTTAGTTATAACCATAAAATGCTTTTTGCAATGTTCCTTTGACAGGGTGCTACTCACCACTTGTCTGGCGCCTCCTCCTGGTCTCTCTGGGGATTAGCTCAAGGCCAACACCCCTTCCCGGAGTCGCACACCGCCACACCCTCTCTCTTGGGTCTGCAGCTCTTTTCTAATCCCAGGAAGCAAAGCATCTTCATCATGACTCAGCCCTCCGGCTCGGTCACTCAGTGATCCCTTCTTCTGGGGTACAGTCCTTTGATTCTCTGTCTCTTTCACAGTGACCCAGGCAGTCTTCCAGTTCGCTGTCATGCCCTCGGTGGCTGGTAGGGGAACCCAGGCCTGCCCACTACTTTGGGTTCCAGTCCCGGGACCCTACACCTAGCAGTTCTGGGCTTTCCTCTCCCAGGCCTCACTGCTCCTTCCCTTGACAGCTTCCTGCCACTCCTGGTTCCCTTCCTTGCCCTGGGTGTACCAGCTCCAAACCCTCCTCCCACAGCATGACTGCAGCCAACAGGCCTCTGCAACCCCTAAAACACTACTCTGTCTTCCTAGGGAGTGACTGCCCCTTCTCCGCAGCCCCTGTCTGTTGCCAGCTTCCTGGCTTTATAGGCCCCACCTGTTTCTGCACACCTGCACCTTCTTGCAATCAATTCCCTGCTCCCTGGCTCTCCCTCCACAGCTGCAGCCTGGCCTACCTGGCCACCTTAACCCCTTGTAGTCCTGTGTGCGGTGGCCACCCCCTCAAAGTTCCCTTTGTTACACTGTGCGCAGGTCTAACTTTTTCTGGGCCTACCTCTCCATTGTTGTGGCTTTCTGGATGGTAATCACCTATTTTCTGTGCCTCTGAGTGTGTGAAATTGCTGCTGCCTCTCCCTAGGGTTTCTGTCACCAATGACAACCCATCCAAGCTAGTTGAGAAATTATTTTTCTTCCCTGTGAAAAAATTTTGCCCAAAACCTTGGTGGGGAGTGGGGATCATTTTTTCAAACAAAAATCTAAACCTTTTCAACAAAATCAGAACTTTTCCATTTTATCAAAGAAACCCTCATTTTTTTGCCAAAAAATATTGACAGGATTTTTTTTTTCTCACTCTAATAAATGTACTTTTTAAACATTGGGTGGTTTTTTTCTGTTTGTTTGTTTTTACTGAATTCCACCTACCCTGGCTCTCAGTTTTGCTCTTGTTAGTACATCAGATCTCATGACATCCAGGATCAAAAAAAGTGTGGTTCTTCTATGCTAAATTTAATCCAGGTGGTTGTGGTGCATGTAGGTACCAATGGCGTAGGAAAATGTAGGAGAGAGCTACTGGAGGCCAGATTTAGGCTGCTAGTTAAGAGACTGAAGTCCAGGACCTCCATGGTAACATTGCTCTTCTTCAGCTCTGTGTAAGTTCAGAAGCTTGTCTCTCTCACCAACAGAAGTTGGTCCAATAAAAGATATTACCTCTCTCACCTTGTCCCTGTAACAGTGCATTCTGTCACACAATTATAAACAGTATGAATGTCCCCAAATGTCTTGGAGATGGGAAGTGGAAAGGCATAACTGAGCTACTGAGAAGCAGCTTAGAGGGGACATGATTGTTAAGAGCCAGATTCCAATAACTTCATGCATGCATTACTATGCAAATAGTCCCACCAAGGTCGGGAGGGTAAAGTGTTATTGAGTGTAAGGATCTCACAATCTGCCCTAAAAATCAACCAAGAAAGATGATTGTAACTGTCCGGGCTTGATCCCGCAACTGTTACTCTATGTGGAGCCCCAGGAAAATAATGGAGCTTCTTCTCGTGAAGTAAGTTAGTGCTCAATCTGAGTAAGCCTGGAAGAACGTGGAGTTTTGTACTTGTTTGTTTTAAACATGAAAACCAGGGTGGGGTTAAGCAACAATGGAGAGCTCAGAAAGCAAAACAGGGTCTTTATTGAATTATTTTGTTTCTATGTAGAACACACAGCAAGAACCAGCACTGGCAATCTGAATGAAAGAACGTGACCAATACCGTATATCATTCAGGATTGTGTGTTAAAAACAGCTACACTCTGAAATATTAACGTACGCCATTAGCAAATGGTTTCTCACTGGCTGTTTGAAAAAGAAACAAGTCCTGAAACATGTCACGTTTGGCCACAACAAAAATATTTCAAAACACTCACAGAATGAGATGCTGTTTTGTTAAGCCAAAAGGAAAAAAAAAAATAACTATCAAAGGAATCAGACTGCCAACGCTTACCACTTCATCTCCCTGATTTACGGGAAATGACGGACTCATTTATTGGACGTTTGAGCTGAATTCGGAACCTTTCTCCACCTTATTGATGTTTTGCCTTTAGAATGGGAACAAGGACTCTCGGCGTTACTGACAAATGCTAAATGCACTATTTCAGTCCAAAGAGACCTTTAACTAGAAAGCAAGATATGAGACTCAGAAAGACAATTCCAATGAACTCTGATTAAATTGTTAATGAGTCTTAATGTTAACCCCTTGACAATCTTTGAGATCTTTATCGATATCCCTCTGTGCTGCTCCCAGGTCTGGATGAATTCCAGGAGCTCTCAGACGTATTTAGCATTGCTGTCACGCTTCTGGATGTCTAGGTATCTCTTTTTCAGATATATTATTGTTGATTAAATTCATGTATACATGCAGAGTCGTTTCATTAATATTTGGACAGTGGTGGGCATAATCTAGTTAAATGTGCAGTCCACACTAAACCTGTAATACAGCAGAGCACTGCAGAAACATGGCATGGGCAAACAATAAAATAAAATAAAATAAAAATCAACAGGAGGATGAACCACAAATGTACTTTTTCCCCACCCACATTATGTGTTAAGAGGTCTTAAGTACATGAAGTACATGTTAATGGCTCTGAATGCCTTGCCAGTTTATATTCTGTATGGTTGCTGCAAACTCTATTAACTTTGTACTGTACATTCGGTGGCTCTGATTATCTCTCTACGATTCCAGGATTGTCAATGTGTGTGCCACCCTGATGCCTAAAACATCTGTTGTCTCGATGCGAAGCGATGAAAACAGCTACAAGCATGCTTTAGAGCTCTTTTTGTTCAGAAGATCATCAGGTTCAATCATCACTGGGACTGGCAGTCTTGTACCATCCAATTTTTAAGTTCTTAGCCATTTTCAGCTTTTTAAACCAAACCAAAACACGAATGTACAAGTTAGTCCATGCTGTCACGAGTGTTTCATCAACTGGTGTTATATATGATCAAGTGCAGGTAGACTTATCATCCAGTTCTGGAGAAATGTGTGATATTCAGTGACCACTTAGTGCTTTTGGTGCTTGCAAGAGCCCTGCTTTATTCAGTGTCTGGTTCCAGCAGCATCAGAGTGCCCCACCGAGACTCTCTGGCTGGGAAGCTCAGCCCTTAAAGGCGTAGCCACTACTACAACAAAATGTGCTTCCTTTGCACTAGGTCTCGTTCTGTGAGGCAACGATGTAAAAAGCAACGCTACAAAACAAAGTGTTGAGAGACAAGAGCCCATCATGGGACAGATCCTCAGATGCACAGCTTCACTTATTTCATTGGCACTGTGTTGATTTCCAGCAGCTGAAGATCTGGCCCATGGACTGTATGGAGCCATGACAGTTTGCACCAGCAAAAGATCTTCCCCCATTTCTACTGTCTGAGTATTTTAACTTGAGGTGGGGAATAAACAGTAGCAGAACAATGGGAGACGCTGGTACGGAGATCTTTGGAAAAATCTCATTTAAATGCCTGAACGGGAGCAGAGTTGAAAATATGGCCCTAGATCTGGGTGCTGAGAAGAGCTGATAGCTGAGAAGAGCTGGAATCTTTTCTAACATTTCCCCCGCCCCCCGTCAGAATTTTTGAGGTTGATGAATTGGCAAACATCCCACGGAGACTGTTAGATTTCAGTGAAGAGCCGATAGAGCCCACACAGCTCCCTGGCACCTGGGGATTCCAGCACGTGTGGCCAAGGGAAGCCCAGCAGAATTGTCCCAGAGCCAGAGCTCCATTCCCTTTCGTGGAGAATATTAACATTTTGATTTACCTTCCCAATCGGAACAAAACCAAATTTGGAACCGTCGGAATTACCTGTCTCCACCTGCGGTAGAGATAGAGAGACTGGAGCCGGTGAGCTGGTGCAAGGCCTAAGGTCTGAACCAAAGTCAGCAAACACCAGGCTATGAGCAAAAGTCAGACCCTGCCGTAAGCAAAGGCTTGCTTACAAGTTCACAGTTTGGTACATGAACTTGGCAAAGGCACGGTGAGCGTTGCTAAAACACAGGCACTCCTAAGCAATACTAGGTACTGGATATTCATATAGACACATTCCAGAAGGCTAGTGGGGTCCACCCCAACACAGAGTTATGGCATAAACACAATCCTGGGAGATGGTACAGGAACACACCGACCCCGAGTACGACAGGGACAGGAGGACAGGACAGGGTGATGGATGAAGATGTTTTGTTCGAACCAGCAGGTACAAGGTGTGGGCTCAGTAACTATGTCAGGAGAGTAATACATAACTTGTTTGTATCAATGTATAAAGGAGAAGTCATCAGAGGGCAGTGCTGCAAGTAGAATTCATTTCTACACTGCACCAGCTAAAGGGTGGGGGGCACCTGACCTCCCCAAAGGACCCCCCACGTGACTCCTCATGTGACCCTGCCCTGACCACAGCCCAGGGCCCCGTGCTCTCTCCCTCCCCATGATCCATCCCACATTACCTGTGGGGGGTGCTCTGTCCTTCTCCCACTGTGCCGGAGACTACTGAACTGCAGGGCTCTCTGAAACCTCAGCGACGAAAGGAGCAGAATGTGGGGCTGCTGGGCAGCCCCACGCCAGCAGCTCCTCCAGCGCGGCTGTACCGGCACTGCCCCCAGCCCTGTCCTCCAGTGGGGCTGCTTATAGACCCCAGACAGGAGACGCTAGACGCAGCTGCATGGAAGGGCTGGGGGCAGTACAGCCGGAGTGTGGACCCACAGTCTGCTGCTTCTGTGTCTTTCCGGTACAGCGTACCGGCCATAAATATCGTATTGGTATGGCATACCGGACCGCCCTACTTGCACCACTGTAGGAGGGGCACCTTTGTCCAGCTTATGGGGCAGCAGAAAGTCCTGCTGCTGAGTGGGCCGGGTCCATTCTCAGGGGCATACGTGTTTTATTGTTCCTGTAGAGTCTATCGGGCACTAATACCATGCTTCGTTGGCCATAAACCTGGCCGAGTGCTTTCACCACTGAACCGAATCTGTGGTCTTTCTGGATAGTACTATCAAGGTCTGCTGGGCGGGCGGCTATCTGCTCAGAACTGGGGCGGCACAAGGAGAGAATACCCACGCACACCAACTGACATCACCGCCCCAGCTCCAGCGCGGAACCTTTTAGAAAGTCTGTCCCAACATGGTTTTCTTTCTTCATAAGCTGCCATGCTGGTTGTTGAGTTTAGTGTGTGCCTGCTTGGTGGTGTTGGTGGCTTGTGACGGTCAGGATCCATGGGTCTAGAACCTGGAGTTGTGAGGTTGTGGAGACAGACGTCTCCATGTTCCCCATTGGGGAGTCAAGTGGAGCAGCATCCAACAATTACTGGAGAGTTAGGCCTGGTCCACACTACCCCCCCCCACTTCGGACTAAGGTACGCAAATTCAGCTACGTTAATAACATAGCTGAATTCGAAGTACCTTAGTCCGAACTTACCGCGGGTCCAGACGCGGCAGGAAGGCTCCCCCGTCAATGCTGCGTACTCCTCTCGGCGAGCTGGAGTACCGGCGTCAACGGCAAGCACTTCCGGGATCGATCCCAGAACATCGATTGCCTGCCGCCGGACCCTCCGGTAAGTGTAGATGTACCACTAGGCACTGTGGGAAGTACTACCTAAAGAGGCCAGAGCAACAGAACCCTGTGGCCACCTGATTGGAGCACACCAACTACATAAACTAGGAAGTTGCCCCAAGGAGCCTCATGAGCAATGATGCAGACTCTGGCTTGCTACTGTTTCAGACCTCATCTTTTGCCCTGTCTTGCTCCTGACTCCAACCCTGGCCTGGCTTTACCTTGGTACCCATTTCCTGACTTGGCTTGGTAACTAGACTCTACTCCTTCCTTCAACCCCCGCCCAGGGGACAATACTGGCCCAGCTGCCTACCTCCCAACCATTACCGCGATATACCGAAGTCAGACTAAATGATCTGGTGGTCCTTTCTGGTCTTAAACTCCTACTCCTCTTTTTCCTTGGAAAGTTTCTTAGTCTCTTGAACGGAGGACAGCCAGAAAGAACATAATTTTTGCTGAACAACAGGAGTTAACCAAGAAGTGCTTTCACTTTCCCCCTGTCCCATCTTCTTTCAGATCTGTTTTTCTAAAGACGTCTGTTGCCAATTTTAAAGTTGACATTGGGGTCAACTAAAATTAGGATCAGACGGCATCCAAACACCCCTATTGCTAAGCCAAGAAGAGAAACAATCAATGGGGCTGAAAAGAACGAACCAGCTTCCACCAGGACTGCAGTACATGCAACTCTAGATAGAAGCACATAATTACCAGATACTAAAGAAGATTACAAGGTACTAAACACCATCCATAGCTTATTACACTGAGTGATGGATGCCCCTCACTGCCTTTGAACAGTGCTACATACAAAGTGCACCTTTATAGATCTGTGATTCAACAAGGCAGCTAGATCAGGGGGTTAATGAACTTCTTGAGGTGGGAAGATGATTTCAAAGCATGATACCTGCAATTTGGGTTATTTTCCTCTTTCTCTGTGGTTTTGTAAATGCATATATTAAAATAACCACGGGAGAAATGCTATGTACTTTTTATTATTATTATTATTATTATTAAACCCAAGGGAATTGAATTGATTTAAGCTCCCTTGAACAAATTCACTGATCACATTGATGCACTAGTTTCCCAGACAGGAGGAGAACCAAGTTCATCTAAACCTAAGCCGTCCATGCAAATTATAAATAAATACAACATAAAGAGCTTCAGCATGTCTTTGAGACATTGGAATGAGATCTAGGAGCCCGAGGTTCAAGTGTAAAAGTATAATTTTGAAGGTCAAGGAAAAAATTTGAAGAACAACTACCAAAAGACCAAAAAATATGTTACTTATTGTAAGTACATCAGAAGCAGGAAGGCTGCCAAACAATCAGTGGGGGACGTGGATGATCAAGGTGCCGTAGGAGCACTCAGGGAAGACAAGGCTGTTGCAGAGAAGCTAAATTAATTCTTTGCATTGGTCTTCAGTGCAGAGGAAGTCAGCGAGATCCCCACACCTAAGCCATTCTTTTTAGGTGACAAATCTGAGGAACTGTCACAGCTTGAGGTGTCAGTAGAGGTGGTTTTGAAACAAATTGATAAATTAAACAGGTCACCAGGACAAAGGGTATTCACCCTAGAGTTCTGAAGGAACTCAGATATGAAATTGCAGCACTAACAATGGAATGTAACCTATCGCTTACATCAGCTTCTCTACCAGATGACTAGAGGATAGCCAATGTAATGTCATTTCTTCTAAAAAGGCCCCAGAGGTGATCCTGGCAATTACAAGCCTGTAAGCCTAACTTCAGTACCAGGCAAATAGGTTGAAATGTATAGTAAATAACAGACTTTTCAGACACACAGATTAACACAATAGGTTAGAGAACAGTCAACAGCTTTTGTACAGGGAAATCATGCCTCACCAATCTACTCGAATTCTTTGAGGAGGGCAACAACATTGATGAAGGGGATCCAGTGGATGTGGTGTTCTTGGACTTTCAGAAAGCTTTTGACACGGTCCCTCACCAAAAGTTCTTAAGCAAAGTAGGCAGTCACGGATAAGAGAAAAGCTCCTCTCGTAGATCAGTAACTGGTTATAGGACAGGAAACGAACGGTAGGAATAAATGGGCAGTTTTCACACTGGAGAGAGGTCATTCAACACATTTATAAATGATCCGGAAAAAGGGGTAAACAGTGAGGTAGCAAAGTTTGTAGATGATACTAAATTACTCAAGATAGTTAAGTTCAAAGCCAACTGTGAAGAGTTACAAAGGGATCTCACAAAACTGGGTGACTGGGCAACAAAATGGCAGATGAAATTCAATGTTGATAAATGCAAAGTAATGCACATTGGAAAACAATCCCACCTATACATATAAAATGATGGGGTTTAAATTAGCTGTTACCACTCAGGAAAGATCTTAGCGTCATCTTGGACAGTTCTCTGAAGATATTTCCTTAATGTGCAGCAGGAGTCAAAAAAGCTAACAATGTTAGGATCCATTGGCAAAGGGATAGATAAGTCAGAAAATGTCATAATGTAAATCCATGGTGCAGCCACATCTTGAATAATGCATACAATCCTGGTCACCCCATCTCAAAAGAGATAGTAGAATGAGAAAAAGTACAGAGAAGGGCAACAAAAATAATTAGGCATATGGAATAGTTTCCATAAGAGAGGTTAAAAGGACTGGGTGTCCAGCTTAGCAAAGAGATGATGAAGTAGGGGAGAATATGATGGAGGTCTGTAAAATCATGGTGTGGAGAAAGTGAATTAGGAAGTGTTATTATCACTTCACAAAACACAAGAACCGGGGGTCAGCCAATGAAATTAATAGTCAGCAGGTTTAAAACAAACTGAAGAAAGTACTTCTTCACACAACGCACAGTCAGGCTGTGGAACTCGTTGCCAAGAGATGTTGTGAAGGCCGTAAGTATAAGTGGGTTCAAATAAGAACTAGGTAAGTTCATGGTGGATAGCTCCATCAATGGCTATTAACCAAGTTGGTCAGGGACACAACCCCATGCTCTGGGTGTTCCTAGGTCTCTGACTGCCAGAAGTAAGGGGTGGACAACGAGGACAGATCACACAATAATTGCCCAGTTAATTCCCTTTGAAGAATCTGGCACTGACCTCTGTTGGAAGACAGGATACTGGGCTAGATGGACCATTGGACCTAGTATGGCTGTTCTCATGTCGTTCTACTCCCAGGTCTGACTTGCTGTTTGATCCTTGGCGAGTCATTTCACTTTTCTGTGTCTCAGTTTCCCCTCCTGTCCTTTGTTTTGTCTGCTTATTCTGCAAGTCATTGGGGGCAGGAAGAGTTTCATATCTTGTGTACGGCACTAAGCAGTAGGGCCCTGAATCTTGGCTACTGCCTCTAGAGGGCTAATAATAATGGCTGTTACTGGCCCATGCTGGAACTGATATATAACTGCTCTGCTCCAGGAGGAATTCTGCATCCCTGGAGCAACCTGGCACCCAGAGAGCAATGCTGCTGCTATACGCCTTAAACGTCATGCAATCTGGCTAACCACCTCCAGTGAGTGGTGCAGGCTTGTGAGGGCAGCCCCCTCCAGCCATTCCATCCTGTCCCCTTTGGAGTGGCAATCAGGCACGCATTGCGTAAAGTCTCTGTGCTCAGGTGAGTACAAGCACTGTTGTGACCAGCTTCTAGTTAGTCTCTGAGCAGGTCTCTTTTCCACACCTGCACAGCAGGCACCCACAGTCTAGCTCACCTGGGCAGTGGACACAAAAATAATTTAGGGCCAGATCTTCCCACTCTTTCTTATGTTTAGTATCACTTCTCTCCATGACTGGTCTCATTGACTTCCATAGGCTTACCTGTGCGGCAAAGTGCTTCATGAGTAAGGGGATCAGGATCTGGTCCTTAATAGTGAATAGTCCTAAAGCTGAAGGTCTCCCCAGCATTCACCCCTCTCTCTCACCCCAACCTCTGCTGAAAGGTAGAGGAAAATAGGAGAACTTCGTCATTTATGAATTAAGTGGTCCAAAAAGGGCACAGTGTGGCTCTGTCTCTCTCTGGTGGCTAGACCATGTATGGAGTTTTATGACTCTTCTTGCTGATGAAGGTGGTCTTTTAGCTCAAGCAGTAGAGACACCTGCTGCTAGATCCACAGCTCCAGAGTACATTTCCTGCAAACAACTGGAAGGGCTGGACTTAGAGCTACAAACTTATCTTAATGGGGCAGATGTGATGTGAAACTGTTTCTCGTCTGTTAGTATTTGAAGGTGACCCAGACCCTGAGGTCCTAGAAAGTATGGGCTCACGGCAGCCCATCTCAGGAGAACAGTAAAAAAAAAGGATGAAGGGCATTTGGTTCTAGCCCGAGGCGGGCTGTCGTAAGACAGATGTTAATAGGAAAATGATGAAACAAAGGACAACGCAAGTTATGTTCAGGCTGCATCGGGGTGACTGCTGGGGAGAGGGTGAATGAAGAAATGATATAATTTAACGTTGCATATTAATCAGTGGATACACACTAAGAGAACCAGGATAGTCTGTGGAAACATGAACTGTTTAGAAATTAATCAGTTCCACAAACTGCGTGCATCCTTGTAAATGATGATCTATTGTTTGTAGAAGTCTCAACAGAGATTGGTGCCCCATTGTGCTAGGTGTTGTATACACAAGTAGCAAGAGTCAATTTCTGTCAGAAAAACTTACCATCCAAATAGACAAGACAAAGTGGAGGAGGGGAAACAGAAGCGCAGAGAGGCAAAGTGACTTACCCCAGGCAAAATAATGAATTCTTTTGAATTATGAAGTAACATCTAGTCAGAATCATATAATCTTTTCTTTGTCCAGGATATTCTACCTTCAAATCTCTGCCCCAACAAGCTCATGATCGAAGGGCTAGATTGTGCATCACACTACATACCCATGCAGGTGTGTAAAGGGAAAAGAAGAAACCTCTTCTATCCTAGCACAGACTGCTCAAGCCTGGATCTAGGTGCAAAGGTGCAGGTGGGCGGGAAGTGGATGGGCGGGAGTGTATGCACCAGTGAGTACAGGTGAGTCAGCACGGATTGTATAATAATTCACCTCTGCTATAGGCCAGTGGCCAACTCCTCCCCCAGAACACGAGAGAAACAGGAAGCAAACTATACCCCTGTTGACTTCAATGCTCATTGACAGCAGCTGAAGAGGCAGCCCTCTGTCGTGATAAGGGAGCTGAATGCCTTCACATGCACAGTACGCTCTTTGTCACAGTGTCTTTGGAAGATAAGTTAGGAGTCACTAAGTAAACCCTCCCCCAAGTGGTTCTGACTGTCATGGCCACACTCGCCATTCCCATGCAGGTGAAGAAATCGGCAAAGGCCTTTGAGATGCACAGATGATTGGGACTGTCGTGTGCATGATTTGCCTTTATGCAGCAACTGCAGAATTCCCTCTCTTTAAAAGGGGGGAAATGCAGCTGACAAAGGGAAGTGTCCAGTTCTTAATATAGCACCTAAGGGAATCTAGCCTCTAATTTGATTATGTGTAAGGATCTGCTCCATGCAGGGCTGGACTGGGCAGGCCATCAGGGAGCATGCTGCACCTCCCAGCTTCTTGTCCTAAATAGCTGCAGTCCCAGCATAGGTTACAGCAGCCTAGGGGCTACTTTAACTTACACCATCTGGTAATGATCCCGAGACGCCATCCATCACCTGGCAATTGGCAGATCGCAATGAGGCTCTGGTTATGCTCCTGCCTGCCTCCCTCCCATCCCCTATTCCATTTCTGTCTGGAGGAGGGGTGTGGGGGGGGGTTGCATTTGCAATGCCTTATTATACATGCCAGCATCAGTCGACCAGTTGCACAAAGGTTAAGGTAGATGAGCTAACCGCTTAGTGATGGAGTGCAGGATGGTCATCACCAGTAAGAGCATCTCTGCTCCTGAGTGCACCTTAAACAGGTTTGTAAAATGCCATTATAATTTAGGAGAAAAATGGATTAATAGTGTTTAGAATGGGGTCATCGGCTGCCTTGGGAAATGTACCTTAACCTTTGATAAGTGACATTTACTTGCCTGAGTGAGGGCTAAAGGTGGCTGGCCTTGTTAACCTGCACCACAGTGTGGAAGATGTGATTGATCCCTAAAGAGCCTAGGGAAATTATGTTTGTTTACCCAAACAAGAAGGTTGCACAGAAATTAATAGTTGTATTTTCTAAGAGTTGTGTGGAGTTTGCTAAAGCCCATCAAAATCAACAGAAAGATTTCCATTGGGCTTTGGAACAGGTCCTCAGTCAAAGTTAGTGGCCAACATCCTCAAACTCAGGTGCCTAAAGTCAGATACACTAATATTCAGAGATTCTGAGTGCCCATAAGTCCTCTTGACTTTAGTGGGAGTTCAGGGTGCTCTGAGAATCAGGCACTTGATTTCAGTGCCTAACTTTAGGCACTGAAGTTTAAACATTCCCTTAAGGGCTGCTATACAACCACAGATGGCAGTGAAACAGTAGTCCAGACACCTTGCCCCCAAGACGTGGCCCAGACCAGTGCGGCATAGAGCTAGATCTCAAGGAAAGCAAGAATGCTACACTGCATCTCCACCAGCTGGAAAATCACTTTGCAGAGGGGAATCACCAGGTGCCCTGATAAGTCAGTTTCATGTTCCCTTTGTGCTATTTACGGAGCTTTAGAAGTCTGATGTTTGCACACACACATACACACACACACACACAAAACCCTCACATATTTCTGACAAGCTGAGAAAATAGCACTGAAATACAGCTTGTTGAACTTTTATGTAATTAATGATGCTGAAAGTGGATCCTTCAAAGAAGTCACATACTTGATCTCAAGGTAGAATATCATTAAGCGACTAAATCTTGGGTCTTCATTTCAAATGAGCCATGGAGAATTAATCTTACCTTTCTTTTCTTCATTGTGTCAGCTACTTCTCTCCCCCTTCAAGGATTGGGAAAGCCAGTCAATAAGTGACATCAGGCATCTTTAATTTGACACCAGGATATCAATTTTATCACGCTTACTGATTGGCCACCTCCATTCTTGCTCTCATTATCTGAAAAAGTTTTAAGGGCATGTTATGCTACACACTAAGTTGTGTTTGGTGACCAAGCACTCATTATAAATTTCCGGGGCATGTCATGTGGGCATCCCAAATGTCCTCTAATGCAAGACTTTGACTAAATGTGGCTTGAGTTGACCACAAAACAGAGGACAAAGGTCATACCCTTAGGTGGTGGTTCTCATGGAATCCAGAAGACCATGGAAATCCCCATCCAAAACTAAGTTTAATTTAACTCAACTCCTCTGCAAGCCAAAAGTGCAAGACAGTCCTGGAGTGGCTTTTATCCATGTGGACTGTAGCAAGCTAGCTAAAGCCATCCCTTTAAAGGCCTACTACTGGCATCTAGTCTAGTGAGGCCATCTACGTTTGGGCTAGAAGGTGAAGTCAAAAACGAAATCCAAAAAAAGGAGGAAACGTTTTGGATTCCAAATTAGGTCAGTGTCAGTCTTTGCTTATGACTCCACAATATTGCCAAGGGGGAAAAAATTCTTTCCCATTTACAGCTACTGTGGCCAGATTCTGCCACTCACGCTGTGTAGTGTCTTTCTTTATAGCCCCATTGATTTCAATGGAACAGAACAGATTCCCCAGGGTCATTGCGTTTACAAGAGTTGAGGAACTGTTCCTATGAGCCCACCTGTAGAGTTTGGAATTATTCAGCATAAGGACAGCAGGATCTTGCTCTAAATGTGCATTTTTGTTAATCATGGGATTTCCTGGGCAGAAAAAAACTGGCAGAATAGAGACAAGGGGCAGGCCAAATAGACTTACTTTTGCAGAGTGAAAACTTCTTCATAGCAACTCTTATGCTCGCCTCAGAGGGAGAGTCACTTGAGTATAGAGAAGAGCTCTCTAGAGACAGAGACAGAGAGTTGAAGAGAGCTGCAATTTGAAAGAAGGAGAGAGAAGTGTATTACTTTTAACAGAGAAAATGCCAGGTAAATAGTATTTCCATAACAAAGCAAAGTGGTTGAAAGACTTTTTTTTAAAGTCAAGAAAGTGTGAATCTTTGTAGGAGAGGTACAAGGAATATATCTAAGGAGAAACCCAGTGCTAAGCTAGCAACAAGATTACAGGAGAGCACAAGCGATCATAGAAGAGAAAGGCAGAGAAAAACACACACACACACACACCCCTCAAGACACTTGCATCTGAAGAAGTGAGGTTCTTACCCACGAAAGCTTATGCTCCCAATACTTCTGTTAGTCTTAAAGGTGCCACAGGACCCTCTGTTGCTTTTTACAGACTCAGACTAACACGGCTACCCCTCTGATACTTGACACCCTCAAGACAGTTATACAGAGGGACACACATTGTGCTCAGATGCACATGGGCATTTGGGAGCTGTGTGGACTTCACAGCAAACATCCAAAGACAGATTAAGGCTTTTCATTCCTACAGGAGAAGTACAGATTTGGAAAGATCATCTTGAAAATCTGAGCAACATTGTGGCCCTTACTGCCAGCAGTAAATAACTTCAGTTAAAGAAGCAGAGGCCTTTCTAGTTATTGCTGGGTTCAGATCGGCCGGAGAATTAGCAGGCAGAGCAGATCTTTCATGTGCTTCAAAAGCAAGATATAAAGTATCTTGAAGGTCACCCTTTCCTTCATACTGTCAGATAAGAGTGGATGGGAGGAAAACTGCTCAGACGTTACTGAGATGCCCGATGGACATTATAGGCAATAGAGACCATATCCTCCTCGGTACCACTCTCTCAGCCGGTGAGAATCAGCATCCCCCCCGACTTTCTTGTGGGAATGGAGATATCGTTTGGGAGTTGTCTGGGAAAGTTTTAAAGAACCACTCATTAAACTATTGTTCATTTGTGTTTATAATTTTTCCTTTCACTTCCCAATAGATATAACAGGACAGATCCTCAGCTGGGAGAAACCAGTGTAGCCCCATTGATTTCCATGCCCATTTGTCACTTTTGACCAGCTGAGAATCCAACTCATTACATATAAGACACATTTCAAAATCAAATCTTCACAAAGGTGAAGAAACCTCACCCATGGGTGAGAGGATGCTATTACGACTGGCATGCTCAATATTTATGCTACCCTTAACAGGCCAGAACCTCAGCTGGTGTAAATCGTAGAATCACGGGGTTAAAAGGGACCGCGAGGGTCATCAAGTCGAACCCCCTGCGAAGATGCAGGGCTTGTTGTGGCTAAACCATCCAAGACAGTTGGGAAAGCTCCATTTAAATTAATGGAGCTTCACCCATTTCCAACAGCTGAGGATCTGGCCCAACACCCTGTTTAAACTTAGTTCTGATCCTGACCGATCTCTCCATCCACTAGTAGGAGAGCTGCAGCATTCGGAAGATACCAGATACTCTGCTACTCCCTTTCTCCTTTAGGAAACAGCAACAGATCCAGGCTACGAGGTCGAGGTGTGATCACAGGTGTTCAAGTGGGCATGTGTCGGTATTGTCCCACCTGCCTACACTGAAGGGAAACAGGGGCAGTCCTCAGCATGAAGGAACAGGATATGCATGACAGAGGGCTCTCTCACCCACCCACCCACCCACGCGCGCACACACACACACACACACGTCAAATTGTAGGTTTTCCAGCCTTGACATGACCCTTTAAAGGCTGCTTCCCCACTGTAAACATTCATCAATATTCTGAAGCTATTTGGAGACAACCTTGTTTATATCTCAAACCCAGGGCCAGATGTTCATTTGGTGGAAACAGGCATAAGTGGGACACTGCTGAATTATTAGCTAAGGAACTGGCCAATCAGCCACATGCTCCTGGGGGCAGGGACTTTTTGTTCTGTGTTTGTGCAGAACCTCGCAAAACTGGGTCCTGGTCCATGGCTGGAGCTCAGACACTTTGGTATGGGAGTATGGGCTGGATGCTCTGCTGGTGTCGCTCAGCATAGTTTTATTGCAGTCAATTAGACTAGCTGAAGATCTGTCTTAAAGATCATGTTTTCACATGATAATCCTTAGATGTAATACAGAGAACATACGTGAGACATAACCAGAAGGGACTCAAAAACGCTACCTTCACAGGTGATACAGGCTAATCTCCCACTGGGAGTTTTGGTTGCACAGGACTGCAGGATCTGCTCTTAACAATATTTTAAGATTTTCCATGAGGCATCAGCGAATCTTAAGCATATGAACTCATTGTGACAGCCTAACAAGGGAATATTAAGACTACTAATTTAACTAATCTACTGCCTTTAGTTAAGGAGTTCACTAAAAGCAGTGATCAAATAGATTCCTGTCTAATCGCCACGAACAATGGAGATTCACTGACAGCCTTCATTTTACTTGGAAAGTTAAAAGGATTAACAATACTGTGGCATAAATAACACTTGACTAAATAAGGCTCAAGAGAGAGCCCATAGAGAAGAAACAATAGTCTTGTGGTTCAGGTGTCGTACTGGGACTCAGAAAACTGGGGGTTCAATTCTCAGTCCTCCCACAGGCTCAGTCTTTGACCTTAGTCAAGTTACTTCAACTCTGTACTTCAGTTCCCCATCTGTGAAAAGGGGATAAGACAACACTCCTGCAACACACGAAAAGAGGATTAAAAATCCACTGATGACAGGGGGAATATAAATGCATAGAGGCAGATAGTGAAGGCCAGGCGTAAATCACCATAAATCAGGCACTGGAAATCACCATAATTCTATTGACTTCAATGAAGTAATGCCAATTTACACTACCTGAGACCCTCAGAGGTTGTTTTGGTCACGTCTATTATCTCACTTGCCAATGAAATGCAGGTTTCAGAAATGATTCTGAAATACCATATAGCATGTTGTTGAAAATGGTTATGAGTTAGATGAACCTTTTGTACTGTCTCTCTCTTCTGAGATGCATCAGAAATGTCAATTAGCATCTGGTTAGAGTCAGCAGGGACCCTCAGAGCAGCCAGAATGAAAAACTCCCTCACCCAGGAAAACAACGAGAGTCAAAGGGTGCCAGATATTATCTCAAAGCTGACCTACAAGAAACGGGCACCGTAGTTGCTGAGTCATGCTGCATACAGCTCCTGAGACTGAGAACTACACGCTTGATATATACAGACTGGAAATGTCATACTGCTGGCACTAGGAGAGACTAGCAAATGAATAAAGCAAAATGACAAAAGCAACTATGTTCTTCTTTCAGTGTAAAATAGAGAACCCTCAAGAGAAAGGGTTAAATTCCTTTGTATTTCAAGCCCTCAAGCTCCAGATTTCCCCCCCGCAACACCTTATAGTTAAGGCTGTTCATGTGTATTCCCTAGCAACCAATCATAGAAGATTAAAGAAGTCACCAGTTAAGGCAATGTTACCCTCCAGACTAGCTAACTGTGAGGGTACCAGGCTCCTAAAATAACCAGGGGGTCAGTTTTAGATCCCATTGTTCCACAAAGGATGTCAGAATTTGGCCCGGCTTTAAAGCTGCATTCTCATAACTTTGCATGTCCCTTGCATGTGTGCATTATGGTATGATCTTCAATTCCATGATCAGAGTCTAGTTCTCAAATACAAGTACAGCATATTTTTCTACAATCTCCTGCTAAAACTTGTCTGCAAACGTAGCCAAAAGGTCATACGAAATCTGTGTACACTCAACTTTTAATTTTCTAATTATGTGACCAAATATTCAAACATGGGTTACTAACTCCATATTATCAGAGGGGTAGCCATGTTAGTCTGTATCCTCAAAAAGAACGAGGAGTCTGGTGGGACCTTAAAGACTAAGATTTATTTGGGCATAAGCTTTCGTGGGTAAAAACCCATTTCTTCAGATGCATGGAATGAAAATTACAGATACAGGAATAAATATACTGGCATGTGAAGAGAAAGGAGTTACCTTACAGGTGGAGAACCAGTGTTGACAAGGCCAGTTCAGTCAGGGTGGATGTGGTCCACTCCCAATATTTGATTAGGCACTTCAATAAATAGGTATTTGACTTTAACGAGAGCTGTGAGTCTCAGTACCTTTAAAAAAAAACCACTTTTTATTTTTTAGTTTTGCATTTTAATTGTGTCCTTTTAATACTCACGTGTTTGCTACACACTGATAAATAAAACTATAAAGTGGGTCTTCTACCATGCTCTAAACATGGTGAGAATTTGTTAAATAATATATCAAGTGATTTTGCAAAAACAGATTTTCAGAAGAGCTCAGGTTTCATTTAGTTACTTACATTTGTAAACATCTGTAATAATAGTAAGAAGTGACCACACACATACTAAAAGTAGAAGTTAATAGTCGTGCCTTCTCCAAAGCACATGTAAATGTAAGTGCCTAGTACTGTGGAAAGCATATACGCTATGTTCTCTTTTAATGCAGTGATTGGGAACTGGATATTGTGAAATTTCAGAAACTGCTATTGATCTGGGACTGGGCAATAGAAACTGACATGCAGAAGTAATCATGTATACTAATCTATACAGATTCTAATTATATTGCTAGACATAATTTACTTACATTCATGCAGATCCAGAGAGCTAATGGAATGAAAATTCCCTGGGAAAAAAAGTCAAGAAGGATCAGTTAATATTAGCTGCGGATCAGTTGCTACAGGAAATGCTAATGACATATCATGGAGGGGACGGGGAAGGTGAAAAGTTGTTCTAAACGTTCAGCCTTGAGAAGTGTGGACAATAGTATAGCTAGTGGAACTGGAGAAAGAGGGTCATGGTTTCATGAGAGACCAGGTTTAGCGTGACACCAGGGCTCAGCAATGCAAGCCGGGTCACAGGCTGCTTGCACTCAATACAATACTGCCTTTTCATCATGCTCCACACAGATCTCTTACCTACAAGCGTGCCTGCCTGCTGCATCATTTATAGCCAATGGAACAGACATTACTTACCTGACACATCAGAAAAGGTGTGGCTCTTTCATCCCATTTCTCCAGCTGCTATAAAAGCAAGGACTAAGCCATAGGCCAGTAGGAGCTTGGAGAGCTGTGGTCCATGATGGAAGAGCTCTCTGTCTTGTTCCTCTTCTACGGATGTCTCCATGTAGATAAGCATTGAAGGGAGCCAAAGTGAGTCCCATACAAGCCTGCTTGGTAATAAACATTGGTGGGGCAGAGGAGAAAAGTCCTTTAGTCCGCATCAGGGAGCTACAGACATAAACCAAGGCTCCATTGATGACTTGGTTTTGGCTGGGATATTCCAAGGGATCCCAGTGAATTAGGTACCCAGCCCCTATTGGCTGAGGATCTCACTCAGTGAGAGGGGTGTGGCTAACTCCCTTTGCAATGGGAGCAGAGTTAGGCCAACACTGAGCCTGTCTGAAAATCCCATCCGACATTTAGAAGAACCACAAAGTTGCCCCCACTCACCTATTGATCAGTAATAAAATAACCAACTTTGAGCTCTTCAGAATTCACCAGGCAGAATGAAACTCTTGTGACCACGCTACTGAAAACCCCTAAAGAAAACACTCAGCTCTCCAGGTGTTACTTGGCCCAAATGAGAAGCACATCTACACACGAAGATCTATTCTAGATTAGGAAAGGTACATGAACAGGACCTGCCAACTCATAATGCTGCTCAGCCCCCAGCAGGCCTGGGTCCAACACCCCTGAGCGGCTAGTCTCCAGGGTTTCACACAACAGTCACGCACCGGTTCTTAAAACAAAAAAAGAACAGTTTGATGGAGGGCAGCGTAACTTTCAGCGGTCGGATTGTGGGAGTCAGCTCAGTCCAGCCACTTCTTCAGCAGACTTCAGGCAGCCTCATGGCTTACTGGGCTGTGCAGTTAGTGTAACACAGCCAGCCACCACCACGGTGCCCCTGCACTACCCTGCTCCGTTTCCCCCCCTCTTTGGAGCCCTAAGAACTCACTCAGTTCAAGGGTAGTTCAAGCAAATCTCCTCTTGGAGTCCCATTTACTGGGGCTTCCTCTGCCCACTGGCCTGCCAGGCCCCAAGCAGTTCGGGGTCTTTCCTGATTAACCCACAAAACACAAACTCTCACTCATAGCCTTCATCCCAGATGCCCTTTCGAGTCCCTGCCATCTGGCCCAGGTCTCTTCAAGGCCTCCCTGCCGGCAGGACTTTCTCCCACTCTTTCCTGCTCCTGCAGCTTTCTTCCCTGCTGACTCAAAGCCCTCTTGCTCCCTAAAGTAGCTACAGACATAAGGGCAGTCTCCTGGGCCTTCCCCCTTTTACTGCAACTTCCCGTTCCTTTTATATTGGAACCGCCTCTCAAGGGGAGGCTCATCCTGTCATCAGGGCTGGCTTAGCCCCAGGTTCTCCGGCCCACCGGACAAGCCACCCTGTTACAATAACTATCAATACATAGGGATTGTAGAATGCTGGTATTGTAACCGAAGATCTTCCCTCCCATGTACAAGAGTGTAGAATAAATAGTTGAAGCAAATGTGATTTGTACATGAATCCATACTCTGGAATGGGACTACTTGGAATCACTCAGACAGTGATCCCCAGAAAAAGGATGAATCTTAGATCGTTTTTTGACTGTTATCTCTTTATTACTGCAGTGTGTACAGGCCCCAGCTGAGATTGGGACCCAGTTGTGCGAAGTGCTGAACGTACGCGCAACAAGAGACAGTTCCCGTCCAGAAGAAGGTACAAGTTGAACATATGAAACAGACAGGGGTTGGAAGAATGAAAGTGCGGTTGACTCCATTTTACAGATGAGGGACTGAGACACAGAGGTAGTAAGTGATTTGCCCAAGGTGTCACAGGCAGTCTGTGACAGAGCCAGGAATGACACTCCTGTCTCCTGAGTTCCAGCCAGTGCCTTATCCACAAAGCCATCCTTCTTGTTTGCGTAAATGCAGTTGCCACCCAATTAGCCATATAGTCAGACAGGGCCAGATTAAAAATAATAATAATAATAATACATTGTCAAACCTAAGCACTCAAAAAAAAAAATCACTAGTCAGGTCCCATAAAGTCAACTTAAAAATTATGTGATTTTAAAAATAACCAATACTGGCTTCTTTTTATTTACCATCTGGCATTTGAATCTTGAGGGGTCAATTTTTCAAGCTTTTCCCCACAGCCAGGAGGGCTAGAACATTATTATTGTTAAATGAAAGCTGAGATGCTCACATAATCACCTGACTCCAGGAGCTGGGCCTTTAAGAGAAACACCAAATATCACAAGACTTGCAATAAAATCAAGAGAGCTGGAAACACTGGACAAGCTCCGTACCCAGTAACACCCATTTAAACACCTAAGTGGCCAAATTTTCAAAAAGATCTTTGGATATTTTGGCCATTTGACTTAGGTGGTTGATTAGGAGCTGAGGCCCAGAGCTAGGCACCTAAATACCTTTCTTTGAGGATCTGAGTCAGAGCTCTTGAACATATTTGGTCTGAGCTGTGAGTGCTGAGCACTTCAGGAAAGTGTCACCAACTTTGGTGTCACGGTAAGGAGCCGAGACCTGATCTATTTTTGTTCTTTAGCAGGGGAAAAGATACTGACCTCTTCGGCAAAGCACTGTGACATACTGATGAAAACTGCTATCTAAAAGCTAGGTATTACTCATGAGAGTAATTGCAGGACTTCAGCGTTATTTTCACAGGTAAATAGCCTTACTAATTACAAAGTTTCAAACCACTTTTCTAGCTAACATCCCAGGACTCTGCTTTGTGTTTCTGGATGACTGCCTCCCAGATTGTCTAGTGAAATATTCCATATTATCCTATTAGCTAGTGGCTTGCTCAGAACAAAGCTGTAATATGCTGAAATTCAATACCCAGCAGCCACAGCCGTAATAAACTTTCTTTAAACAAGTAATCATGTTTTAAAAGGCCCCTGAGCAAACCTCTTATTTCATCTGGACTGGGGCCCAGGCTTCTACGTTTTCCCTAGATTTAGATTAGTATTTTGCCTAGCATTCATGAAAATACACACCAAAGCTGTGATTTACAAAGAGTTCCATGGGACTTCGATGCTCTGATCCCCACTGAAATCCCAGTCCAAAATGTTGGCTCAGCAACCTGAGTTTCCAGTGATTTCCCGGTGCTGTGAAATGTCTTGTGCAGTTCTTGTAATTACACCGGAATTTGGACTGTTCAGAATCGAACAGCATTTCAGGACAAGATTTGCCTCCATTCTCCATAGGGCAAGTGGAAGTGTCCCACTGAAACTAATGGAATGTATGCAGAAATATCAAGACGTTAATACATCCCTGCATTAGGAAATGTGCTATCCGGCAAAAAAGAATCATTACTATGGCTCTGAAAGCATTTTGAAAGATTCCCTGGGTGTTAAGTGAAGCTATTAACTTCTGCATATGCTAAAACATCCTGGCATGGCAAAACTCCCATTGTCATCAACGGGAGCAGAAGAGGACCGCACTGAAGTGAACAACCAGAAACAAATGCTTGAGTTTCTGCTGAACTGTTCCAAAAAAGACACTGCATGGAATACACTAAGGATAGTAGAATGAAGTGCCTAGATTGCTCCCTAGGTATGATGTAAGAGGAATTATTTTGTGTGATACACAGGGGTACACCTAAAGCTAAAAAAAGAAGAAAGGAAGAAAAGGACAAATGGAGGCCACAAAATAGTTGCCTTGGGAAGGTGGTGCAATAAGCATTGCCTAGAAAATGTACTTTAGGAAAGAACCGTGGATTGACTAGGAGATGTAATAGATGAGCCAACTACCAACTCTTGATTCTAACCAAGATAGATTAGACCAAGAGAGACTAGAGACACCTTGCACATCAAAGTAATCCTTCTCATTTACAACAGGTTTGATTAATGTAATTCCATTGACTTAACCGGAATTGCGAAGATCACTGTCAGATCTCACTGTCAGAATTGTTTTTCCACCTTTTGACCAGCTACATGGGAAATTTTGAAACTACTTCTATTTCTCATGGTTCAAAGTGGACCCATTTTCTATTTTTTTGCTAGAGATTTTTTTCAACATTCTTTCGTTATTTTTAAATCAAAATGTTTATCAAAATTGTTGATATCCTCAAACATTTTCATTTACCAAAACACACTTTCATTAAAACAAAAAATGATTGATAATTTCTCACATGATCTCAAAAATATTGCAGAAACTTTTGCAAACACCAGAAAACTTCAAAGATCTGGACAACGTTTCACAAAAATTCCTTTTTTCTAAAAAAAAAAAAAAGACCATGTTTATGCTGGAAAATAATTCTTCTACAAAACATTTCTACCATATCTATCTATGCCATTTGTAGAACTATCACCACCTTTTGGAAAATGAACTATGGGTCATTTGGCTACAGCAAATATTTTCCCCAGATCTGAAAAACCAAGACAGCCTAGACCAGGGGTCCCCAATGCAGTGCCTGCGGGCGCCATGGCGCCCGCCGGGGCATCTAAATGTGCCTGCGTACTGGCCAGGGGACGAGCATCCGCCGAAATGCCACCGACAAGCAGCGTCATCCAGAGGTGTCGCCACCGAAATGCCGCTGATTTTTGGCGGCGACACCTCTGGATGACGCTGCTTGTTGGCGGCATTTTGGCAGCGACGCCTGTTGACGTTGCCGCTTGTCGGCGGCATTTCGGCGGATGCTTGTCTGCCGCCACGGTCCTCCGTGGCTCGTCGTCTGGCACCCGCCAGACGAAGAAGGTTGGGAACCACTGGCCTAGACCTTCCCAAGTGTCTGTTTTAGACAGTCTGAAATACAATCTGAGCTATTCTGTTGATCATTTATTGTGCTGGTAAATCATTTGTTTGGGGAGGGGTATTTATTTATTTGTTTTAAACAAAAATCTTTCCCCCACAAAAATCTTCATGCAATATATTTAGCAAGAAATAGTTTCCTTTTGACGCCCATCAGATATCTGCTCAGTCAATCACAAATCAACAGATGTACTCTGATGGCTTTATTCATTTTTAACTCTCTGGCTCTCAGGCAAAATGAGTTTGGCCTCTACATCTAGCCTGACCAACCCTGGACCACTGGATGCCAATCTTGAATTTCAATATTGGAACTGTCCTGCCATTTTCAGGCTGGGTGGCAGTCCTGGCTTAGTCAGATATCTCTAACAGATGCTCCGATGAACAGAGTGAGCAATGCTGCTCTGGAAATTTTTAAGGCCATAATAAATTTACGGTTCTTTCCAAATTACTAAAGTTAATCTCCCCACAAAATAAGCCATTTGATATAATTACACACTTAGTGTACTGTGCATAATTGTGTTAATGTCTACCTCTGTGTGATGTGTGTCATGCCAACATGAGCTCACCAGCTAATAGCACAGCTGAGACGTAAAGGGGCAGTTACCATGCATAGTGCATAATAGGTACCTCCTCTGTGTCGCCAGGCTCAGCACTTCCCCCTCTGGTGCGGCCTGGGGTTAGTCAGCCCCACTCTGTGTTTATCAATATTTTCAAGGTATGCCTAGGGCAGGCCCAAGGAGTGGTCCTCCACCAAACAAAAGAAACAAATTCACAAACACAGAATAAAGGGGGACACCTTTGCCTGCCCCCTCTCGAGGTGGGGGTGGGTTGTAGTCTTGTTATTGGCCCCTGGGTGCCAGTCCTTCCCCTAAACAGGCTTTCAGTTTGGTTGTTTCCCCTGTAGGGAGGAGAACAGCCTCTTGCTCTGGCGAAGCCGATCTCCCTGCTGCTGCTTGTCTTGCAACAACTTGTCTCTTCTCCTTCTATCCCATGAGAGGAGGGGTTCTTAAAGGTCTCATGGAGCCTTTAATTGGATTCAGGTGTCCCTAGCTGGCCTGAGGTATCCCCTTCTCAGCTTATAGGGAAAGGGGCCTTTAGCATTCTAGGTCTAATATCCCTGCCTTCCACCACTCTCATGCAGCTGCCCAGTCTGACTTTGTCCAGTAGGAAACATTTGCTTCCATATTGCCCACTGTGCATCCCTCAGCCAACAGGGAAGTAATGCAGCTTATCAGACTGAGAGTGCACACCCTCAAAGCCTCTGGTACTGAAAACAGAAGACAGCAATTGTACCACTTTGCCAACAGGGGAAGTAGTTGAGAAATGAGTTTCCAGAGGGACCGTCCTTTCTGGATTGGGAGAGGAGATACCGTGAAGCCAGTCATGCCACATGTTTCGTGCATTGGTCTATGCAAACCGTGATGCTGTTAATAAGCAGAGCTTAGTCTACCTATCACTTCCATGCAGGGCTGGTTGGGAATTTTTCTTCAAAGCCAAAATTTTGTGGAAGTGTATTGGGTTTGAGAGGAAAGATTTCTGGGGTCCAGGATGGAATTTTGGGTCAAAATTAGAGGGAGAGACCCACCCCAGAATAGACAATTGGAGGGATCTTTTATGGCCTGGAAAGTTGGAGCATTATCACCAGGGTCATCTCTGAACTGCAACTTCAAATCTGCAATGAAGTTGCACAAGATTCAAGGAACAGAGTTAGATCAGAATCCATGGGACCAACCCCACCCATGTGGAGTGGGGTTCACATTAGATATGGCTTCCAAATTGAGTTTCCCCTCATAACACTTCACTCCTCACCCCATTCTTGCCCACTACAGATTCATGGCCTGATTTTCAAGAGGGCTCAGCTCCTATTTATGCACTTAAATGAACTGGCCAGATATTCCAAAGTGCTCCACACCTTGCACTTCCCATTGAGAACCCCAGGAGTGGCTGGATGCTGGCCACTGTTGAACGGCTGGCCTTCTATGTGTATGTATAAAACATGTCAAAGAAAAATGACTTGTCATGTTAGTTCAATGTTTTGTTTTGTGGCAGGGCATTTGTCAGCTATCACGCTTGCTTGTATATTGTTTCACTTCCCCTCCCACTCTTTCTCTGCCTTGTCTATTTACACAGTAAGCTCTTGCAGGATGGGACGATTTCATATAGGTTTGAACAGTACCTTGCACAATCCTGACTGGAGTCTCCAGGTGCTATTATATATTTTATTATTATGTGTCTTGTTGTTTAGATAAAGATGGGGCAGAATTAATAAGATCTGGGTACATTCTTATGCTTGTGACTGAAATAAGAGGTGCACTCAGGACTAAAATTAATGAAGACCAGAATGTAAGTTAAGTATAGTTTAAGCAGCAGGGAAACACGCCATGGGAAACATACACGTTATAGAGAACATGTCAGAAATCACCCTGGAAATTATTCAAGCAACAAAAGCCCTCTACATCAGCTTTATTTTCCTTCTAAAACAAGTTCTGCAGCTGTAATTTGGCTTTGATTAGCCACGGCTATCCATCCGTGTTAACATTACATTTAATTAATTGTTAGCAGAGGAGTTTTCGGGTGTGGGAGGGAGAATGGAAGATGGTTTGAGAAAATGAGATGAAAGCTTATGGAAAATATTTCCTTGCAGCGGTGATGGGAGAAGTAAAGAAAACTTCAATAGAAAATGGACAATCCTCAGGGATACTTATTTTTAGAATTCAATTAACCCATCACCATCTCAAAATCAAATATTAATTGATTTTAGATGCCTTTTCCTGGGAATGGAAATTAGTTTTCTCTGCACCAGATTTATCAGCCAGACGTACTTTTTGATACTGCTGAGTTAATCTCCACCAGGTGAGCATGCAAAACCCCAGTTCACAAAATAAGAATATTTTCCCTGTCTATCACTTCTCATTAGTCTGAAGGTAACCAAAGTTCATGGATTTTGAGTCAGCTTGGTCCATTCAGATCTTAAGATCTGCAATTTTTCTATCTTGAATTTGGATTCAATGACAAATATGCATGAGGGGTGTGGAATTTTTGATAGTTACACATCAAATAATCATAAATGGTATGTACAAGGATTGACAAAGTCCAGTCTTCCTAGTCTTCAAAGTCACTTGAAATAGGGATTTTTTGTGTGTGTGTTTTAATGTGTTCTATTGTTAAGAAGAGACATTTAGGCCCCAATTCAGGAGAGCGTCCCTATGTAACAAGGCACATAAAACAATGGAGTTTAAGTACATATTTAAAGTTAAGCATGCGCTTAAGTGCTTTCCTGAACTGAGGCCTAAATCAAGTTCTCTGCCCTCCATCCAGGCACATACCCAGATGGAAGTGAAAGATTTCATGGATGACTTCAAAAGCGGTGTCCTTGGCAATATGCCATCCCTCTTCTGATAAAACCCATTCTACTGGTGTTCCATTGGCCACTGTGTTATCATCAGTAGCTAAGTCACTGATTTGTGGACTTTGTGCTTCTTTATCAATGAAAGGGCTTTAGATAAAACTCAAAATACTTTTCTGTCTTGCTGAGAAGGATGAGCTGAATTTGATGGGCCAGATTCTCAGCTAATACAAATCAGTATAGCTCTGAGAATCACGTCAGATACAACTTGGATATACGTGAATGCTGAGATACTAGGAACATTGAGACTCCTGGGCCACTAGCCTGATTCTATCAGGATATCCTGAATTTCAGCAGTGTGGCATTTTCAGGGCCAGATCTCCAGATGACGTAAATCAGCAGTGCTCTACCAAAGTCAATGATGCTGCAGTGATTTACATCAGCTGAGAATGTGGCTTATCTTGAAGTCTTAAAGCAATTGTTAGGCAACGTGTCCATATTGCAACAATCTTACAAGTTCAGTTGTGTCCTCCAGATACGGTATTGTGTTTATGTGACATCAACCCCCTTGTAACTCCAGCCAGGTTTTTGAAGGCAGAATTGCAGGTGCTAGAAGTTCTTTCTGTTGCTCTTCAAAGCTAAGCTGACAGAGAGCTGGGAGATTAGAACAATGGCTCTTGGGGGTTTTCCCCAGATGAAAATGAAGGGATGAACCTAAAATACTCCAAGATGCACAATAACAATGTATATTTTCCTGATTTCCTTAAACCCTTTGGATTGCAGGGTTTTTTTAAACGTGACAATTATCCAAACTAATGGCAAGATCCTCTTCTCTTAGCTCACATTCTATTTTTGCCATCTCCAATTACTAACAATTACTGACAAAAAGAAAACTATGAAAATGAGATTGCTGTTAAAACTCTAGCTGAAAATTGCCACAGCACAATGCATTCCCCTTTCGAATGGATCCACTTTCCCCCTGACGTTCTCCCAGCTTGGCTGCTTGCTACCGTGGGCTTATCTGCCCAAGGATAAAAACCATTCAAAAATCTGGTGTGCACATTTCGTTTTTTTATGTTTGAACGTAACCTTAATATTTTGGGTTTTGCAAGAGAGAGAAAAGGTGAAACCTCCTAATCGGAGCTCAGACGTGGAAATGAGGTTGCTAGAAAGAGCTGCTGTTCTTCACTAAAACAGCATATGCTTCCTCCCCAACCTTAGTAGAAATCATTGTCAGACAGGCCTCAGAGGACTATGAGTTGTGTGACCTTCGCAATGTGCATTACTTTGCACAACACATGTTGCATATTTTTTAAAAACACAGATTAAGATCGTGGTCTTTTTAACTGACATTCTGCGTTCATTCCACTGAGTGCTTCCAGCTCTCAAGCGGAGGAGCCTGGAGGCTCTGTCATCCACCAGAGGGCTAAGACAGGATAATGTCAGAGAGTGTATATGCTATTTAAAGGGGGACCCTAAGCTGCTGTGATTCATGGGAAATGTGATGAAATGAAGAAGCGTTGAAGATAACAGAGACACCATTGACAGTGGTCTCCGATGAGGAATGATCTTGTGGTTTTGACTCTGATCTGGGACTCAGAACATCTAGGTTTCAGTCCCAACTCTACCACAGACTTCCTGTGCTGCCCAGGGCAAATCACTTGATCACTGTCTGGCACTGTTATATGTACAGACGCTCCCCGTCGAATTTTGCGTATGTCGGGAATGTATACCCAACACACACACACACACACACACACACACACAAAGCATACGGAACTTACGGAACTTTTTCCATATGTGCGGGTTTGCGTAACCCGGGGAGTGTCTGTATTGCAATAGGCCCTAGAGGCCTGAGCTGAGATGAGGGCCCCATTATTCTGGGTGCCGTACACACACAAGAGAGTCCCTCCCGGAAGAGCTCACAGTCTGAATACACAAGACAGATAAAGGAAGTATTGTTATTCCTATTTTTCAAATGGGTGACTGTGGGGGTTCAGTAGATAGGCCACTGAATTGGGATTGTGGTGAGGTGGGTTGTATTCTCAGATCTACCACTGACCTGCTGGGTGATGTCATTTCCTGTCCCACCTATTGTCCTTTCTATTTAGATACACAATAGAAACAATAGTATGTTGCATAAATGATCATATATAACCAGCCAGCACCATTCAGTACATGCCATGAACCATTTGCCATCATCTCCGAGAGATTAAAAAAACAACAAGCGGAAACAACTGCTGAATCAATTTAAATAATGAACAGGAAGAAATCTCATTCTACTCTCAGAGCAGAAATAGAGGCTAAACCCAATTAACTTTGGCCTTGATTCTGTTCTCTCTCACCCCAGTATAAATCAGGTTGACGCCGTTGGAATAAAAAAAGTGACTGTGTGAAAAGAGGATCAGGTCTGTTATTTCTAGTGAAATAGTTGTAGGCATCAGCATATTGCAAAATCAGGGTTTTTACTCATTCAGGTCTAGAAGCAGTGCTGGGGGAGGGAAGGCAATTATTTTTCACAATCATTTCTTTTTAAAGTAGAAAAAAATGATGTCTCTCAAAATAACAGAAACTCAGGGTTTTTTTGGTGAAAGTTTAGGTTTTCAAAATCTTTTCTTTTTTAATGAAACTCAAAACATTTACTGAAAAAATATTGGGTTTCCATTTCATTTTGTTTTTTCTTCAAAAAAAAAATTTCAACCAAACCAAAAATCTCCCAGAAATTTCAGTTTGGGCAAATCGACTTGTCAAAAAAATGTTTTGACCAAAAATTACTGAGCTGCTCTATGCAGTAGTGGTAGTGATAGGACTTACTTTTTGAGGAGAAAACTCAGCGAGGGAGGCGGGTCTCAGAGCCCAGACTCCAAAACCCAGGAAGGGGATGAGTAGCACAAGGTTGAGACAGCTAATCCAGGCTCTGAGACTCACTGCTCTGGGGTTTGTGTGTTCACATGCAGTGTAGACATAACCTAAAGCTCACACACCTTGTGAGTGAACTGGATCTAGGTGCAATAAAGTCTGGGCCCATTAGTGGCAGGTTTGCATCATTTGAACTCCAAACCCAAAGTAAAATTCAGTTGGGGCAAGCGACTATAAACGTGTGCCAACCACAGCTGCCAAGAGGAATACAATGCTGAGAAAACCTCAAAGGCGAAGAAGGAGAACTCTGTGACTTCTCTGTCATAGAGTCTGGCAATGAGCTCCATGTTTGTTGACTATCTGCATGAAGCCCCATGAAAGTCAGTGTGGTTAAATTAATCTGTGAAGTTCTTTGCAGAATAGTTTTCAGGATGAGGTTCTAATATTTTGATTCTAAGAAAAAAGAAGTTACTCTGGGGGGGAGGGAGGAGGGAATGCTGTGTTGCACTATTTAAAAAAAATGAAAAATTACATTCAGGACTTTGTTCAGAAGTGATATTATACACCAGAAAGCTCAATCAATATGAAAAATAGACAATTCCTATTTCCTTTCTCCTGTTTAGTTCTATTGCTATTATATGTCTGAGCATTACTATTGACGACAGCCAAAAAGTTAAGCATCTGCTGTGAAAGGTTTCATTTTGTTTGAAACTTTTCATCAAACTTTCCAGTTTTTCAACAAAATGAAATGAATATTGTGTTTCACCAATTTGTTTTTCAAGGTTTCCCACCCCACCCTCTCTTTTTTTTCTGGCTCCCTTCCCAAGAGGAAGGAGGAGGAGAAAAAAACCAAACAAAAATTGCCAAACTTTTTTTGATTTTTGAAAAGAGAAATGAAACAAACTATTTCTACTTGAAACAAAGTGAAAGAAACATGTTTGCTTTGGTTCACTGACCCAGGAAGTAGAAAAGGAAATGAAAAACTCTCGCAAACACATTTTTTGGTTTTGCTTGGGTGGGGGAGACGTTGACAAAAACCTTTCAGCCAGCTCTACTATCAATTAACTGTCTAGAAAACGACTAGAAAATACTGACGAAGCAAAGCCCATAAACTCAATGGGGAATCTCACTGCTGAAAAAGGTGGTCATAAGGCAGCCCCATCTGCAGCAAGCTGCGGCATAGCAGGCACACTTGCCTCAGTTTCCCAATCACTCCACTTCAGACTCTCCTGCTTAAATAATACCCCCCCTCGGGGCTGGGTATTACCAAAACATAGCTCAGATCATCCCCAGAGAGTCCATTTCCTCACACCCCGTGTGGATAGTCCGGAAATCACTAACTACAGCCCTGGCGTCTCACACCCCAGCTCTCAGCCTTCAGCCTGCCCCAGCTCTCTGGCTCAGGAAGATCCACAGGCTGCCCCGCTCCCTGTTTTCCTGCTCACTCCTCCCTCCTTCCAGGGAGAGGCTGCAGACAGCTTCCTGCTCTTTGCAGCTTATGTCTCCCCAGGGACCAGCTCCTGACTCCCAGGCAACTCGTCCCTCTCCTTTTTCCTCACTGACCCTCAACCGGCTCCAAGTCACCAAGTCTCTCTCCTCTCTAGGGCCCAGGTGCCTGCCCTCCTTTAAGCCCCATGGGTGTGGGCTGGTGAGTCACAGATGCACTCGTCCTGCTGCATCGTAGGGTGTGTCTACACTGCATTGGAAACCCGGGTCTGCAGGACTGGTGTTTCCAAGCCCACACCTCTTGGGCATCCACCCTTTGTTGTAAACCCAGGTTTACAGCTGCTGGACCCGGGTCTCACAGCCATGCTAGTGCATCCCTACTGCACCGTGCAGACCGTCGGACTCAGGTCGGTGGCATGAGCTGCATCCATGTAGAAAAGGACAGGGCTTAGACCTGAGTCACAGCGGCTCTCTGCTGCTGACTCATCCCCACAGCTGGGTCCTAGGACCCAGGTCCTGAGTGCTTGCTGCCCTGAGTCGGACTGACTTGTGTGTGGATGGAACGGGGGTCTGGGATTAGTGTGCAGTGTAGACACGCCCCTAAAGGGCCAGGGTCAGCCTGTGACAACGTCAATATCAGACAAAGATTGAAAAGCCTATTTCAGATACTGTGTGTAACCCCCACACCTCCTGGGTGCGGCGCTCTGTCCCATCTAGTGGCACCAAGCCCACTTAGAGAGAGAGATTAATGAGTCTGCTCTGCAGCCTTAGCTAACAGCCAGTTGGCTTTTAGCTCAAGTGTAGAAGCTCGTGCACTAAACTCCAGAAGCCCCAGGTTAAATCCCACCCCCCAGTGCTGACCGGGTCTGTCAGTGTTACATATGTGTGAAGTTCTACCTCACATTACCAGTGTTCATACCTGTTTGTTGCTTATCTCTCTCCCTGCATTGGCCAGAAGGTCCGTGACCCAGGGCTGGATTCCGATACCAAAAATTCCCGTGGAAAGAGAACAGCACTGGCAAAGACGTGGAGTTTTGACACTTGGCGCCGGACGTGCTCAACTGGAAACATGTCTGAGTTTGATTAAATGGCAGAATATAAACTCAGTGGAAGCAGCAAGAGCCAAGGTTTGTGCCACACCCTTAGAGGGGAAACTCCACCTGCTCCTATGCACGGTCTGCAGGGCCCCGCCAAACTGGCAGTGAATTGGTCATTATGTTCCTTCCTCTCCGGGACCATTGTTCCCTGCTGAACTGGAGACATAGCAGAGTTTGGAGGTGAGAAGCCCTATTTTCAAACCGACAATACACACACAAACAGATCTGTGCCCCTCAGCGATGATTTTACTTTGAGGCTACGTCTGTATTGCACAGTTAACTTGGGTGATGGCCATGTAGATCTGAGCACCTGGGTTAGCCTAGCCCAGGTGTGAGCAGCCCTACCCCCATTGCTGCACTCCCCTGAGTGCGTCTGGGGGCATAGCCCATGGCTCTTTGGGCTGACATGCTCTAGGATTCTTTCCCAGCCAGTTGTGGGAGAACTTGACTGTCCTTTGGAAGGAACTGTGGGAAGGCATTGGAGGACTATCAGCCCTCAAATAATGCAGCCTGCATCCTCACTGCAAAGTGGTTGGCTTCCAGCCTGAGTTAAATTGGACATCTAGTTCTAACCTTTACCCTTGCTAGCCGGAGCTTAAAGCACCTCCAAATCCAGGTCACAGGTTTTTTCTGAGTGGCTGGTAGAGGGGTTAAAGATAAAACCTGGGTCAGAGCCCAGGTTAACTGTGCAGTGGAGACATGTCCGTAGGGCGAGAGTGTCAAAGATCTGATTCAGCTACAGGCCAAGTAATTCCCCTGTCTAGCCCTGCTCAGATTGTGACTCCAGTTGGGGGTTTCTCACTCAGGCTGCTCAAAACAAAAAAGAGATTCATTTCATTCCAAATCAGTGGTGGAATTGTTCGATCTCCCAATGAAGTGATTCAAAACTAAAAAAAAAAAAAAATTCCGAATTAAGCATTTCCGTCTCCCTTCAAACGGAAATGATAATTGATAGTTTATGGTTATTTCTCTCCCTTTCTCTTCCCCCCCTTCAAAATACAGAGAGAAAGGGGGGTGGTAAGGGACAGAAAATGGGGGTGGGGGATGCCAAAATGAAAAATTTCATCAATTAAAAACATTAGAAACGGTCAAAGGTTGAATAAAAAAGTTTGTATCGCTTGAAAATCCATTTTTTAAAATGATGTGCTTTTTAACCAAGTTGGCTGCTTCTCTGATACTCCCCCTGTAGTGAGCAAGAGGCTGAGGAGGGGTGGAAAGGGGCAGGGACTGTGGGGACCCCTGGGTCCACCCACTCTCACCGGAGCCCCTGGCCAAACACACACGCCACTGTGCAAAAGGGGATGCAGTAAAAGACCCCCGCCCCGAGCAAAGAAGGTGGCGGGGTTTAGGTGAATCCAGGGACAGAAATGGGGTTGGAGTTGGAATGTGGGTGCGGAGATAGAACTTGTGGCAGCAATGAGACAAGACATGTTGGTATTAGGGCCAGCTAGGAGAATAGGAGAGAAAAAGTGGGGGGAAGGGGCACAGGTAAGGATGGAACTAGGGATGCGGCTGACTCTGGGGAGGGTTGGGAGAGAAACTGCAGGAAGGGACTGGGAGGAGCAATACTTCGTGACAGATCTTTGTGTTGGGGCCAGGTGGGCGCAGCTAAAACCCAGCCCTGTGGAATGAGCAGCAGATTACATCCAACATGAACCCACAGATCTTGGAGAAGCAGCCAGAGGCCAGGGTTCTCTACACAGAGATCCAGACTGGGATTTTCAAAGGAGCCTAAGGGAGCTGGGCACCCAAACCCCATTGACTGTAGGCACCTAATTCCCTTAGGCAGCTTTGAAAACCCGAACCCCAATCTCACCATAACAGCTCCTGGCAGCACTGTCCAACCTGGCTCCCTTGGGGATTCCCTGCCAGGAACTGCCCACCAGCAGCTGCCTCTGGCCCCTCTAGGAAGGGATTCCACAGCACGGATCCAAGTCTTTACTCTGTTCCATTTCAGTCCTTATACTGCTCCCATCACCCTGGTATGTGAGCACCACTGAGCCTGGAGCTGTCTCCCCTTTCACATGGACCTCCCGCTGGCTGCTGTGGGTGCGGGACAGTATCCATAACACACCCAACCCTGCATCCTTATAACATGGGCCCCAGATGCTTTACAGGGTTCCAGGATGGGCAGGGGTACAGGTGTGTGATCCCACCCCCAACAGCCAGAAAGCTTCAGCAGAGCATACCCTAGTGGTATGATCAACCTCAGAGTATTTTAGCGTGCTATATCCTACTGATTATTGTTCCCCTACAGAACTGTGCTTTCAATGACAGTCTAATGGATTACATTAGTATGTGGGCCAGATCCCCAGCTTTCTGTACGTTGGCATAGCTTCATTAAAGTCAGGGAGCCAGAGCCCCAGCTGGTCCAAATCACCATAGACGCCAATTCAGCTGCACCAATTTAAACCAGCTAAACATCCGGTTTAGGGAGTTTGTGTGTTTTTCTTACAGCGTTGGGTACGGGCTAACAAAATATTTACAACCCGAACAGCATTTTTATAACTACTAAGAGACTATTGTCCTTAAAAATAACGTGTTATTTTTCCTATTGTGAGTCATCCTCGGGCTCTCAATTGTTCTTCTTGCCAAGCAGATCAAACTAAAAGTTAGAGAACGAAATGTGGTGCTTGGTAGCAAAATGGCACTTCTTGGAGTGCCCAGAAGAGAGCATGCACAGCTCAGAGACTGGCGGGACTGCAAGCGCTGCGGGAAGGAAGACACCCTACCACAGCGAAGAAGAAAGCTTTTCATGGAAATGATTCATTTCCTTGGGCCGCTCCTCAGCTAAATCAGCTGTGATGGAAGGGACTGGCGGTTGCTATTATTCCAGTGAGTCAGGCTTGTTCAGTTCAGGAAAGGCAAGCTCATTTGAAAAGCCTAACGCTATCAATTTATTTTCCAAACAAAGCCGACTAAACCCTGCGCTCCAATCTTTAGCGTAGCATAAAAAGGAAGAAGGCAGCTAATCTAATCACAGAATACGCGCCCCCCCCCCCCGACAAAAAGAAAATGAAATTAGGGAAAGTGCTTTGCATAACACAGTGGTGATTTATAGCCCACTTCACTCTCTGGGTTAGTGGGGTGTGGGACGCCCCTCCTACCCCGGGAGAATATTTTAAGAGTTAATGGAAAAAGAAAAGAGTCCTGCACAGAGAGGAGATGACCTCTGCAGACTCAAGAGCAGGCCATGGGCTATAGGAAACATGGGTCATTCTTGCCAGTGGTGCTTACATAACAGCACTTCCTGCCATGTAAAGAAATTCCTCCTCTGTGCCTCAGGGCTAAGGTGATAAATGACAGCACACGTGTTTATTCTGCCGCACTTTCTGACCTGGACGCTGGCTTTTTGTCCACTAATAACACTGTCGTGTTAAGGACAGCCCTTGATCATATGGCCTTCCCTATAGTAGGAGTTAAAGGTGTGACATTATCCAACCAGATAAACTCTAGTTAAAGTGATTGGACTTTAGCAGGCACTATACTGGGGGCAGCTATTCGCACATGCTAAAGTACAATTGCTACGTCTTAACTAGAGATTTAGAAGGAGTTAATTAGCTCAAGAGAGATAATACCATCTAACAAACCACCTTGAAATCCTAGTCTAGACAAAATCTGGGCCTTGACTCCCCAGGAAAAAAGGCGTATTCTTAACTCAAGTTAACTAACCCTGTCTGTTACAGCTTTCCCCCTATTCCATTTTGTTTCTTACAGCTGTCCCCTTACTCCATTTTGTTTTTGTTCTCCTCCTGTGGCCGCCCCTCCCTGGCTGTTAAGTTGTTTACCAAGAGCCATTGCCCTTCTCAAAGGGATGGCCACTTGTGCTGCGTGCTAAGTGGGACTACTGCCCTGTTCAAAGGGTTGGTCCTATTATCACCTTGTTAAACCTGGGCTCGGTGTAGGGTAGGCAATGTCCAGAGCTGCAAGACCTAATGCGTTTTTGAGATCCTGGGCATGAGTCCTAGGCCTCATGTGCTTCTGAGTCCTGAGGTGGGAACTCACGCCTATGGTCCAGGACTCTGCCCAGGCACATCTCTATGCTCACCTGCAGTTTTTCCCTGTATCTCCTCCCCTGTGACAGAAGGAGCCTATCAGGATTACTGGTGGGAAACTGCCTGAGTTTGCCTTTAAGAACAGGCATTTTTGAAACAAACATCAGAAAGGTTCCTGCATTGCTACCTGGTCTGATCAGCCAGGGGTTCTGGGGGGTCCTTTCTCCGCTCTCGTTTTATTTTTGAGCGTACCCCCGTTTTTAACCCCCCCCCGAAGAACGAATTGCTGCCTGAGAGACCTCCTGATTATCAAGACCGTACCGAGCCCCCCTTGCTTCTTCTGATGTTGTTGCTGCTTCTGCCTTTGCTGCTGCCTTGGGGACTGGTAAGAATCCCTCTGTGAAACTTTCTATACTTTTATTACTTTAGCTGCTGGCTCTGTTTCCCCAGCACACAGACTCAAGCTAAACCTTGGTCTGTGTCTTAAAACCTCTCTTAAACTCCTTGGTCTGTATCTGTAATCTGTTTCTTGCTTTGCAGCGCCTTTGCTGCTAGAAATAAGCCTGTGCCTTCCTGGACTGTATCCTGGGCTGCCAGCTTGCAGCCACCACTAGTTAAATCCCCCTCCCCCCTTGGAGCTGTATCCTGGGCACACACCACTCTGCCCTCTGGAACTACCCCTAGTATAAGGTGCACCCATTAGGTTAGATTTTGTCCTTTAGTCTAGATAAGTTGTAATTTCATTTTGCATAGCTGTAGTTAAGTTAGGTTTAGAAAATTGCTTGCATTGTACCCTGTAAGTTAGGCTTAAAGAATTGTTGCATTGTGTTTTGTTACTTGCTAATTTGTGTAGTTTTGGTTAACTTAAATCACAGATAAGATTTTGCTGTGTTTTGTATAATTGTCTCTCTGCTGTTTAAACTTGCAGCCTGTCTGTTCTGTGTCTCCCTGAGTTTAAATCTCCCTCCACCACGTGCTCCTCTTCCCCCATCCCCCAGCCTCACTTCTCTACCACTGTCTTTCCCTCTCTCTCCCTTTCTCTCTGCTGTTTAAACTTGCAGCCTGTCTGCTCTCTCTCTCTTTCTAGCATAAAACCCCATAGGTTACCCCTTTTCTCTCTAACACACCTCACATTTTACATTCACACCACTGTGACACAGTTTTACCTAACGTTGTTGGTTATTTAACCCATTTTACCCATACTGTTAGTTATATGCTGCTGTGACACATTCTTTACATAGACATTGTTAGCTACCTGTTACATTTATACTTCAGTGTTAATTGGTTACCAACTGTATTGTACCCCACTGTCTTGTACCCCACTATTGAAACCCCCTATCCCATTTACTAGAAGAACCCCCCCCATCATTGTCTATTGTAAACACCCTATACACCCCATCCCATCGTATTTCATTGTTAAATTCCCACCACTTCCTTTTTCCTTTAATAAAGAAATTAATTGGCACCCCACCTGTGTGGTAATTGCTCCCCAAGATCCCATATACCTGCTGGCAGGGACAAACCCAAGATAAAATCTTCTTGAAGACAAGGCCAATGTAGTTAGGGTGACCAGATGCTAAGTGGAAAATATCAGGACCGCCGCAGGGGGGGCACCTTTTTAATTGTTACACTCACCCGTCCGGGTCTTTGGCAGCAATTCGGCGGAGGGTCTGCCAGTCGCTGACAGTCTTCGGTGGCATTTTGGCGGTGGGCAATAAACCTTGCCTGCCAAAGACAGAAGCACTCACTGCCGAAATGCTGCTGAAGATCATCAGCGACTGAAGGACCCTCCGCCGAATGGCTGCCGAAGACCCGGATGGGTGAATGTAAAGACAAAAACCAAAAAAACCCACACCCGTAACAAAATATCAGGACAAATGGCGTCCTGACCATATTTCGGTCGGGATGCGGGACAAACTCCTCAAAATCGGGACAGTCCCGATTTTATCGGGACGTCTGGTCACCCTAGATGTAGTTTTCATTCAAGTTAGCAGGCTGAGGTAGGTAGCTTTAACTCTACCTGCTAGCTCATATGCAAACTACACACTACCTAGGGTTTTACCTCCAGTTAGCTAATTGGAGTTAAGGACAGACCTTGTTTGCTAGTGAAGAAACACCCTAAAGGTACATCTACCCTTCAGCTGAGCATGACCCTCCTTGCCAGGGCAGACACACTCACACTAGCACGCTAGAAATAGCAATGTGAATATTGTGGCTTGGGTGGCAGCTTAGGTTCCTAGGCACAGTTGCCAACTTTCACGCGGTAAATAAGCCCCCCGACTTTCACAATAAGCCAAAAATCAAGCTAATCCCATTTCAAAGCAAGGCCAATCCCTAAGAACCCCAACACTCTTTGTGACCAGATCCCCCCGGCGAGCAGTCTGGGGCTATGGTGACCCGCTGTGCACCCGTGACTCTCTCCCCCTCTTGCCCCTGCTTGCCAGGAGCTGATCAAAAAAAAAAAAGAAGAAGAAGAAGAAGAAGCTACAAGCCAAACAAGCAACAAGCCAAAAACTAGCCAACAAGCAACTCACAAGCCAACTAAGCCAAAACCAAGCCCAATTTCTGTGTTTTTTCCATGGGTTTGGCATGTCTCCTCCCTGGTTCCTCTCTATTGTGCTATCATGAGGTGCTGTTTCAGCAGAAGAGGTATTCACCCAAGAGTTCAGAAGAAACTCGGAGATGAAATTGCAGCACTGTGTACGGTGTGGAAGCTATTGCTGAAACCAGCTTCTGTACCAGATGAGTGGATGGAAGCTAATGTGATGCCAATTTTTACAAAGGGCTCAGAGGCGATCCTGGCAATTACAAGCCATTCAGCCTAACTTCAGTACCTGGCAAATTGGTAGAAACTAGAGTAAAGAACGGAATGATCAGGCATGTAGATAAACATGATTTGTTGGGGGAAAAGTCAACATGGCATTTGTAAAAGGAAGTCGTGCCTCACAAATCTATCAGAGTTCTCTGAGCGTGTCAATAGACATGAACAAGAGTGATCCAGTCAATAGTGTACTTGGATTTTCAGAAAAACGTTGACAAGGTCCCTCACCAAAGGCTCTTCAGGAAATTAAGTAATCATGGGTAGGGCTCCAGGTCAGTCACGGAGGTCGCAAAAGTCATGGATTCTGTGACTGTCTGTGACCTCCGTGACTTCAGCAGTGGCCAGTGTGGCTGGCTCCGGGGCCAGCTACTCAAGTGGCCCCCAGGACAGCCACACTGGGCGCTGCTGGAGCGGCCCCAGGAACAACCACAGCAGCCGCTGCTCCGGTGGCCTCTGGCAGCAGTCCTGGGGTGGCTGGAGCAGTCACAGTCTGCGGTCCCTGGGCAGCCGGCCAGAGCAGCCATGTTCCACGGCCCCAGGCAGCTGGTGCCACTGGTGCCAGGCACACCCCCACCAGCAGCAGCCCCTGGTCTCCCTTCCCAGCACCCTCCCCCAAGATTTAATCACAGGTATTTTTTGTATAAGTCATGCACAGGTCATGGGCCATGAATTTTTGTTTATTGCCCGTGACCTGCCCATGACTTTTACTAAAAATATCCATGACTAAATCTTAACCTTAATCATGGGTAAGAAGGAGGTTCCTCTCATGGATCAGTCACTTTTTAAAAGGTAGGAAACAAAGGGTAGGACGAAATGGTCTGTTTTCAGACTGGAGAGAGGAAATAGCCGTGTCCCCAAGGATCTGTACTGGGACGGGTGCTGTTCAACATGTTCATGATCTGGAAAAGGGAGCGAACAGTAAAGTGGCAAAGTTTGCAGACAATACAAAATTATTCCAGATAGGTAAGTGCAAAGCTGACTGTGAAGAGTTACAAAAGCATCTCACAAAACTCTGAGACTGGACAAGTAAATGGCAGATGAAATGTGACAGTGATAAGCGCAAAATAATGCACATTGGAAAAAATCCTGGGTTCTAAATGAGCTGTTCCCACTCAAGAAAGAGATGTTGGGGTCACTGTGGATAGTTCTCTGAAAACGTAGCTCAATGCGCAGCAGCAGTCAAAAAGGCTAATGGAATGTTAGAAACTGTTAGGAAAGGGGTAGAAAATAAGACAGAAAATATCAAAATGCCACTATATAAATCCATGGTGCGCCCACACCTTGACTACTGTATCCAGTTTTGGTCTCCATCTCAAAAAGGATATAGGGGAACTGGAAAAGATTCAGAGAAGGGCAACAAAGATGAACCAGGGTATGGAACAGTTTCCATACAAGGAGAGACTAAAAAGATTACGACGGCTGAGTTTAGAAAAGAGATGATGGTGGTGGTGGGGAGGGTCTATACAATCATGAATGGTATGGAAAAAATGAATAGAGAAGTGTTGGTTACCTTTTCCCACCATACAAAAGCCTACAGTCACCCAATGAAATTAATACACAGCAGGTTTAATACAAACAAGAGGAATTACTTTTCCATATGTAACCCTTCTGCCCCTCTGAGTTGGCAGCAACAAGGGCCGGATTCAGTATCTAGGGGTTCCGTTTCAATAACGCAATGCAAAACCGGCTCGAGCCCCCACCCAGTGACCTGGGACAATTACATACCACCACCACCCCCGGGCGCCTCTAGGAGGCAATACTTCCCCTCTCGCAAGCACGGAGTCTGAGTGTAGCAAAAGCCTTTTAATAAAGGAGGGAAACAATGTGGCATTATGTTGGGGAAACACCACAAACAGGATTCATAACACAAACCATGAGCAAAAGACCCACCTCCAAGTAAATTTGGCAGTGTCCTTTTCCCCTCAGGGTCTTAAGTCCAACAACCCCAAAGTCTCTGTCCCTGGTCAGTGCCGCCCCAGAGTTCAAAAGTTTATCTGCGTAGTTTTACCCCCCACCCAGCCTGGGTGGAAATCGGGGGCGGCACACGGGATGTTAAGGGGCACCTTACGTGGTCCGAGGCCGACTGCCCCACCTCTCCATGGAGTTCTGCTGCAGCCTTTACCACGAATGGCTCCGCTCTACCAGCTGCGCCGCGCTGTGCCCCTCCGCTCCTCCAGCCGTCCCCACAAACTGCTCCGCTCTGCTCCCCGTTCCGTGGGCCACTCCAACCGTCCCACAAACTGCTCAGCTCTGCCAGCCGTTCCACTCCACCAGCTGTCCCATGAACCGCTCCAGCTGCCCCCCGCAAATGGCTCAGCTCCGCTCCGCTCACTGTTCCATGGGCCGCTCCAACCATCCCACAAACTACTCGGCTCAGCCAGCTGCTTAGCAATATATCTTCAGGCTCCCCCACTGGTTAACACAGCACTCAGTGAACTCAGCTCAGCAATTTTAGCTCTTTTAGTGATTTCAGCTCTTAGTGATTACAGCTTGTAGTAGAGGAGCCCCAGTACTGGTGCACCACTAGCCCAAAGTGAATTCAGTTCAGCAACTTCTAGCTAGACTCCTAATGGAAGCAAACTTAGCTCTGCTATTCAACAGTGGAGAGAGGGGGATAGTACAATTGGTGTTCCAGGCCCTCAAAAGGGGGCCCCTACCATCAGGTACACATACCTGTCCCCAACTTCTCTCAATTCACTGGGTTTTGTAACCCATGCCCCTTGTCTAGCAAGTGCTACTTAGTTACTGGTGAGTCCCTCTGTCATACAACAGTTCCACTGGCCTTGATTCACAGAATCAGGGTAACAACACTTTATTCTTCCTGCCCCAATAACAGAGAAACTGGGGATCCCACACCAGCCAAAGTAACCACTTTCAGTAGTTGTTGTCCCAGGCTAGGCGGGTAGGTGTGCCTATGCAAACAAGATCAGCCCCTGAAGTTCTTTTCCTCCCTCGCCATAATTCACCACCAGATGTCAGGGTAGAGCTTATCCTGACTCTGCTTACACATACAATGCACAATTTACCTGTGGAACTCATTGCCATGGGATGTTTGGAAAGCCAAAAGTATAAACATTTTTCAAAGTCTGGCCTATCGTGCCTGGTGGTGAGGTTTTATATTACTCCTGTCAGTGCTCAGTTTCTGTCCAAGTGTTCAATGCATGATGGTAAATGGGGGGTTGAGAACATACTGTAAGCTAACCTCTCCCCCCACCATTTTCCATCCTTCTAATTTCCACAAGTCAATTAATCGATTTTTTAACCCCGTCATGTGAAGTCACAAAAGCTTCCTTCAGAATTGTCCTATTTGGCAAAATCCAAATGCTCTGCAGTACACCCAATAGGAGAGATGTTACTTAATCAGCTCCATGTCACTTAATCATTTCTGTTGCTTCAAAGTACCAATTTTGTGTGCAGACATAATAGAGGCTTGCATGATTGCTGGCTTGATGGGAAATCATGGTCTGTCTAAAAGATGTAAGCACTGCATGACATGTCTAATAAAAGGAGCAGATTTGGGCTAAATTTTTCCTTTAAAAGCATCTCAAACAAAACACTGCTGTATCGGCCCACAGAACTCAGTGGTGAAGCATGAAACAATGATTATAGGTTTCCACAAGCAGCAGCAACATTCTTCCTTCCGTTGGACTCCACAGAGGATTCTTTAGAAATCCAGGGATTCACACAGGGAGAAAGGAAGAGAGGGGAATGGGACCAAGGGAACACGCATCAGCCCCAGCCCTGGCAATAGCGAGAGGAGGATCTAGAGGAAACGTACTGGAGCCACAAGCCATACAACAGCTCTATGGAAATACTGCCTGAAAAGTGAATAGAAATGTTTCAGTGAAACTAAGAAATAAATGAAACCATGGGCAGAAGTCATCTGTGCATGAATAGGTCTCCTGTTTTTGCAACCCTAACACAGTGCTGCTAACTCTTGCAATTTAATGGTAAGTCTCACAAGATTTGGCGTTTTTCTTAAAGCCCCAGATCCTGGAGTCATGTGAATGTGAGAGGCTCTTGGCTTTGTTTTGTTTTTTAAGTACATTTCTAGCTCTCATGGTTGCAGAGAAAAACTAGAACACATGAACCCTAAAGGCAAATAAAAAGAGCCCACCCTATATCCATTTTTAAAAACAAAAATAAAAAACCCTAATTTTTAAACTAATCCCATGATATTTCATGGCCTGACTCAGGTTTTTGAATGTTTGGGTTTGGCAATATTGCCTCTACCCACAAAATCTCTCTCCTCTGTGCACAGGCATTCACCCCATCCTTTGGGTTAGACTCGCCTCGAGATTCTAGTGTAGCTGACATGTGTTGGCATAATCACCCCAATGCTGTACAGTGTATTCCTTCCGCTGTCCCATAATGCACTTGGGCACTGCTCAGGTGGCTTGTCTGGACATTCTTTGCAAAAAGCCTTTTACAAAACTGCCACACACCCCACTGACCCTAAAGCGGTACACCTCCACTCACCCCACAACTGTAGCTGTGGCTACACATTTTGATATCTGTATGAAATAAACAACTAGGAGGGGAAGGGTTTGCTTACCAGGGCACAAGAAGATACAACTGGAAGTGCTGACAAGAAAGATGGTGGTCTGGTGAATAAAGCACTGACTTTGGACTCATAAGATCTTGGTTTACTTCCTGCCTTGGCCACAGACTTCCTAGGGTGACCATAGGCAAGTCACACCCACTCTTTGTGCCTCAGTTCCCCTATCTATTATATGTGGATAATAGGCCTTTCTTGCTCTTGTCTATCATCTATTTAGAGGTAAGCTCTTTGAGGCAGGGCCTGTCTCTGACTAGGTGATGTACCAGTCTTGCCAAACTCAAGCGTTCAAAAATCATAAGTAAGCCTCAAAAATATCATCATATTGGCTTAAAAATTCATCACTCTTTGCATTGCCTTTTTGTTTCTGAGCTTTTAGGTTACACTGGGCTCATGTTTTCAGGTTTTTTTCTCTGAAACCACAAGGGCTAGAAGCTTACTTAAAAAATAAAACAAAAAATAAATTAAAAAAAAACCTGAGCGTCTCCCATAATCACATGACTCCAGGAGCTGGGGCTTCGAGAACAGTAGCAAATATTGTGTGAGCTGGCAACACTGATACAGAAGCTAGCTCAATGTGTCCCCAATCTCAGCTGGTGCTTTTAGGTGCTACTATAATACAAATAACGATAATCCAGGAAATAGATTGAAAAAAAGATGAAAATCAGGAAAAACGTCTTAACAGTAGACTCCATGTGGCTGTGGAATAATGTCCCAAGGGAAGTCATGAAAGCCCCATTGCTTTAAGGCCTTTGAGCCTAGTATGAACAAAATACTAGCAAATATACTGTGGGGACAATCCTGCACTTGTTCCCAAGGGAAAAACTAGCTAATGTAGTGGTTCACACTTCCATCTCTAACTTATTTGAACCCAGTATAAGGTAAGAACCTTCAAAGATAAGCCCATGTAGGGCTAAACACATCCCTGGTGTAAATGAAATCAAAACAGCTTTACCAGCGATGAATTTGACCCATATTGAATGGCTTGCAGCATTTAACCATTTTTTTTTAAGTATATCAGCTCGGAAAAATAAGAGCAAACTATGGTTTTTCTGCCGTGTAAAGCCAAATTCGTCCAACAACAATAAGGTCAGAATAGAGAGTAAAGCAGGGATAGTCCCTAGTATGGGGCGATTGTGATGGAAATAGTGGTTTCTAACAGAAAATAGGACACCCTTTTCAGATGTATCACACTTTACTGTTCCTTTGGCCATACTAAATCAATTTGCACATATATTAGGGTTATACAAGCTATTTTTTCTCAGGTGGTAGGGATATATTTATTGTTATTTTACTAATCTTTATTAATATCAAATCAAGTCATGTTGCCTAATGCTACAGCCATACCAAAAAAACTAAACCGTCACGCAAAACAAAAAATCCATTTGCTCTCAAAAAATGCCGTATTGCGTGACTTTTAGAGATGCATTTTCTCATAAATGTCAGCCAAAGATTGTTGCCAAATGTGTTTTTATTAATAAAACTATTGCAGGAGAAGCAGCCAGCAAAGAAACATTTGTGAAATATTGTTGGTGGGGTTTTTCCCAAATGCAATAACCCTGACTCTATAGAGAAACAAAAAACATCAACATGATGTTCTTGAGAATACAAAGTTACCAGTTGCGATAAACAATGTCTGAATTGCAGCTGGGGAAACACAGCTGATAAAATATCCTTTAAATATAAGCAAGTTTCAAATGTATCACTGGACCTGTCACTTAATAGGCAGTCCAAATATTTTCAGAATAATGGCCAATTTTTGAGAATGCAATGTGCACCTGCAAAATTGGCAGCTGCATTTTTGCACTTACAATTCAACTGCAGGTGCAAATCTAAGTGATTGTTTACATGTTACGTTGGGTTAAAGATTCAAAGGGTTTTCGAAATCCCAGCCCCATTGAAGTCAATGACTAAATGCCCATTGATCTCACAGGGGTCAGGATTTCACCCATAGATTAAAGCCAGAAAGGACCATTTTGATCATTGACACGGGCGATAGCATTTCACCCAATGGGGCCTCCATTTTGCCCAAAAACTTGTGGTTGAACCCTGCCTAACTTTTAGGAAGACGTCCGCTTTTGAGATAGAGACTCAGAGTGATGGGAATTTACCACATCCGTTGGTAATCTGTTCCAGTGGCTTTGGATCGTCCAGTCTCCTCCTGAAACAGTAACTACGGAACAGATTTTGCCACCCTAATTTATGCTGAGCAGTGCCAGGGACCTGACACGTGTGTGCACTTTTAAGCACGAGTCGGCCTATTGCCTTAAAATTACAGAGGTGCTTCAGTGCATTTCTGGACTGAGGCCTTGCTCCATGACAAGTCACACTACTCACAGAGTAAACTATTACTCAGTATGAATAAGGACACTGGAATCTGCTTAACCCAGAAAAATCAGACCCTTCTCCATTCCTGCTGCCTCACATTGAAATATGACTATCCAGCTAGCTCCAGATTGATGAACAATGGATCCCCCTATTCTTATCCATTCAGGAATTTATCATCATATGCTGTAGCAGCAGCGTTTAGTGTTATGAGGTTATTGGCTTCTTTATTAAGGATGCA
>NW_020664487.1:9722888-9820720 GCF_002925995.2 Terrapene triunguis | reverse complement strand
CTCTCTAAGCAAGCACTCAGGGATCAGGAGCCTGAAGGCTTGCTCAGACACAAGCAGCAGCTTGCAGCCCTGGACCTAGAGAGGCAGCAGTACACACAGATCCCCCTCTGTCCCAGCACCCCAGCTCAGTGGAGACTGGGGACATGGGAGGGGGAAGGGGGGCACCCCGACATCAGCCTTCCCCCCTCTCTTCCCCTCCCCTCCCTGCACAGCAGACAGGAGGACCTCCCAGTCCAGAGCAGCGTGGTCGGGGCGGCTCCGGGGAAGGAACAGAGAAAGGGGGGGAACGGGAGCAGCGGCAGCTGCACACAGCAGTGGAGCAGAGGGTTGGAGGGAAACCCCTGCTCCAGAGAAGTCACCTGACTCCGCTGGTCATCCAACCGCCCCTCTAGAGCTCAGGTCGTTCTGCCCTCTCCAGACTGACTGCCGCCTCCGTCAGCCCAACTGGCTCTCGGCAGGTCAGGTGGGACTCAAACAAACCCTGCACACAGCGCCACCTTTGGCAGGCCGCCCTTAGCCACCGGCCCAGCACAGCTGTAATAATCAAGTGTGTGGGACTTAATGGACTATTGCGCAGCCACGCACCTTAGAGGGAACACCATACAAGACCCTGTTTCCTACACTGGGAACCACTGATTGCAATACTCGGCTGTTTTTCAGCTGCATCTGGGCAAGTAACACAGTGTTTGTATAGACAGGTTTTCTCTCCCACCCTTTTTATCTTAGGTTCCCTATATTCCCCGCCCCCCATAGACCCTGAGCGCTCTCACAATAATTAATGCATTTATCGTCACAGTGCTTCTGTGCGGTAGGGCAGTGCAATTACCCCATTTTACAGCTAGGAAGCTGAGGCACAGAGGGGCTAGGTGATTTGGCCAAGGTCACACACGCTGCTGTGGCAGAGCAGGGCATTGAACCTAGGGGTTCTGAGTCCCAGGCTAGCTTCCTCCTCTGTCTGTGGCAATTATTTAGGTTGTAACGTCTTGGAGCAGACTCTCTCTTACTATGTGTGTGTACAGCACCTGGCGCAATGAGGCCCCAATCTCAGCTGGGACCTGCAAGAGCTACTGTAATAAAGATAATATGAACTACAACCAATAAGGCTCTCCAGCTGTACAAGGGGGTGTTTTCTTTTGTTCTGAAGGGGGAGAGGTAGGACTCTGACTGCTTCTTCCTAGGGCACACTGACATTTTCTTTTTCTGTGGCTTTCTCAAGACTCCTCTTCCCAATACAAGGCGGTCAGGGCAGAGGCTGTTCTCATTGTCACTGCTGTATGAAGAGGACTAGCAAGACTTTGTTTCAAAAGTAGCTTCCCACATATTGTCCTCAAACAGCCACCCGCAGAACTTAAATTAATGCCTGTGGCATCCAGCCCCGGGGAGACCAAAGGACAATGGACATGCTGAGCAGGGACACATGGCCGAGAAACGGGGCTGATCTCAGAGCTGGGATTGTTAGTAATTCATAATACAGTATTGTCTAGAGACCAACCAAGAACATGGCTCAGTGTGCGGGTCACTATAGAGCCATAGAGGAGTATACAACGGTTCCTGCACTGGAGAACTTCCAGCAAAAATAGACACAATAGACAGAAGGGTTTCTGCTATTTATTTACTTCCATGGCCCTCATTGCTGCAGTATCTAAGCACCTCGTAGTTGTTAATGGGCTTTATCTTCACATGACACCCCAGGGAAATACTACCCCATTTTACACATGGGAAATTGAGGCACAGGGCAGAGACTTATCCAAGTTAGTCCATGGCTGGTCTCTTGAATTGCAAGCAAATGTTCTACCCACTAGCCCATCCTTCCTGCCTGCAGTGGGTCTCCTCCATCACAGACTCCAGCTCCAGGGACCACAGGAAAGTGGTCAATGGACAGCATGTTATGCAGTGGGTGACTCAAAGTATTTAATGGCTTGGAGTCCCAGTTACACAAAGGCCCTTAAGTGGGTGTAAATGTAAAGGGGCCTTAGTGTGAGTGAGGATTAGGCTCTGAGGTTTCTGGACATGACCCATTATCTTCAGCACTGTAAGGCCACCCCCAGCGTCAGACTGGCTTGGGTTTCTATGCGCCACTGCCTTCTACTGGACGCTGGTGCCTGGTTTCCTCTAGATGAAGCCATTCCTTAGGAGAACTGGTTAGAGAGCTCCCCCTCCTCTTCTTGGCTCTGACCCCGTGGGAGCCCTGGGAAAGGCTCTCATTGAGATGAACTGGGTTTGGATCAAGCCCGTTCTCACTGGCCTTGAGAGGTCCAGCTCCCCCTCCTCCCTGGTTGAGAACTCACCAGACAGGAGAACCTGAAGGAAGAGCAACTGAAAAAGCCAGTGCCTGGCTGAAGGGTTTATGGTACCTGCTCAGCCTTTCCCTCTCAACAGCAGCACCTAACAGGGAAGAAGAGGTGGCTTCTAAACACCTCCTCTTCCCTAAAGGAAGATCAGTTCTTCCACCCCATCAACTCCCCAGTGTGAGAGGGAAGTTTTCTATTGCCTCTCCCCTCCAGAGAGAGAGACAGAGAGAGAATGCATAGAGGTTGCGGAGGACCTCATTGGCAATGGAAATGCATTGCATGGAGCCTCACGGGTAATGCCTTAGAATCCTCTAAATGCAGGAACATGTGGGAAAAGAACCCTTGTTTGCATTTGGATTTAAGAGTATTGCTTCTCCACCATGGCCAAGTCTAACTGATGACCTCACTAGGAAATGGGATGGGAAGCAACCTTGCCCCAGTGCAGTTGATTTTTGTGCAGGCATGTGTGGGTGCGCGCGCACACACACACACACACACACTCTTTTGCTTGGCTGGCTCTTGATCTACTGCTTGGGGACATTAACTCCTGAACGTTTCTTCTCCCAGCCCCTTCCCTCTTCTCGCTGCACCTCGTCACCTCGGAATGTGGAGATCCATAATGACACACAGCAAACGCTGAGTGGGGAGTTCCTCCACACTCCTTTCAATCTGCTGTGGCCACCCATCCCCTTTGGTAAATTTGCACCATGGAAACCTAATGGAACTTAGTACCCAACTTTGCTGACGCTGCACAAGAACAGAATCCAGCCCTCTCTTGTTTTTTATTGTGTTGGCTCTGCAGAACACATGTATTTTTGTACTCATGGCAGCAGATAAGGCTCTTAACACTCACCCGGAGTAGATGTGTTGCATAAGACGGCGCAGAGACACTTTGCATATTAAAGCTGCACTTTAAGAGACTGCTGAAATATTTATCATACTATATGCTGATTGTGCTGTCTACGGGCAGCTCTGCACAGGGAGGCAGTGGTAGTTGTCAACATATATTGAGGGAAGAAGTTAGCCGTGACTTTTCATGCACTGGGGGGAAAAAAAAACAATCTAATTATTATACAACAGCTTTTCAGTTTCCCATCACCATCGCAATGAGAGGTCCCTGGCTATTTGTGTTGCACCTTTGTTCCTCATTAGAGGAGGTTAGCATGTTTCATCCCGGCCCTGTTATTACAGATAAGCTGGCAGGATTTTTAGCGATGGGCTGGCAGCGTCTAGAGGAGTCAGGTTTCTGCCTCGCAACATTTAAGTGAACAGCAGCATTAGGGATCATGGACCTGATCCAGCTCCCCTTGAAGTCAACAGAAAAGCTTCAATGAGAGCTGGAGGAGGCACAGTATTCACTTCAGCACAGAGGCCTACCTCGTTTAGCAAGCCCCAGAGTCACACTCACGCTGCTACTGTCAGTTAAAAGCTAGCTCCTACCTCTTTGTAACGACGCAATGGCATGTCCCATTGCGTACAAAGGCAAAAACCACCAGCCCGCCGGAGTCTAGGATGTTCAGGAGTCAGACATAGCATTGACAAGCTGCCAACGTGTCAACAAGAGGCTCCTACCTACAGCTGGTTGGGAATTTTCCAAAGAACGGTGGTTTATTGTCAGAAAAATGTTGATTTGAAACCGAAACTGTTTGCGGGAAAGGAAAACAACGGTGAGAAGTCACTTGCCTAAAGTCACAGCGAGGAATAGAACTCTGGCCAATCCTTTGACTCCTAGTCCAGTGCCCTAGGCCATTGGGAGTTAGGCACCTAAATCCTTTGAGGATCTGGGCCTTAGCCACTAGAGCACTGTGATGTTTTGGGGGCTCACCCAGAGCAGCAAGGGGTTCGGTCACTGCCTGCCCTCTAACCTTGGGGTGTCTTAATGCCTGCTATGGCTCAACTCCCCATCACCAGTACCCTGTCCACAAGCACAAGGTCTCACCCTGGCTTCCACCAATCTAGTTACTCCTTGCAGGGTGACACCAAGAGCCCTTCCAGTCTTGAGTCTCCCTAAATCAGTCCTCCCAGAGTTCTTAATTCCCAGACACTCAGACTGTTCCCCTCTGGTTCGTCAGCCCGGAAGGCGCGAAGCCAGCCCCTCAGCTATCAGCTCCCTTTGGCACACACACTCCACGCAATTTGCACAACAGAGACCTGCTTGGGTAAAAAAAAAAAAAAGGGGGGGGGGTATTTAATAGAAAAACCAGCGATTCAAAGGTGAACTTGTGTGGGAGCCCAAACAGACACAGGAAATAAACAGGAAGGCACTACCTCAGTCTTTACACTCCCTTTTCTAATACCAGTTATTATAGCCTTTGAGCAGTTTCCCACCAGACCCCCTAGCTTGGGGGACGGGCGTGTCCAGCGTTTCACAGCCAGCTGTCTGCTTAAAGGCTGCCCATCGGTTTCTGGGTGCCTTTCCCTTCAAGTCCCTTCCATTTCAGGAGTGGTTTTCAGTTTCCTGTCATTTTCTTGAGTCACTATCGATATTCAAAGAGGAGAAACCCCAGTTGTCTCGGTGTCTTTCCATTAACTTTAATGCACCGTTGCTGGGTTATACAATGGATCGTTACTTGAGTCTTGTTTTGTGTAAACACCGGGCGTGGGAGGTGCCGCTCCCTGTCTGATCATTCACTGTCCAGGCGTGAGGTAGAGCGGAAGTTTTGTGAGCCCAGTTCTCTACATACACAGATATGTAAATTCATAATCACAGCCTATATACATAGCTCATTATGATTATTAGATTTAGAACATTACGAGTTTTTATAAAAGACCTTAATCGACACATTGTATATTAATCTTGTATATAATCAGTGGCTTTGACTGCTTATTCTTTGGGGATCAAACCAGCTGTTCTCCCCTTGGGGTGGCTGGACCCTGATTGTCACAAGCACAGACAACTCTCAAGGGCAACCTCTAAGTCCAACTGCTAATAGTATGGCTGCCAAAGGAATGTGAGGACCGGGAAATGGCTGTTCGCCTTTACTTTGGATTTGTAAAAGATTATTTGTTGGTGTTTAATTTGCACAGTGTGCTGTAAAACAGGTGAGCAACTTTGTACTCGCTCATTAGTTATTGTATGAGAACAGCCTTATTAGAATGCTTGCTTATTCCACTCAGTGGGAATTGTGCTCAAGTGAGGAGTGGAGGAGCTGGATGAATGTAGCAGAGGTGCTGAGCAAAATTAGAGCCTGTAACTTTCTGTGTCTCTCTCTCTCTCTCTCACACACACACACACACACACACACACACACACACACACACACACACACACACACACACACACACACACACACACACACACACACACACAGAGTTTGGTATAAATGACCACATAGTTTTCCCAATCTCATTCAGGGTAGAAGATGAATGGTGCACAGGGAATAAGGAGGAAGGGGTACCCACTCAGGCCTGGTCTACACTAGGCTTTTATGTCGAATTTAGCGCCGTTATATCGAATTAACCCTGCACCCGTCCACACCAGGAAGCCATTTAGTTCGACATAGAGCTCTCTTTAAATCGATTTCTGTAATCCTCCCCAACGAGAGGAGTAGCGCTAAATTCGAAATGGCCATATCGAATTAGGCTAGGTGTGGATGGAAATCGACGGTAATAGCTCCGGGAGCTATCCCACAGTGCACCACTCTGTTGACGCTCTGGACAGCAGTCCGAGCTCGGATGCTCTGACCAGCCACACCCCGGGAAAATTTGAATTCCTTTTCCTGTCTGGGCAGTTTGAAGCGCAGTTTCTGTTTGGACACCGTGGCGAGCTCAGCAGCAGTGGCAGCAGTGGCAACGATGCAGAGCTCTCCAGCAGAGATGGCCGTGCAATCCAATAGAAAGAGGGCCCCAGCATGGACGGATCGGGAAGTCTTGGATCTCATCGCAGTGTGGGGAGATGAGTCCGTGCTTTCCGAGCTGCGCTCCAAAAGACGGAATGCAAAGACCTATGAGAAGATCTCTAAAGCCATGGCAGAGAGAGGCTACAGCCGGGATGCAACGCAGTGCCGCGTGAAAATCAAGGAGCTGAGACAAGGCTACCAGAAGACCAAAGAGGCAAACGGACGCTCTGGATCCCAGCCCCACACATCCCGTTTCTACGAGGCACTGCATTCCATCCTAGGTGCGGCCGCCACCACTACCCCACCCCTGACCGTGGACTCTGAGGATGGGATATTGTCCGCGGCCGGTTCCTCAGCGGACGGGGAAGAGGAGGAAGGAGATGAGGAGGACGAGGCAGTAGACAGCGCTTACAACGCTGATTTGCCCGACAGCCAGGAGCTCTTCATCACCCTGACAGAGATCCCCTACCAACCGTCCCCCGCCGTTACCCCAGACACAGATTCAGGGGAAGGATCAAGCAGTAAGTGTTTTAAATATCTAAACATTTATTTACAACATAACTGGCATATTTAAAATATTAACAGTGGGTAAAGTGCTTCAAAACATGTAAACAGGAAAGTCAAACAAAAGGGGAATCAGTGCAAAGTGTGTCATGATTAGTCTGTCTTTGGGCGCCTCAATATATAGTCCGAACCATTTTCAAAAAATTGCACAATGTCCGCTTCATGATTATAGTGCCCAAAACCCTGCAGTCATTTGTCCCTCCAAGGGCACCTAAGCCGAGAACTGGTCAATGTAACCGGGGATAGAGGCGACATCCTCCGGGGAGAACTCCTCATACACCTCCTGCAGGTGTTTTTCCAGCCTCATCAGCAGGTTCCTGGGCAGGGAGAGCTTATTAGGCCCCCCGTGGTAGGACATGTTTCCCTGCCACAACGCCAGCAGGTACTCCGGGATCATGGCCTTGCAGAGCAGCGCAGCAAATGGCCCCGGTTTCTGCAGGCTGTCCCGGAGCATCTTCTCCTTCTGGCTCTCCGAGACCTTCAGGAGGGTGATGTCTGGCATGACTCCCTGCTGTGAATTAGGTAGGGGAAAGTTAGTATTGGGACTGCTTGCCCATCCCTTTACAGAACTGCAACCGCCGGTTTACAGCCACGCGGTTTACAGCCGCGAGGGGGTGGGACAGGGCCAGAGTTCATGCTTGCAGGATTGCTGCCAGCAGAGACTCGCATTGCTTTCTATGTGAAAGGAGGCCAGTGCCACTCTTAAAGTTTTAAGCGGCCACAAGTCTACGGCTTACCATGTTTGCCAGCTAGACAAAGTCCGGTGTCCAGCCCTGCTCCTCAGCTCGCCACAGCAAGACCGCAGGCACGGTAGGCGAGGGCCGAAAATTCGACCTTGTCCTCAGTGCGCGTGTGATAGGTGCTCTGCACGGTCTTGTTCACAGAGAAAGACTATGTTCTCTGTTCACAGATACATTGATCTGTCTCAGGAATTCACTCCCTTTTTCCAATTCCCACAGCCACATCTGCCCAGAGGCTAGCGCACATTAGGAGGAGGAAGAAGAGGACACGGGAAGACATGTTTGCTGAACTAATGGCATGCTCCCGAGCACAGGCAGCCCAGCAGACACAGTGGAGGGAGAACTTGTCCCAAATGCACCGGGCAAACATTGAACGGGAGGAGAGGTGGCGACAGGAGGACAGGCAGGCTACTCAAACGCTGCTTGGACTAATGAGGGAGCAAACGGACACGCTCCGCCGCCTTGTGGATGTTCTGCAGGACCGGAGGCAGGAGGAGAGAGCCCCGCTGCAGTCTCTCTGTAACTGCCCTGCCCCGCCACCAAGTCCCATACCCCCCTCACCCAAAGTCCAAACACGGAGGGGTGGAAGGGGCCGGGAAAAATTTCACTCCACCCCTGCGGACTGCTCTACCACTAGAAGGCTCTCATTCCCCAAAATTTGAAAAGTCCTTTCCTACCCGCCTCACACAAGACCCCGTCCAAGTTTCACCCCCCGTTCCATGTGCGGTTGTTAATAAAGAATACGTTTCTGTTCATTTCTGTTTCCATCCTCTTCTTTTGGAGGGGAGTCTGTCTGAAGGGGGGGGAAGGGGCTTGGTCATTGGACAGGACAGTCACCTTTAGCAGGGGGCAGGTGCAGCAGCAGGGCACATATACAGTGCAGTGACTAGTTATCCTGGTCAGTCTGGGAGGTGGTTTTCATGTTCTGTGTGGTGGGGGGGGTGGTGTTGCTCTGTGACTTGGTGGCGGGGGAGGGCAGTTACAGATCTTATGCAGCGGTCCTTACCCTGGATCCCAGAGCCGCGCAGCAGGGGATCTGTAACCCTCCTCCCCCTGCAAGACAGTCACATAGCCGACACATACACGCAGTCCCGGCCAGGAGGGCTGGCAGGCTCCGTTGAAACAACCAGTCCACCACCGCGGAGCCTGTCATTCCTGGAGTTTAGAAGCATCATTTGCATCACAACACTAAACCCGCCCCCCGCCACAGTCTGCGTCCCAGGTTTAAAACATTCCCGCGAAAACAGTAATAAAGACAATGGTGTCCATTAACAAAACAGAACAGATTTTATTTTTTGGGAAGGGGGTGAAGGGGGTATGTGATTGGAGAGGATAGTCGACGGCAACTGGGTAAAGAAACGGGGGCAAGTTCTGCTTCTGTGTCCACAAACTTAAAAGTCACTGGGTACCCTGCTCAGCCTTGAAACTGGCTTTCAAAGCCTCCCGGATGCACAGCGCGTCCCGCTGGGCTCTTCTAATCGCCCGGCTGTCTGGCTGGGCGTAATCAGCAGCCAGGCTATTTGCCTCAACCTCCCACCCCGCCATAAAGGTCTCCCCCTTGCTCTCACACAGATTGTGGAGCACACAGCAAGCTGCAATAACGATGGGGATATTGGTTTCGCTGAGATCACAGCGAGTCAGTAAGCTTCTCCATCTCCCCTTGAGACGGCCAAAAGCACACTCCACCACCATTCTGCACTTGCTCAGCCGGTAGTTGAAGAGTTCTTTTTCAGTGTCCAGGGCGCCAGTATAGGGCTTCATGAGCCAGGGCATTAGCGGGTAGGCTGGGTCCCCGAGGATCACTGTAGGCATCTCCACATCCCCAACAGTTATCTTGTGGTCCGGGAAGTAAATACCTTCCTGCAGCCGTCTAAACAGACCAGAGTTCCTGAACACGCGAGCGTCATGAACCTTGCCCGGCCATCCGACGTAGATGTTTGTAAACTGTCCCCGATGGTCCACCAGTGCTTGCAGCACCATTGAAAAGTAGCCCTTTCGGTTGATGTACTGGCTGGCCTGGTGGCCCGGTCCCAGGATAGGGATGTGAGTCCCATCTATAGCCCCACCGCAGTTTGGGAATCCCATCGCGGCGAAGCCATCTATGATGGCCTGCGCGTTTCCCAGGGTCACTACCTTTGACAGCAGTACCTTGACGATTGCCTTGGCTACTTGCATGACAACAACCCCCACGGTAGATTTGCCCACGCCAAAGTGGTTCGCGACTGACCGGTAGCTGTCCGGCGTTGCAAGCTTCCAGAGGGCTATGGCCACTCGCTTCTGGACAGTCAGGGCTGCTCGCATGCGGGTGTCCTTGCGCTTCAGGGCAGGGGACAGCAAGTCACAAAGTTCCAGGAAAGTCCCCTTCCGCATGCGAAAGTTTCGCAGCCACTGGGATTCATCCCAGACCTGAAGCACTATGCGGTCCCACCAGTCCGTGCTTGTTTCCCGGGCCCAGAATCGCCGTTCAACAAAATCCACATGCCCCATTGCCACCGTGATGTCCTCGGCGCTGGGTGTCGTGGTTTCTGACAGGCGTGTGCTACTCTCGGAGTTCAGGTCCTCACTCCGCTGCCGTAGCCTCCTCGCCTGATTTCTCTGCATCTGCCTCTGGGAAAGGTGTATGATAAGGTGCGAGGCGTTGAGAACGGCCACAACTGCAGCGATGGTCGCAGCGGGATCCATGATCGCAGTGCTGTGGCGTCCGCGCTGTCACTGATCAAAAAGTGCGCGAACTGATTTCCCGCCGGCGCTTTCAGGGAGGGAGGGAGGGCGGTAGTGACTGACGGATGACGACAGTTACCCAAAAGCACCCTCGCCACATTTTTTTTACCCAGAAGGCATTGGGGGCTCGACCCAGAATTCCAATGGGCAGCGGGGACTGCGGGAACTGTGGGATAGCTGCCCACAGTGCACTGCTTCCAATGTCGACGCTTTCCCTGGTAGTGTGGACTGACAAAGTCGAATTACTGTCCTTAGTGTAGACACACACGTTCGACTTTCTAATATCGATTGCACATATTCGATTTAACTAAAATCGAACTACTCTCGTAGTGTAGACATACCCTCACAATAGCACCATTGTCCAACAGGTAGGACAGTGGACTAGGAGCCCAGACACCTAGGTTCCATCCCTTATTCTACCTTTCACCTTGCTTGTACTTCTGTTTTCTCTCCTTGTCTCTTTAGATTGTAAACTCTTCAGGAAGATGCCTTCTTGATTTCTTACCATATTCTTCCCTTTGTACAGTACCTAGCCTAGCCTAGCACACGGGGGCTTTGATATTGGTTGAGAGGGCTCTAAGAGCTATTGTAATATAAATAATAAGTGTTATAACAACATTAAACATTGAAGATTAATCAAATTTTGAGCAGCTGTTTAATTCACCGAGCACCATCCAGCTTAAGCAATAATGCAGGGGCCTGCAGGAAAATAGTATGTGGTTACACAATTAAATATCATATAATGCATGCACCCAGGAGGATAAGCAGCCATAACCGTAATTTCCTGTTTTTTTGCGTGCACCACTTTGTGACCTTAATGTTTTATTAACCAGCACAATCCACAAACTGGCTGGGTCCAATAGCTTTTCCTGTGTACTAAGTGGAATGCATTGATGGGACAGTAACAGTCAAGGGAGAAACATGTCCCCTTCCACCCTGTTGGGTGGACATTTTTCATGTCGGGTATCTGCTTTAGGGTGATTTTTTTTTTGAAAGTTTCAGCCAAAACACAGTTCAGCCATTTCCAAGAATGAAGCTAGGGAACAATACGGCTGTTTTGCCCGTTAAAGTATTAGGGTGACCTTTTCATTGAGAAGCTCTAGCATCCCCCTGATTTAGAGAAGGGACTTCAAATTTGGCATAGAGGCAGCTTCTGTGGCGGGGTGGGCCTTTTGCTGTTCCTGTGAAAATGCATCTAAATGTGGCCAAGTTTAAGCCCTTGACAAAAAAATTGCGGTTCACACATGCTCATTAGAAACTTTCTAGCGCTTTGCAGCTAAGTTCTCCAAAGATTCCAGCACAGGCTCCACCCTAGGCTTTCTCTGCAATTGCAGCTCTGGGTGGCTGCAGGCTGTGCGGGGAAGTGCCAGAATGAAGGTCTCCTGTACAAAACTCCCATGGACTTCAATGGGGCCAGGATTTCACACCCAGTCCTTAAATGAGGGTTATAACTGTGTGCAAACACTCTGGTTCTGCGAGCTTTGAGGGCTATGCTCATGTGGGTTTAAATTATATTGTGAATTTCTGCCTCTTCCCCACTCCCCTTCATGCTTGAAAAGTTGTCATTTCTTCTGCTTATTTTCCAGCTCAGACTTCCCTGGTTCCAGCATCTGCCTCATGCCTGGTCTATCTTTTTAATGGATAGAGCACAGAACTAGGATTCAGGGACCTGGCTTCTATTCCCAGCTCTGCTACTAAACTGCTGGGTGACCTCGGGCAAGTCACATCACATTTCTGTGCCTCAGTTTCCCCAGCTGTAAAATGGGGATAATGACACTGACCTGGTTGGTAAATCACTCTGAAATCTAGTGAGGAAAACTGCTACTTAAGAACTGGGTATATTATTAGATTCTTCCACTTTTAGGATAGATCCCAGGTAATGTGAGGATGGGCCAAATTTTCAGAAAAGCTCAGCTCCCATTAAAGTACCACATTCCATTGGGTGGTGAGCCCTTCTGAAAATCTGGTCCTGCATGGTTTGTTCAGGGGCACTTTCTATTCCTTCCTACAGCCGCTTGCCTAGGTTGCTTTGTAAGAGCCCCATTAGAGAAAGATACAAAGGTTTGCCTAGAGTTAGCAAGAAACCCTAGTACAATGACTTAAGCATGGGCCCATCCCATCTTCTCTAGCCAAAAAGAAAAAGATCCCCCATCTTTGCTAGTGCAAGCAACATGCCAATTCATTGTCTATGACACTGAGAGCAAATAACTCTCACCAAACCATCAAACCTAAAATTGCATCATAGGTAAAGACCTTGCAGTTGTCCAGTATTAGATAATTTGACACAATTTTGTGATTCTGTCTCCATTTCCACTGTCCGTATCCTGCTTCTTCTCCACATATATATATAAAAACACATCCCTTTAGAGAGAGCTTCATAAATATCAAGGCTAGAAGGGACCATTGTGGTCATCTGATCTGACCTCCTGTACAACACAGACCAGAGAACTGCCCCAAAATCATTCCTAGAGCAGATCTTTTACAAAAACAGCCAACCGCGATTTAAAAATGGTCAGTGATGCAGAATCCACCATGCCCCCTGTCAACTGATCCAATGGTGAATTACTCTCTCTGTTAAACATTTTCACCTTATTTACAGTCTGAATTTGTCTAGCTTCAATTTCCAGCCATTGGATCATGTTATACCTTTCTCTGCTAGATTGAAGAGTCTGTTGTTAAATATTTGTTCCCGGTGAAGGTACTTAGCGACTGTAAGCAAGTCACCTCTTAACATTCTCATCCTGCTTGTGTGTTATATCCGTTTTCCCTAGCTCATGTCTGTCTTGCCTATATAGATGAAGCTCTGAGGGGCTGGACAGTTTACAACTATTTGTACAGTGCCTGGCACCAGGGGGGTCCCATTCTTCTTTGGTCCCTAGAAACTAACATAATACATATGATTATTAATCATCAGCATCATCCTGCTCTCATTAGCTGGCTTTGCATAAAGAAGTTAACTCAAGAATCCAAAAGGCTTATCCATTAGGTGATCTGAATAGACATATAACATTGTTCCATACTCCATAGCATCGTCAAAGGAGGAGAAAAGCTATAGAAACGGATTGGATTGCAGCAGCCTTCGTCAAATGAAAAGAGAAATTATTGCGGGGGGGGGCAGGCTGGGGGAAGAATGGAAATTGCAAAACATCTTTAATATTTATGAGCTTTGCAGCTATCTCTCTGGTACGAACGCAAATGCTGCGGATGCTGTCTCCTCATCCAGTCCTGACATTTACCGAACAGAGTTCTGTTATTTGACCTCCCTCTGTAAACATTGACATTGCATTCCCATGTATAATAGATTTCAGTCTGTTTTACCGCAGTCGAATGTTTCCACCGGGAACGTTATTACTTATTATGGCTGGAAATGCACCTACACCAGCTGTGAGGCTAAACATAAAAAACACACCAGCCTAAATCCCGGAGTCTCTTAACAGACCTCTGCTGCCTTATTGCCATGAAACCAGCATTTATCCTGAGATGCCAGGAAAGAAAAAAAAAAAGTCTCACAACCTTTTATCTTCCTTGGGAAAGACTCAGAATTCTTCTGCCTTTCCCTTAAATCATTTACCTTCTTTTAAGATTACACAATTAGCTGTATCAGACTCAATAATTATGTCTAAACTCTGAGAAATACAAAAGGACGGGGAAACAGGCTTATGCATTCAACCCAGGTTTGTGGTTAAGACGCTGGACTCAGGAGAACTAAGTTTAATTCCTTACTCTGCTAGATTCTCTGAATGACCTTAGGCAAAGCCACATTTTCAAGAGTTCAGTGTTATGTTTAGAACAATTACAGAGGGAAGTTTGATTAAAAACATAAAATACTCTTGATGGAAGGTTGCAACGTAACAGAATCCAGAACCCTACACATATAGAAACTGAAAACAGAGATGGACAAAACAGGCTGCTCCCTAAAGCAGAGAGGCACAATTCATCCCGCCTTGCTCTAGGCTGTTTTTTTGCAGTCTGACTACTCAAGATCCAGATCGCACACTATCTTACAGAGACCCCCAGCCTGCAAGCAGGACCAGAAAACCCCATATAACTTAAAAAGATAGCTTGTAATTTTAAACAGTTTTCAATACACCACATTCAGCAGATTCCATTGTTCTCGGGGGAGCTGCCACGTGCTGAGCAGTATGGAAAAAGCTAAGCATTATTTCTCTGTGGCTCAGTTTCCCATTTTAAAAATGTGAATAAAATTATTTCATTTCTTCCTTCTCTGCCTGCTGAGATTGTAAACTGTTTGGGCCAGGGATAGTCTTTAAGTGTATCTATATTGCCCAGCAGAATGGTTCCTCAGTCTTGGTTTGGGTCTCTAGTTACAGACCTCCAAAATGGGGGCAGAAACTAGACTACTGAATGCATTTCCCCAACTTTAACCTAAGACTGGGGGGAAAAATACCTTTTTCCACAGCACCAAATCTTTACCTTTTTTTTGTTATTGTTGTTGCATTGCTTTTCACTTCTGCACTTAGTAATTTGAGCTAGGACTGGGAACAAATACAATTGAATTCTGCAGGAGAGGCGGTTTCTGATGGTAATTCTGGAGAAATAGAAATACACTAGGAAAGCATCTTCAGTCCCATTTCGCAGACCCAAGAGTTTTGGAGACACTTCAGAACAACATTCAGGCTGATAATTTTAAAGCTGTATAAGAGATTTGGCTGGATTAATATTAATAGGAATTGGGCATCCAAACCCCTGTGGCAGCTTTGAAAAACTACAACTCAAAATATCAGTTGTTCATCCACATCACACCTCCAGACTTTGGGGGTTTGCCCAACCCTGCCTCCTTAGCATTCATCTAACCCACATATGATCACGCTCTATAACAAATACTACAGAATTCTCCAGCAATGGGACACGGCAGTAACTTTGTTGTAATGAGAACTGGCTGCATGGTGAGTGTCACCGTTCATTCATAGATCATAACGGAGAATACCAATTTCAGGACAAACTGCTGAGAAATAGGGCAGACACCCCCAGATTGGTGGTTATTCTCCCATAAGATATACCAAACCAGCAACAAAAGTAAACTTCTGTTTCACCACACTGGCTAACAAGAAGTCAGAAAAGTCGGCTCCTTAGGCATTCCAGTCCTTGTAATCACCACCAAAAAACTCTAGACTTAAAGATGAGTGGTTCTTTAAAACCAGTTTCATTAAACAAAGGGTTCTTCTGATCCCAAAGGACCAGCCACATACCCAGGACAATATACAACTCAGATCTTACCCCAAAATCACACTGTTACCAATCCTTTCGTATTTAAAAACCAAAGGTTTATTTATAAGAAAGAAAGAAAGAAAGATGAGAGTTAAAATTGGTTAAAGGAATCAAATACATACAGTAATTGCAAAGTTCTTGGTTCAGGCTTGTAGCAGTGATGGAATAAACTGCTGGCCTGATAAGTCTGTGGTTGCTTCCAAATCACTGGAAGGTCCTCAGTCCCTTGGCTAGAATGCCCCCATTAGAATAAGCCGATAGTCCAGAGGTTTGAGCAGGAAAGAGGCAAAATGGAGATGTTTCTAGGGCCTTTTATAGCTTCTGCCAAGTGAAGGGAATCCCATTGTTCTCACTGTGGAAATTACAGGTACAAGATGGTGTTTGGAGTCACGTGGGCAAGTCACATACACGATTTCGCTCAGTCATAGCAGAAGCCATTACCTATACTCCAGATGGAACATTCACAGGAAAGTCCATTAAGTGAGTTCAGTGTTCTTTGATGGGCCATTTAACTTGAATAGTTCCTTCACAATGTGCTGGCTAAACACCTTGTTGGTGTATTCACAGGAGCAAACATGTGAAATACAGGTACAGAGCCAATACTCATAACTTCAAATACAAAAATGACACGTGCATACAAATAGCATAATCATATTCAGAAAATCACAACCTTTCTATAGACACCTTACTTGACATACTTTGTACAAGATTTGTTGCAATGATATAACAGTGGTAGCAACAATGATCTACATGGTCATATTTTAATCCGATAACGTCACAGTGGGAAATACTGTTCGCTCAGTCCAACCCATGATTCGATTCAAGCAGGGACATTCAGGCAACTTTCTGCTCTAAAGGCATGTCTGGAGAGCAGCTTTAGTTCATGTCAATGCAGGCACTCAGATGCAAATGAGGAAATTCATACATGAGAGATTGGCCCAGTCACCCCAAACACACTGGCTTTTGGGGTTTGAGAGCAAGTCTGCTAAGGGGCATGAAAAGAACAAAAAAGAGTGGGGAAACCAATGACTCCTGTGCCAGCCACATCAGCCCCAGCATAAGGGATTTTCCAGGTGAGATAGATGGACCAAGGAGATGGAGGAGCAGAGTGCCACCATATTCATCCTGCAATGCTGTAAGGTATATCAGCCCTTAGTCTGTCTGACTGGAGCTGGGCCTGGGCTGGTGCCCGTAACCCACTCCCCATCACCCCCGTGTGCTGAGTGCAGTTCACATACAGGGAAGAACTGAGCGCCTTGATTGCCTCAGGCTAGACTGTGCCTTTCAGGCACAGCCCATCTCCCAGGGTGGTGGGGGGCTTGTCACCCCATGGGGATCAGCAGGTGTCATCCTGCCTCAAAGTCATAGAGTTTAAGGCCAGAAGCGACCACCACATCCTCTAGTCTGATCTCTTGTGTGTCACAGTACTTCCCAGAGCAACCCAGTCACCCTGTGAGGAGACTACATTCTCCTCCACACAACTGGCCAGGCCACTGGACATTGGACATAACATGGGGCAGATTCGCTGCTGTGCAGAGAAGTCTTCTCTTCTTGTTCAATCGATAAAGACATCAGTTCAGCCAAGTATTCCATTACATGCTTAAGTCTCATTAGTGTTTGGGGCAGCAGTCTGTTCTTTTCTTCTGTGTCAGGATAGCACCTAGCGCAACGTGCTACCACAATATCAACTATATTAGTAGTAGCTTTTTTCTTAATAGGGATGGACTTAAGCATGCTCTCAAGTTAAGCACATGCTTAAGTGCTTGGCTGAACTGGTGTCAACGAGAGGATTACAGTCCAGCAATCTGCTACCCTCTATCAGTATTAAGCTCACTACAGTTTGTAGGGGGGACATTAAATAAAAAGGCACCATTAAAAAATACTTGAGATATTGGAATTTCTCTCAGACATTAAAAAAAAATACAATAACTTACCTGGCTCCGGGTCAGCAGCCATCTGTAGCTAGCATCTGTTTTGTTTAAATTTTACCTTCTAAACTTGCAGATATGGCAGTTCCGTTCCTTCTTCCTAACAGCTCCTGTGGGAGAAGAGGAACGGCAGGTTGGGTTTTTTTTCCAGGTTTTTTATTAACAATCTGGATCTCTCAATAACTCCTCCCAAGAAGGATCCCTCAATTGGAAAGCACCCTCCGGAATTACCTTTTATACTTTGCTTTTACTCAAGTTCTCTCTCCCCCAAGTCATTGTGGGAGAAACCTTTGCTATGTAGTGCCACAGCTCATATGCACTGGTAAAAATGCTTCCCTTGCTAAGGTCAATGTGATCTTTCCCCCCATTATCGTATCATATATCCTCACTTAAAAGGGAAAACGGCATTGTAAATCCTAAAAGAAGCCAACACATGGGCAGTATTTCAAAAGCATCTGTGTTTTCGTATGTTTTAGTATGTCTGGTAACTTTTATAACATCGAAGCTCTCAGGTGGCTGCCTAGAATCCTCGATCTTGTAACTTGCTTCAAACAATTTGCAGGTATGAAAAATATCCTCATTAAAGAAGCATTTCAGGATTCTTAGCTTAGGAGCCAATTACCTGGTTTGGGTCAATATCAAATTTTGCTAAATAGCTTAGCTTCTTCACCTACCATTCAGATTTATGCATTTCTCATGCATATCCAGGTTTTAGTGACATTCTTCTTAACAGAGCATGAGGGGTACCGTTTCTATCATAGTATGAAGAAATATATATGTGTGGACATATACAGGTGCATTGTATATAGATAGAAATGATTGGCTATTTTTATCAAAACTTTTTTTTTATGAAAAGATTCCTTAAAAATCAAAATATTCACAGAAATTGTCAATTGCAGCTAAATTTCATTTGGGAAGAAACCTGAAATGAAGTGTTTTGATGGTGAAGCGTCCCATTTCAACCTTTTCAGAAGGGAACATTTCAATGTTTCTTCTTGAACCAACTTTTCCAAATGAAATTCATTGGGTGTTCTTTTTTTTTAATATTAAAGAACATTTTTTTTAAAGTTTAAAGAAGGCCCAAATCAGGTTTAAAGTGTTTTGATTTCATTGTAATGAAACATTTTGAGAGATCCTCAAAGCCCTCATGTTTCAGTTTGGCTGTGTTTACATTAACATTTTCTGCCTTATTTAATCATGGACATCTGAAAGAGAATATAGGTGCTTCCTGGAGTCTCATTCAAACCCATATGAGACCAAAGAGGCTTCCACTGATGAGGGAGGGAGAGGAGATGCTTCATGGGTTTGGAACTCTGTCTTCTTGGTTTCATTTAGAAGGAATCTCTCCTGAACTTGTGAGAGAAGAGAGGAAATATGGTAAACGGAGTCTGACATAGGGAAAGGGTGATTTAAATGACTACAGATTTCTAATCATCCTCCTTGAAACTCTTATAAACATCTCTGGTTTTCACTGGAGAATACCAGTTTAATTCAAGCTAAACTGGGTTTGCTCTGAGCTTGCTCCAGTTTCCATCTCTCTAGTGGGAGGCCGGAAGACCTTTCACATTCTTCTGCCAAGTTTCCCTCTTCCAATTCCATCCTCCCTTTGAAGTCCCTCCAGGTAGAACTACACAGAGCGACAATGTATGTGTTTCAAATTAGAAGTTAGAACTGTCAGCCTTATGGCATTTTCTGGAGTATTTCTCTTTCCGGGAACCTTGTTTCTCAGACTCTGTTGGGCTAGCAAACCACCTTTTATCCCTCAGAAAAAAGCTTCCACAGACTGAAATTTATTGGCTGACTTCAGCCTCTCCGGTGATTAGAATTTTCTTTCTACACTGTAATTCTCGGGTATTGCTGGCCTCTTCCTATACCCCAGGGGGATAGGAGGGGGTGTTCACTTTGAAAAAGCAATCAAAACATCTTTGCTGGAAAAGATTTTACCAGAAGGCTCAGAACTGAGAATAACAGCTTATGATAGAAAAACAATGCTTAATACACATCTACTCCTATGCAACTCTCCGTCCTGCATATTGTAATCAATATGCATTTGTTCTATTTTTTAAGTTTCTAAAGATTGTGGCAATCTAGTCATTAGTTCTTTATGGAATGTATTATCTGTTTTCTCTGTTGATACGCATTCTGGAATTGCGGGAGGAGGTGGTTTCTTCTAAATTTAAAATCTCATAAAACTCCAAACTGGAACAAGAAAAGATTCCTTGGCCCTTTGCGACGAAAGCAGCCCAAGAGAAGGTGAAACCTGACAACCTTACAAGTCTGCTGCAGATGAATATTGCTGCTTTGTGACACTGAGGAATCAAAAGAGGCACCTCATGGAAAAATGATTTCTCAGGATATAGGATGATTTTTCATCAGCTCTACTTCTACTGCTATGTCTGGGTGTCCTATGTTCACATTTTAAACATATATGTAATAGTCATTTAAAAGCTAGACTCTGGCCACACTTAGGACTATGAGGAGATAAAACATTTCCTTCTTCCACTGCTTCACACAACACACAGTCAACTTGTGGAACTCCTTGCCTGAGGAGGTTGTGAAGGCTAGGACTATACAAATGTTTAAAAGAGAACTGGATAAATTCATGGAGGTTAAGTCCATTAATGGCTATTAGCCAGGATGGGTAAGGAATGGTGTCCCTAGACTCTGTCAGAGGGTGGAGATGGGTGGCAGGAGAGAGATCACTTGATCATTACCTGTTAGGTTCACTCCCTCTGGGGCACCTGGCATTGGCCACTGTCGGTAGACAGGATACTGGGCTAGATGGACCTTTGGTCTGATCCAGTACGGCCCTTCTTATGTTCTTATGAGTAAACTTGTATCATGAGTAGCAACATTTTCAATGTTGGGGTTTTGGTGAAACCACAGAAAGTTTCATCAACACTGGACATTTCCCACCAAAGTTTCCATTTTGATGAACAAGTCATTTTTTTTATCAGAACACTGTTTTGAAGGAAATATGTTGACTAGCTCTGCTGAGAGCTACCAAAGGAGATTGGGTTCACGCTCACTGGATGTCATGGACAGCAGCCCAACCCAGACTCACCCACACCTACTAAATACAACGTACTACAGGGTGACATTGCCACAGTATGTAATGGGGGTTAAACCTCTTACATATTCATGAGAGATCACTTTACAGATTCATGAGAAATTTTTTTCTTACTAGTAATATTAGAATAGTACTAAGGACATTCCCTCCTCCACCTTCTCCCGCTCCCCCACGGTATGTCGACACTGCACACTAGGGTCAGACTCTGACTCAGGTTTGAGCCCACCACCCCCTTTTGTCCACACACAAATCAGTTTGACTCCAGTCACCAAGCATTCAGGACTCGGCTCCTAAGACCCTGCTCGGGGGTGGGTCGGAGTCCCGCTGCTACTTGAGTCCAAGCCCTGTCATTTTGCAGTGTGGACACAAGTCAAGCTGCAGACTCAAATCAGAAGGTCTGCGTAGCCCAGTCTAGACACGTTAGCATGGCGGTGAGACCAGGGTCCAGCAATGGAAAACCCAGGTTTAGAATGCAGTGTGGATGCTCAAATGCAGGCTTGGAAGCACCAAGCCCACAAGTCCAGGTTCCAGAGACCGGGGCTCAGGGTACAGTGTAGACAGACCCCGGGGTGCTGGTTAAATAATGCCAGGATTTTAGGATCTAGCACTACAACTTAAGCCTAAGGTAATATCTGAAAGTCCACCCTTAGGTTGTTGTGGCTTATGGTGCTCTATATAGAAACTCACATAGTATTTTAAGACCTCTACAATACTGAGTGTAGGAAAAAAGAGCTGATAAGTCTGAATTTCCCTGGTTTTAGGACAGAACACAACATTTTTAACAAATATAAACTTCTTATTATTTTGCATATGAATACAACTTCATGCTTTCATCCCTTGACAAGATGTTCATTATGTGCATTAACTGCCAGCTGTGAAATTGTCTGCCACTCCTTATAAAGGAAGGCAAGGAAAATAAAAAAATAAAAATAAAATCAATGTTTATTCTGTACTTAGGCAAATTCACAGAACAGGAATCTCCTCCGATGCACATTGCTGGAGAAATGGATCTTTTTTATGGGTTCTCAGTGCAGAGGAAGCATTCACTCATCATGGCATAGCAAGTATCTGCCTGTTACTGAAAGCCCAGAGTCCTTTCTACGTCTCCTGCACTTGTTTGAAGTGTAACGATGCTTGGCAGTTCAGTGAGGTAGGGGCTCATTTTTTTTCCATTAAAAAAAAAACAAACTAACACACACCTGCAACTGCATCACATTTAATTCTGAGGACAGTTTGTGGAGATAACAAATGATTTAGCCTTTGCTGTCAAACGGGCCCAAAAATCCCATGCTGGTGAATGGTGTTATTGAAATCAGAGCATGGCTGGGCCACGTTTTGCTGAAACCCTTCTTCAGACAGGCCTGCATATTAAGCAACAGTTGGCACTGAGCACTCCCATTGTATTCTATATGGCTTTTCAAGGGTTGTTTAGTCTATTCTGTGACTCCAGTCAGGGAAAGTCAAAGGGGCTCATCCTCGGTCTTGCCAGTTACCCTTATCTTCCTAGATACTGACTGATAGATGATCCGGTCATAGCATTAAACACTTTGATAGTGACGAGCTCACCCACATTGTGATGACAGAACAAGGAGTTGAAAGAAGAACGGAGGTCTACAGTTTGGGGATAAATGTAAAGCCACAGGGATATGAACCTAGAAGCGGGCACTTAACCAAGTGGATGTGTCTCATTCACTTGTTACATCATGTCTTATAGGCGACCTGCAATTTACAAAGCACCAGCAGTCCCTTGCACCCAAACATTGTCAATTTCAGGGTTGGGGTTTAGAATGTAAGCTCTTCAGGGCAGAAACCTTCTTTCCTATATAGATACATGTACAGCACTTCCTCTATCTGCTTGAGGCTCCTAGGTGCTTCTGAAATATAAATGTCAAACAAATAAATAATAATATTAAGAGTAACAGAGCAATTATGTGCCTGATTCACCACTGAGATACTCGAGTTTTACACAGATGTAACCCTATCAATTTCACTAGAGACCACAAACTAGAGGAATGCAGTAGTGAAACAGGGACAGAAAGGTCAGATATGACTGAGGAACAATAATACCTTAGTTCAATAAGAGCAGAGCTGTATGCAATCATAATAAAACACAACTCTTGTATAGCACTTTTCATCAGTGGATCTCAAAGCATGTCACAATCTTTAATGTTTTTATTCTCCCCATGCCCCTGTGAGCAAAGAGAAACTTCTGGGCTATCACATAGAAATCTCTGTGCATCAGTCATCCAGCACACTTAAACATCTATGCCATCAGGAGAAACAAGCATTCTGCTTATTAATCCAAAGGACACGATGCTCTTACTAGCTGGCCTTTTCCAAATTCTCCTTTTCACCAGTGTCACACCAACATTCCCACCTCTATTGCCAGAATTCCGAGTGTGCGAAAAGGATTGTTAATGAACTGTCCACACCGGAATCCTGGAGTCAGTTACCAAAATGGAGTATGCAGATTGGTAAATAGAGATGTTGTATTGTCCATGTTTACTAGCCTCATTTCAACTCCCTTCAAAAAGTGGGATTTAATGAACTCTGAAGAGTAACTGAGTCACAAAGAGATAAAAATTCTGCTCTCACTTAGGCCTGGTCTACACTAACACCCCAATTCGATCTAAGGTACGCAACTTCAGCTACGTGAATAACGTAGCTGAAGTCGACATACCTTAGTTCGAATTTACCGCGGTTCAGACGCGGTCCACACGCGGCAGGCAGGCTCCCCCGTCGACTCCGCGGTACTCCTCTCGCTGAGGTGGAGTACCGCAGTCGACGGCGAGCACTTCCTGGTTCGAATTATCGCGTCCAGACCAGACGCGATAAATCGAACCCGGAAGTTCGATTGCCAGCCGTCGAACTACCGCGGTAGTGTAGACCTGGCCTTAGACTCAAAACCCCCCCAGTGATATCAGATTTAGTCCCTATTTTATGCCACTCTTCAATGCTATAAAACATGCCATGAAAGAAAAAAAAAAGAAAGAAAGACAAGACCTATCATTGCCCTATTTGTTTAAAATAACAGACCAGCATGTGGGACACTGTGGTTTCTCTGATCACTTCCATCCGCGCATGATGAATTGAAATCCACTTCTGTCCTGTAAGTTCTACTCTCCCAGGACAGGGCACTGACTTTTGAGTCATACACCAAGACCTGATGCTGATCTATTACACAAATTGCATCATCAGAACACTGTCACTCTTCCCATGTGCTAACAGGCATCCTTCTTTAGAGCAAAGGGTACCACAATGATGCATTACTCACCTGGATCTGTCGAAGAGCGGGCTTAGTTTAATAAGGATTCTGACTGATGCTGACAGGCCAGATGCCAGCTCCTGCCAAGGCTGCAGGCATTAGCTAAGAACTGACAGACTCATAGCTGGAGACCAGACCAATTCATGTATGTGTTAAGTGTTGCTCAAAATAGGTATTTGTCTTATAAGAATATATGTGGTGTTTAGACTCTATAGAACATTTATAAGTTGCTGCATGCATTCATCTTATTTGTAATGTCTGTATTCCATGCTAAAGGGAAATATGGAAGCTTTGCTCTGTAACTTTGAAAATGTTTGCTCTAAATTTGTAAACCCAGATGGGAAGAGTGTTTCCTTCCCCTCCCTCCCCCATTCAGAAGAACCATAAAAATCAGATGGGCCACCAAGGAACATGGCAATACCTAGGATTGGTTAATGGCCCTATCACACCTTGGAAATATTATGTGCAAGGAAGTTCCTCCTATGGCCTTGGAGGCTGAATGAAGGAAATAAAACAAAAATAGAGGAAAATTTTCCATCCACTTTGCGGTTTGAACTCTCACAGGACCAGAGACACCAAATTGAAGGCAGAGATCCCCAGGGGCTACCTCCTGGATCTGTCCTGATTTGACAAGACCACTACAACTCTGTCACTCTTAGGATTTAGATTGCACTCATTTGTGTGTATCTGTTCACTTGCTTTAACCGGAAAATAACTCTCTTATTTCTTTTCCTAGTTAATCGACCTTTACATAGTTCATTACAGGATTGGCGACAGGCGTTGTCTTTGGTGTAAGATCTAGGGTACTAATTGATTTGGGATCAGTGACTGGTCTCTTGTGACTGGAAGCAACCTGAATGCGGTGTGATCTTTGGTGCAAGTGACCACTTATCACTAAGTCCAGTTTGTCTGGGTGGCAAGATAGAGTAAAAAGTCTAAGGGGACTGTCTGTGACTCTATGGTAAGACAGTTACAGTGATCCCAGAGTTCACATTTGTTACTGGTTTGGCAAAATCTAATTATGGAATATACCACCAGTTTGGTGATATCTACCCTGTTTTTCACACAGTCTGCCTTGAGGTAGGCATTGATGGTCGTGAGCCCCTCCAGACAGTGAGGCACTGACACTGTCCTATCAGAGTACATTCACCCTGATGCAATGCCCTAGATGCTTGTTTTGTCCCATTATCTGATGGGGAGGAAAGAACTCCCTTGAATGTCTGGCATATAAAGATAACATTGTACTCCATCATTTATGGATGAACGAGATCACACTTTTAGAGCCTTAACTTTGATTTGATAAAGCATCTCATTTCTGTTCTATACTTTTACAGCCTCTCTCTGCACTGTCAATTTTCTCTCTCGCATGCAATGAAGAAATGTTAGTGGCATACAGTAAACATTCCCTCTGAATGTAAAAGTGAACAAACACAGCCCCATAAAACTAACATTTCAATATATAATATTTACTGCCTTGTCTTTTAAATATCAGCTCTGTTGCAGTTGATTGATGGTGTCACTGCATCAGGAAATAAACACTGATGCCCCCAGGTTTTCATGGAATTAGGTTCCTTTTCAGGTTATTTATTTTACCAGCCATGCTACAATGAACAAACGAAAAGCCATCCAGAGTAGCCCATGAGTTATTTCTTTTCATTCTAACTTACCTGTTTGGGGACATAAAGGGACATGCTCCCTCTTCCTCTGACCACACATCCGAGCTCTGCGGCTGGACAGATCTAGGTAGATCAAAGTCTTGAAGGGCTAGTTAACAAGGCCCAGATCCTCAAAGGTATTTAGGCACCTAAATCCCATTGATTTCCGCTGGAGTTAGGCACCTAAATACCTTTGGGTATTTGGGCCCAAGTCCCTTCACGTTTCTGTATAGGCTGGACTTGGATTGCAGCCTGCACAAGGAAGCCAGCACTCCCTATTGACTCATATGCAAGCTGGAGTAAGCAGGTGCTGCATTCCTGGTTACTACCTCCCAGAGGCAGGCGAGTGGAGAGGGGCAGGCAGTCTGCAGGGTCTTTTCTTTGCCGTAACTCACTGGCCACCACAACGGAGCGGCCAACAGGGATTGTCGGAATTTACTGCTGGTACTGGCCAGCTGCAGATTATTAACCCCATAAGGAAGAAGAAGGGAGGAAACAGACAGGCTCTGACACTGGATTTGGGGAGATCCTGTTACGTGGATAAGGGGAACTTTCACAGTCGCATTAAACAGGAATAAAAATAAACTTAGATTGGATATAAACCACCGTGTTTCAGGGCATAAGCCAACAGGAGTCAGGAAGAAACTTCTCCTATATCAGGTTATTCCATAACTGTGTACTACAGGAAGCAACAGAGGGTCCTGTGGCACCTTTAAGGCTAACAGAAGTATTGGGAGCATAAGCTTTCGTGGACTTCATCAAGAATGACTTGCATCTGAAGAAGTGAGGTTCTTACCCACGAAAGCTTATGCTCCCAATACTTCTGTTAGTCTTAAAGGTGCCACAGGACCCTCTGTTGCTTTTTACAGATTCAGACTAACACGGCTACCCCTCTGATACTGTGTACTACAGGGTTTCTCACATCTTCCTCTGAAGCTTCTGGTATTGGTTGCTACCGGAAACAGGATGCTGAGCTAAATGAACCACTGGTCTGATCTGGAATGGCAATCACATGTTTCTACTAAGCTCAGCTCCCAGCTGATGGCACCTCCCTCAGCTACCTGCGAACCCTGGTTGGGAATTAGCCGCAGAGGCCCTTGGCTGTTGTGTGCTGGCATGGTGGGGCCTGGTACGGCAAATCACCCCCCCGCCTGGAGCACCAGCAGGCATCCCCACCCCTCCGTTATCGAATGAAACCTTCCAAGGTCTGCCCAGGACAAGGAGCTCTTCAGAAGCTTGTCCAGGAAAAACTCATTAACAAAAATGAGGATTTGTTGAAAACACAATTTTTGTGGGAAAAAAATCATTTTTGACCTATATCTATTCAATGTAAACATTTTTGTTGAAATTTTTCACCAGGGTCAAGAATAAACCACTTCCTGCCTTGCTCTGCGAGTAGCCGGAGGCTGATGGGACACAGCAGGAAGAAAGCTATGTACAATCCGATGGCTGAGTCATGCATCCCTTCTCCTTTCCTAAAATTATAAGATGTATTTTGAGCACCGACTGGATCTCACTCCCCCTCACGTGCACAGTGTCTTGTGCTGTGGTAGCAGAAGCACCATTTTAAAGGCCGGATCCTCGGCTGGTGTAAATCAGTGTCGTTCTGCTGAAGTCACCCGCTGAGGATCAGGCCCATTTGTTAAGTGCAGTAATGTTATTGTTAAGAGGGTCTGGCTGAAAATGATGCTATTTACTAGAAGATCTGTGTCCCCATTTGGTCGTCTGCTTACAGTCATGTTATTTGATCAGTGGAAAGGTCGCAGCAGTTTGCACTTTCGATGCAGACAGCCTGCTGTTTGCATGGGTAGCCAATAATACCAGCCTTGTCTGTGTTTTTCTCCTTAATGATGCAACTCTCTCCGTCCGTTCCCATACACTGGCCAGCTGGCTACATCTGATTTCAAGGTCACATAACTGGGCGGTGGCCAATGCTTTCCCCAGACTTTTATATGGTCTCAGCATTCCTCCATCCCCATCATCCGCGCCAGCCAGCCTCATTCAGTCTTGCTCCCCAGGCATCAGACCAACCACAGAATAAGCATTTTAGAGTTAGATCTCCACCAAGGGTCAGCTTTAAATGGGACTAAAATCAAATCGGCCATGATCTCCCAATCCACATGGGTCCAGGTTAGCCACAAAGCCACTTGCAATTCAGCTCCCAGGTCTGAGGTTAACATAAACCAGAAAACTAATCAGTGGCATGTTTATGCAGCATAAAAATAAAGCTGTGGCTGTTCCGCTCAAAACATAGTGACTGAGCAAATACTTTCCCTATTTCCTTTAGAACACCAACTCCTCGTTCGCTTGGACGGGAAAGTCATGTTACAGCAACGGGAGAGTACACTGGCAAAACAATTGCGTCCAAGCCTGTGGAGACTAGACCCCAGCAGGCGGCCATTTTTGATGGATGGCTAGCTTTCAGCCAGAGGAGAGTTTGACAAATTGGTCATTTCGTCCCAGGCAAGTCTACAAAAAGACTCAGCAGTAATGCCACCTACGTGGGGTCCAGGAGTAGAACCTGCTCATTTGACAGCACCTGAGGGTCTGGCCTGCTGGGTTCACTGGATCCCGGTGCAATTTACACCAGCCGAGGAACTGGCCAATTGACTTCAACGAAGCTATGCTGGTGTGCCCCACCTGAGAATGTGACCCTTCACATCTGGGGAAAGACTTCCTCGGCTCTCAGAAACCCTTATGGAACTATTTTCAGGGCTTACAAAAGTTGTCCTCCAATGATGGAGATGTAGCTAGGAAAATATATTGGGGGATTTTTTTTTACAATTGGATTTTTAACTTTTATATTCCCCTTCTTTCTTTCCTTTTGATCCGATTCTTAATTCGCTAGAAATTTACTCAGGCTAGTCCATTAGGGGAAGATTCACAAAGGTATTTAAGCACCTAACTCCCACCAAAATCAGGAGGAGTTGGGCATCTAAATACCTTTGGGAATCTCACCCTTGGAGCTCAACTGGCCCTGTGCAGTGCAGCCTGGATAAGGGGGTAGCATGTAGTCACACTGCCCCAGGAGCAGAGCCCGTATCAGAGCACGGCTCTTCATACATGGGCCCATTGTACATAGTGGCTGAGAATTTCAAAGACACCTAACGGGGGGAGAGCGGTGAGGCAACCAAATCCCCTTGAAAATCACTGGACACCCAACTCCCTTTGTCTCCTCTGAAAGTCCCAGCTTCAATCCAGGGTTTCACAAATCACTACGGGGAATATATTTGTCGTGGTTATGTGCTAAGCATGAGGAACACACTAAATATCCTCCTGCAACCTCCTTCCCCAGGACTGGAATCCATTGGCAACGAGCCGAACAGTGACAGACACAGCCATCCTTTCAGGCCCTGCAATACTCCCTGACTTGAGAGCGCTATACATGTAAAGGGTCATCCGAGTTCTTCCCTTGTCTTAAAGCAAATTTCTAGCCCTTCTTTTGGGGCAATTAGCCTTAAAAAAGGAAACCACTGCTCAAAGTTTGCCAGTGTTTTCCAAAAGATCATACGTGACATTCCGTGCTACTCCCCTAATTCACCAGCATCTTCGTGCACTCTGGGGGTGGAGAGGCCCCCTGCATAACCAGGACAGCCCCGGGGGGCTTGTCTAATTTAGGGCAGCCTCCCCGGGCTGTCTGGTAGGCCACACAGCTGCCTGGGATCTCTGCAGCACCCACCGCCAACAAACTCCTCCCACCACGTAGCCCCACCTCCAGCACCCCCCCCCCGACACCAGGGGTCCTCTGAGGGCTGCCTGACAGTTGTCTTCCACTGTACCTAGCAGGAACTCTTCCTCTGGCCAGATGCAAGGGTTTGGGGGTCCCCCTGCACTGCGCTGGCCCTTTTACCTGGCATATAGGGGCTGCAGAGAGTGCTCACTCACCCTATGAGTTATTCCTGGTCATCCTATAGGACACATGAACCTATGAATCCCATGCATCACAGAGATTTCGGAGCGATCCCTAGATTAAGTCACAGTTGTAGGGGCCGTGTCACTCAGCCTCAAGCTAGCCCAACTGCATGCTCTCCCCCCAGTTGGTTGCCTTCACGCAATAAGATGGAAAGGGGATTTTCTAGAACACCCAATGGAGTTAGACACCCACTTCTCACTGTTTCAATGGGAGCTGGGCACCTAACTCCCTTAGTCACTTTTGAAATCCCCATCCTTACAGTTTAAGTGCTGAGAATCAAAATGATGCAGTAGACAAAGCACATGACTGAGGGACTCCTGCATTTTCACCCTGGCTCTGACACCAAATCCTTCTAGAGCCTCAGTCTAGTTATTTAATCTTCCTCCATATATTTCCTCTTTGCTAACCCGGGCTGTCGAAACAATTAGTAAATAGTTACATAGATTACACAAAATGACCCTTTGGTTAAGTACCAAGAAGATCCAGACACTGGACTGATTCCCTGTTTACCTACGGGTTACTTACACACACACACACACACACACACACACACACACACACAGTGAACTCGTTTCTTAACAGACCAGAGTTAGAGGGATTTCTTTTTGAAGTCTGAACGCGAAGAGATTCAAGCTCCTTTAATGCAGATGTTTCCTACAAAGTGCCACACTCTTTGTTGTTTTTTAAACTTGAGAGCGAAACAAAGTGATCGAGACTTGACTGCATTATCCCACTGTGGGCTTTGTCAAGGGAGGAATGAAAGTTCTGCTAACAGGGAACATCGGGGGGAAATGACAAGTGATTCAGACACCCAGATGATTACACCTTTTCACATGACAGTCATTGCTTTGCGCCCAGGGAAACTGTCACAGTCCCCAGAGAAGTCTCTAATTTTCCAATGTTTCCTGCCGACTCTATGCATTTTGTTTTATTTCACCTGTCACTGTGGGTTCCAAATGAGTATTTACAGCACATTACGGAACTTGTTCTTACAGCGGTGGGAAAAAGCATTTAGGATAGGGTAGAAATCAGTAGTTTGTGCCAGTAGGGGTCCGTGTTAGAGCTGGATTCTGTACAGCGAGTGTAGCCTTTTTTAATTATATGCATCGTTCAGCATCTTCATACCACCGGTATAATGAGCACATCACATCCCCCATTCAGTATTCTCTCTTGACGTGGAGAATTGGAAGAATATCCTAATAAACACATTCACTCGTTGTGTTAGTCACGTGTCCTGCGTGCTGTCCCATCTCTTTGCTGCTTTCTACTTTGTAAGAACACATTCTGTTCCACTCCACACCTAACTTCCAGAATCGATCAAGCATTATAGCCAAAAAAACCCTACAGTACAAGAACCATAAACTTACAAAGTCGAGCACTCAAAAGTTAAGAATATGTCAGAATGACGGTTACGTGTGCAACCTTAATAGGGCCAGTTTGTGAGTGCACATTGTGATACAGTCATTAATTACGTAATTGAGTACTATTTTTGACTCTGGACTCCTGCCTCGTTTAGTGGGCACGATGGAGGATGGAGAAGGACAGGAGCCAGGATGGGGTGGATAGGAGCAGAGTGGGGAAGGGACAGGTTGAGGGCACGGGACTGAAAGGTCTAGAAACACTACACTTCCTTCCAGAACCTGGAATTGAATCTTGGTGTCTTGGGCATCTACATTGTTCTGCTGGCAACAAATAGCTAAAAGGCCACTGACCAAGTGTGTGTTAGAGAACTGGGATGTAGGTGGTCAGGCCAAGTGGCTGGAGCAGGAGCCGGGCCTAGAGGTTGGAGAGGGAGCCAGGCCTAAAGGTCAGAGTCCAAATTCCAGAGCCAGGGGCTGAGGCAGAGTCAGAATCAGAGCCAAAGGTCAGAACCAGATTACCAGGAGTCAGGGAAGGCAGGAGCAAGGCTGGGGCGGGATGGGAACAAGGCTGGGTGCTGGGCAGGATTTGGGCTGGAGCTGTGGAGGAGCAGAGCATGACCAGAACTGGGAGAGACAAGCACAGGGAGAAAGAGTTCATGGGCGTGGGCGTTGAGCAGCCAATGAGCAACTGTTAGGTTTAAGAAGCAGCCTTCTGGCTTCCTCAGCCAGTCAGATAGGGAGGTTTGTCAGGCAGCCTAGGTGGCTTGATAGGGCTTCAGAAGCACTGAACAGGCCTTACTCCTGACAGTGTGTCTCATTCCCCCACCACCACCTCAGTGGCTGGTCCACATAAAGGATAACAGCCTACTACTGCTACAAGTTACTCTATTAGCTCAAGTGGTAGAGGTCTGTGCAGGTGACCTATAGGTTTCAACCCTGCTGATGACACACACTGGGGGTCAATATCGTCTAACACATTTGAATTTCTGCATATTGGAGATTAGATAGATAGATAGATAGATAGATAGATAGATAGCAAAGTCAATCAAATGTTATGAAATTTTAGAATGAATGTTGCCCGTGCAACCTTAATTTGGCCCCTTTGTTTGTATGCTTTAGGAGTCCGTGACAGACACATGGCAAAGTCGTGGAAAAGTTCAGCCTGAATAGTTAAAGTTTGGCCAATTATAAGCAACAGAAAACAAGGTTGTGAGATCAAAAGCATAGGGCGATAGGCATCACTACCAGCTCCACTTATAATTTACACACACACACACACACACACACACACACACACACACGGCCGGCACTTCCACTAGGCGACCCTAGGCGGTCGCCTAGGGCGGCAGGATTTGGGGGGTGGCATTTTGCCATCCTTGGCGGAAATTCGGCGGCGGGGGGTCCTTCCGTTCCGGGTCTTCGGCGGAAATTCAGCGGCGGGTCCTTCACTTGCTCTGGGACCCGCTGCCGAAGTGCCCCGAAGACGCGGAGTGGAAGGACCCCCACCGCCGAATGCTCAGAGGAGGAGCACTGCCGCCTAGGGCGGCAAAAACCCAGCGCCGCTCCTACACACACACAGTGTGTATACGCATTACAACAGATATATAGTGCCTCCATAGTTTGGAGCAAGGGTTTGAAATTTGGCAGGGGGTCACCCTCATACTCAGGATGTGCCTTTTGTTCTCAAATTTGGCCAAGTTCTAAACCATTGACAAATCACAGTTCACACATGGCTAGTAGAGACTTGTGGAGATGAACAATAAAGCGCGTTATAATGCCAAACACACTGAAAAATTAGATCATAGACATTTCAGATTGGGTACCCAAAGTGACTGGATTCTTTTGTCTTTAACGTTTCTGTGCCTCAGTTCTTCAGGTGTACAGTGATGATAACAACACTGCCCCCTGGCACAGGGGTGTTGTAAAAATAATGTCATTAACTCTTGCGAAGTACACAGATACTATAGTAATGAATGTAGGCCTTGTTAGAGCCCCAGGCATAGCTGAGAGGCTGAACCAAAGTAGGCCTGGCCTTGGCAGAACAGTGACACACTAGGTATTAGCTAATCAAGTAAGCACATTCCTGACTGGAGAGAATGGCACAAGAACACCCAGAATTCTGCAGTAACTATGTAAACAAATTCTCAAGAGATGGTACAGAAACACACCGACCCCTCATAACATAAGGAGAGGATGACAAGATAATGGGTAAAGATGTTTTGTTCGAACTAGCAGGTACAAGGTATGGTGGTAACTAACACATCACTTGTTTGTATCAATGTATAAAAGGAGAAGTCATAGGATGGGCATCTTTGTACTGGCCTAGGGGACACCACCGTGTTATGTTGATTGAGCTGGTACCTTGTCACAGGCATACATGTGTTAGGGTATCTGTAGCTCCTATGGGGGAATAGGACCATGCTTTTTCAACAATAAACCTGGGCAAGCGCCTTTGCCATTGAACCAAGCCTGTGGTCTCTGTTTATGAACAACATCGAGACCTGCTGAATCAACGTGCTGCATTCTCTGCTAGTGCGGCTAACGCCGGAGCTCCAAGAACAGCAGCACTAGCAGCATTAACAACTCTGCAGCAGCAACAACAACGACCATCTTGGCAAATGCCTCGAGGAAATTAATAATTCACCTGACTCCAGGAGCTGGGGCTTTAAGAAAGTGTGACAAAGTTCCTCCTCTATCTTGGTGGGTCCTGCGCTTATTGGCGGATTTTCTTGCCTCAGAGATTTACCATGTGGGTTGGGGAACAGCCCAGAGACCTTCCCCTCTGGAAGAACCCACAGTCCAGGTCAATTGGGAGGTTTGGGGGGAACCCAGGCCCGCCCTCTACTCCGGGTTCCAGCCCAGGGCCCTGTGGACTGCAGCTGTCTATAGTGCCTCCTGTAACAGCTGCATGACAACTACAACTCCCTGGGCTACTTCCCCATGGCCTCCTCCAAACACCTTCCTTATTGTCACCACAGGACCTTCCTCCTGGTGTCTGATAACGCTTGTGCTCCTCAGTCCTCCAGCAGCACACCCTCTCCCTCTCAGCTCCTTGCGCCTCTTGCTCCCAGCTCCTCACACTACAAACTGAAGTGAGCTCCTTTTTAAAGCCCAGGTGCCCTGATTAGCCTGCCTTAATTGATTCTAGCAGCTTCTTCTTAATTGGCTCCAGGTGTCCTAATTAGCCTGCCTGCCTTAACTGGTTCTAGCAGGTTCCTGATTACTCTAGTGCAGCCCCTGCTCTGGTCACTCAGGGAACAGAAAACTACTCATCCAGTGACCAGTATATTTGCCCTCTACCAGACTCCTGTACCCCACTGGTCTGGGTCTGGGTCTGTCACAAAAGACACCAGATAATACAAGACATGATAAAAAAAAATCACAATACCAACACTGCTTATTCAAAAGGCAGTAGGATTTTTTCTATGGAATCCTAAAATTAGTGCCACTATTCAACACTACGGAGAGCCCAATCTCTCCATGGCCACCAGGACACCCAACCTGAGATTTTCAAAGGAGCCTAAAGGCATTTCAACGGAATCTGTGCCTCTAACTCCAATAATGTCTTTTGTCCACCCCAGCCTAATTCTTCATAGGCTAAGGCCAGCATTTTCAGAGAGGGGCTCCCACAGCTGGACTGCTAAGCCCATGAAAGCCAAAGGCAGCTGGGTGCCTAACTCCCTTGGTCCCTTTGGAAATCACAGCCTGCAGCACCCAAATAAGTGGCCTGATTTTCCAAAGTGCTGGGCACCCAACAGCTCCCACTGACCCAGCAGGGGCTGAGATGATCCCTTTAGATGATACAGACTGTTCCCCCAAGCATGCCTGGCTAGCTCCATCCACTGGTGCACATTACAAGGTCCCACCCACTCCGCATCCTCACCTGGAGGCCATGCTCCCCAGGGGCACTCGCAACATTGGTATTGTGTCTGGCCCCGGCACAGGAGAGAGTTCCTTGCATCCTTCCACCTGGGGCCTAAAGGCAGGTTTTCAAAAGCACTGAGTGCTGGTCTAACTTGGCTCCCATTGAACTGAACAGCAAAACTCCCATTGGCTTCAGTGGGAGCCGAGTGAGGCCCAGGCTGCAGTGCATTTGAAAACTCGACTCTGCCTATTTCATGTTAAAAGTGTGAGTAGGGACAGAGCCACCCTTCAAGTTGCCTTCCACAGATTGCTTGACGCTGAAGAGTGGCTTTTGTATGGGCTTTTGATATTCCCAGCCAAAAGATTGTCATTCATGAAGCAAATACCCTGTCAAGTGAAACCCATTCAGAATATATTCATCACAGCTTTTGCATTTAATCATTTTCCTGGGGCTAGCAGGCTGTGTAGTAATTAATGCACAAAGAGCAGCCTATTCATTTTGTCCCTATTAGGGTTATTGAATACCATTGCCTAATTGCTCCAGGTATATTACACCTTCACAAAGAGAGATTTGTCCTATAGAGACCATACACCAGCTGAGAATCTGGGCTCACTCCGCATAGCTTCTGTTTTGAGTGGAGAGAGACTGATCTGCATCAACTGAGGATTTGGCCCAGTAGTGTATTTTCAGAATCTTAAAGTTGAGATTTTCGTAAGTGACTCATGAAGTTTGGCTCCTCGATTTCTGGGATGTGCAACTTCAAACCCCTGGAAGGGGGCTGATTTATAGAAAGTCCTGTGCAAGGACATTCTGAAAATCAAGACCAAAAACAGAGTGATCCACAAAACCGAGGTATCCTCTAGTCATTTCTTAAAATCTTGACCTAAACATTTGCGTCACTAATGAGTTCGGCAGAAATAACCTTCAGATGAGATGTTAAACCCAGATCCCTTCTGCCTCCCTCTGGTGACGGTCCATGTGCAAGGTAAAAGACCGATGACCCGAGTATGTCTGCGCATGCTGGGAATCACACCCCCATCTCCAAGTATAGATATACCCTAAGTGTGACCATCAACATCTTCTCTCAGTGAGAAGACTTCCATAGTCCATGGGAATGTAGGAACTGTTGCGAAGTGCTAGTGGATGATCTGCCACATTTCCAGTATTTAACTCATCTCCTTGTAACGTGCTTTGAGACACCGAGTATGGAAGCTGTCCTGCGTGTGTGCTTATAAATGAATGCTCTGCATTTTGCCCACTGATGACTACAACGTAATACACACACAATGGATGATGGGAAGACTCTTGGTCACACAACAAGGACGAAGAGTAAAACAGGTTGATCCTCTGGGCTGGATAGAGGAAGGGCTATATTTACCTTGCCTATTGTAGTGATGGCTTGTGTGAAGAGAATGCGCTCAAGGCACGGGATTGAAATTCAGGAGGCCTGGGTTCAATTCCTGGTCCTGCCAGACTCTCTATGTGATTTTGGCCAAGCTGCAGTCTCCCTGTGCCTCATCTTCCTAGTAACACTTCCTTCCTACCACATTTTGTCTGTTTAGATGGTGTGCTTCTGCAACAGGAATGGTCTCTTACTACGTCTTTTTACAATACATAGCACCATGGACTCTCATCTCAATGGAGGCCTCTAGGCCCTACCAGAACATGGATTATTAGTATTATTAAATACACACCTAAGGCCAAATTTCTGTCACCTCCCTTTAAGAACAATGGGAGCTGCTGGGTGCTGAACTCTTTGTGGAAAACCTGGCTGTATCATTTAGACGTTTAAACAAGCACTAGGGTTTCCTGAAAATCCAGATACTTCTTTACGTAAGTGCTGAAATCAGGGCTGGTGATTGCTGAGCTCCAGTGGAAATCTGGCCTTGTAAAGAACAAGCCTGTAACTCTGAGATACGTAAGAAGTACAGGTGTACACACATTTCTTTTGCCCAGCACCATGCACCAGTCCCAGACTAACTGACAGTACATATCCCACATGAAATAGGTACCAGACAGAGTGCAATGATTCAGCTAGAAATGAAGTGGGCAAACAAGAAATGAATGATTGAACTTCCTAAGATTCATATATTTGGCTGTTTAACAAAGCTTTTGCCAAACAGAGATAAAACATCTATTAGTCCCGAAGAGCCGTTAATCTTTTAGCAAACACATGGTTGTGGGACTCTGGAGATAAGGTAGCCAGGGGTTGGGACAGCTGGTGAATAAAAATGTGTATGATTCAATATTGTTTCAATAGATTTCCTTATAGTTCATTTGGAAATCATGATATCACTCGGTGACACTCCCACACACAAGCTGTGGCTCAATGGGAATGTGTTCTAAAGACCTGGGTGTTTTTTGGAGATGTCTGGCATTGCTCATTTTCTTCGTGCAGAGACAGATCTCCAGCGATTAAAACATTCAAACGGCTGATTATACAGTGAATCCTTTTTTCTCGCCATCATCAAAGACACATTTCCTGTCTTCCGCTTGTGTCATAATTAACGGAACGTGTCAGGACACTTCTTTTCTGACTCCATCCCTTTAATCAATCTGGCCTATTCAGGGAGACAACAGAATGGAACCCCCCAAAGCAGATCCCTTTTGGAAAAGGATATGGAAGTCTTATTATCCCGATGCAGGGTGCAACAGAAAACCTGCTAACCGTTATGTTCATGAGCAATGAGGAGAAAGCCCAGCACGTTGGGTTTTTGGTTTGGGACTTAGTTGGCGTTCAGGAGTGTTCTGAACCGCTCCTTGCTGGGCAACAGGATTGCAATAGCAGAGATAAAAACCAGTCATGGTGAAGTTCAGGGCATGTTACTGCCTAGAGATCCCCCGCCAAATACACACAATTTAATAAATAAATTCCCCTCCACACAATGTATATACCCTTCCCACTAATGAAAAAGCTCACTCATTGTTAGCCTGAAATCAATGGCAGTTTTGCTACGGGTGTCAACAGAACTCTATCGGGCCCATTTATCTTGAGTGGAAAGGATATAGAAACTGTGGACCAGATCCTCAGCTTCTGTAAGCCACCCTCGCTCCATTGACTTGATTTACATTAGCGGCGGACCTGGCCCCTTATTTCTCTGATGTCGCACACTAGGGAAAAAATTACTTTTCCTCCTCATCAAACATAAGAATGGCCATACTGGGCTAGCCCAGTATCCTGTCTTCCGACAGTAGCCAATGCCAGGTGCTTCAGAGGAAATGAACAGAACAGGGCAATCATCAAGTGATCCATCCCCTGTCCAGTCCTAGCTTCTGGCAAACGGAGGCTAGAAGTCTTACGAACCTGCTGGACACTCTGTAGCTTCAATGTAAGTGCAGTTGGTCTGAGAACCGAGACCATCCCACGTTCACAGTAGGCAGGTCTCCAGCATATTACAAGTGCCCAGACATTTGCATCCTGAGAGTTTCCTGTTCACAGAATGGTCTTGCCGCACCATATTTGCTGTATTGCCACTTCACACAGAGTTTGTGGGCAAACCAAAGGCACACTAGACAGAACAGCTGGATGCACCGCTGCCTGGTGTGTATTGTCTTTTACTTCCCTCAGCACAACATTTCTCCTTTTTTGCCCTCTCTTCTCCTCCCCTCCCACCCCCCGCCCTCCACCTGGCTCTATTTGAAGAGGGAGAGGTCCATTTGGTACTAAGAGAGGTCCACGGATTTAGCTTAATAAATGCCAAGCCAAAACCTGATTGAAATCAGCTGTGCTTCTTTCCAGACCGATGGATCTTTTCCAGGAAGCCTTAATGTGCGCATAAAATGTCAACTCCCTGAAATAATTTGCAGAAGATTAGTTCCATGGTGATTCTATTTGATAAGAATGGGTATTAACACTACCTCAGTGGGCCTATTTGTACTCTGCCCAACTTATTGGGCATTTCCATAAAGATCACTGAAGTGTGAATGATAAACTTGCAGGAGAAAGCCTCCCCCCGCAATACCAGCTGTGTCTGAGTTCTGGATCTGAATGCGTTATGCTGGCCTAATTTATTTCTCCATTACATTTATGACCTAGGACCTGGCTTTGCAGCTATCATTGTCAGCCTTTTGGCCCTCTAATTATGCTAACAACAGCACCTGAATGCAAATTATCTTCCTTGTTCTTCACTTCAGGGAGCAACAAAGAAATCATCTGATTTCCTAAGCCTGTTATGAGAGGAGGAGAAGGAGAGGAAATATGAGCTGCATAAAGGACTCTTACCTAACTGGAAGCTGTCCAAATTAAACCACAGTCAGGCTAAGATCATGCATTCAGGAGCCTAATGAGGAGTAAGAACACTCTATAGTCCAGGTAGAGTAAAAGTAAGTGGGCATCATGTACCTGGTCATGTACCCCCCTCTGAACAGTAAGTGGGGAAGGATGGAGAGAGGGTGGAGCGAGGGCTCCACTTTAAGAGCCAACGAGACTACAGGCTTAAAACAAATGTGTTACAATCCCAGAGCAATGGGAAAGCACAGCTAAGACTATAACACTGGGTATGTCTGTCTACACGGCACTCACAGCATGGGTCTGTGGGACCCAGACTTGGGACTCTGTTTCTACACGTTTGAGCAGCCACACTGCATTGTAAACCTGGGTTTACAACAGGGATCGGCAACCTTTGGCACGCAGTTCGCGAGGGTAAGCGCCCTGGTGGTCCGGGCCGGTTTGTTTACCTGCCGCATCGGCAGGTTCGGCCGATCACGGCTCCCGCTGGCCGCAGTTCGCTGCCCCAGGCCAATGGGGGCTGCGGGAAGCGGCGCGGGATGAGGAACATACTGGCCGCAGCTTCCCGCAGGCCCCATTGGCCTGGAGTGGCGAACCGCGGCCAGTGGGAGCCGTGATCGGCAGGTAAACAAACCGGCCTGGCCAGCCCCGTGCCAAAGGTTGTCGATCCCTGGTTTACAATTACTCAAGCTGGGTCTCACAATCATACTAATGCCGCTCTTCTGCCCTGTGACACCTTCTGGCTGGGGTCTGCCACATGACCAGCATCCACCCTGCAAAATGACAGGATTTGGACCCGACTCAGACCCTGACCCACTCCCACAGCAGGGCCCTAGGGTCCAGGTCCTGTGTGCTTGCTGACCCAAGTCAAACGGATGTGTGTGTGTACGGTAGGGGAGCTTGGGAGCCATCGCTACGTGCCTCCTAGTGGGCAGGTGTGGCACTGCAGTGAGCCCCACCTCACCTTCCCTACTTGGGCAGCAATACATTCACTTTCACAGACCCGGGCAAGGAGAAGCCAAACAAGCTAAGCAAAATAAGCCTATCTCTGACACAGCCTCGTGGCAGGAGCATGGCAATAACAGTTCACAGGGCCCAAACTCAGTCCAAAAAAAAAAGTCCCTGTACCTGCTCAGGTTAGTCTCCCAGAGCTAGAAAGAGCTCGCCACCTGAATAGCTTCTAATCCCTCTCCCTATTCTTCTGCCTTTCCCTGTTTAAACAGACCAGCCGCAGGGTGGGGCAGGAATCCTCCCTCATTGCACCGAGGCAGTATTGGTTGGGATCTGGCTGTCTCTTAAAGGGGGAGTACATTCCTTCACTGGCAGCCTCTCTCTTTTGAAAATCCGGCTCCGATTCTGGGTTCAGAGCAATGATAAAAATCTGGCCCTTTGATTTTTTAAAATAAAATTCAAAGAAAATATATATTTATAAGGTTGTTTTAGAGAAAGAATCCCTACCCAGATATATGTGAAGGGGTGGGGAGACGTAGATTTTAAAAAATATAGTTCGAGGTCAAGACAACGGTAAACATAGTTGGGTGGTAGGAATTTCATGGCAATGCAGGTAACTCAGGCATTCACTATGCAGTAGATGTTAGCTCATTTCCCTAGTGCATCACTGGATGATTTAGTGGGGGTTGGTCCTGCTTTGAGCAGGGGGTTGGACTAGATGACCTCCTGAGGTCCCTTCCAACCCTGATATTCTATGATTCTATTAGTTAAAGTCCTCATGCCTGGGGGTTTCCACTCGTAAAGAAGAGGGATTTCATAGCTGGGATGGCAGACTTCTGATCATTTCATAGCCACAAGGTCTGACTCTTTCCAGTAGTTAGCAAAAGGATTTTTCCCTAAGTCCTGGTCTCCCTTCCCCCAATGTAAATCAGGAATAACTCCATTGAAATCAGTGCAGTTACGCCAAGGGGAAGTCGTTCTTTACCAATGCACTCCGCAGCAGACGGACACCCAGCATTCTAATGCAGCGTCGCAAAGGCTTGCAATGATTAGATGGCACTTGTTCAGCAGGCAGAGGGAGTTATGGCTGGGTTTTAATGTCAAGTCAAATTTCCCAAAGCGCCTACAGAACTTAGGCACCTAAGTCCCATTTTCAAAAGCACCTAAGTCACTTAGAGGTGCAATTCACAAAGGTATTTAGGCATCCAATGCCCATTGATTTTAATGTGAAGAGCAGGACTTGGGAAGCCATTTGCACTGCATAACAGCAACAATGACGTCATTGCTGATACACCAGCTGTAAATGCCTACCCTCCAGCGCTGGCCTAGGGTGGTAGTGGTGTAAGACTTCTCCGCTCCTCTCCCTTCTACCTGCTCCAGGGAGGCAGTAAGCAGCCACATAGCCTTGCTCACTCCTATGTGCCTGGGCCCAAGATCTGGATAGCTTGTGGAAGGGGTATGCTTTTCCCTGGATGTGCAACTTGAGGGAGGAATTAGCTGTAGTACGGTGACTGTGCCTTTTAAGGCTGAGTTTCCCAGCCAGTGTGAATGGGGCGGGGTGATGGGAAGTTCTTGTTGTTTTGCACAGCCAGTTGGCACCGGGCATTGAATAAAGCAGAGCTGTTGGTAGCACCTTAGGCATGATGTGATCACTGAACAAAGAGGCTTCAGTCTCCATGGATGTGATTCTGGCACCTTACAACAACGTCTATGCTGGGATTTTCAAAGAAGCCTAAGGGAATTGGACACCCAATTTCCCTTGATTTTCAATTGGAGTCAGGCACCTAACTCTCTTAGGTTCCTTTGAAAATCCCAGCTTAAACTCATATCAAAGGCTGGCTTTTTACAACAAAATATTTAAAAACAGAAGGAAATTTTGCCTCCAGGAAATTAAACATTGGCCTTTGGGTGGGAAGGGACAGATATTAAATTGATGCTGTCCTACAATTTACCTTTAGCACAAAACTAGAGGCCTGAAATGGAATCTGCCTAAATAGTGCAAAACCATATCCTGGCTGTCCCCGTGCATCTGTGTTGGTTGTCTAGGGCCCGACTCTGGTGCCCTTAGCCATGCCGAGGAGTGTTCTATGTTTGTATGTATGTACATAGTTAATAGAGAAGGGGTAACATTTTCAAAAAGAGTGTAAGAGACTTAGGCACCTGAAATGCTTTTGGAAATTTTAACGTTAGGCTTGTAAATCACTGAAGCGTTTTTGACAATTTTGCCCAAAGTGCCAGTAGATGGTATTCAAGAATACGTAGCACAATCCCTTGGTTTTGTAGGGTGAATGTCATGTATGGTTGCACCTGGCTTCCTCTCTGCAACACTTTACATTAGCTCTTCACAAGCACTACTGGACTCCACAAACTGAAGTCAGTGGGAATAATTTGTGGAGTACGCTGCTGCTCAAATGACTAAGGGTACCAGAATCTGGCCCTTACACTATAAATTCCTTGAATACAGGGTTATCTTTTTCGGTGTCTTGTATACACTGAGTAAACCTGGTGCTCTAAACAAATAAATAATCATCATTAATTACACATGCCCCTCAGTCTTCTAGGGTCCTGCTAGCTTGTTCCGTGAAATACAAATGCCTTTCCTAAAGTGCGGTTACTTCTTCAGAGCCACTATAAAATGACAGATCAAAAATACCAGAGGATAGATTAGCTATGTGCACCAGAAGGAGGAACTTATAATAAGCAAACAGAATCATTACACACCACAACCCATTACAATCCCATTTTCATGCCAGTTTTCTACCTGCTGCATATTGGCAAGGGCAGGAACTAGATTTATACCTAGAGCAAACCACTTTTGCTTTCCTGTTATTAGCATGATAAATAGAGATGCAGGGGAAAAAATACATTAGCAAGTAAAGAGGCGCAGTAAGGTACCTAGGATAGCATAAAAACACAATCCCTGAACCATGAGAGGACTGGGATTATTTAGTCTGCAGAAGAGAAGAATGAGGGGGGATTTGATAGCTGCTTTCAACTACCTGAAAGAGGGTTCCAAAGAAGATGGATCTAGACTGTTCTCAGTGGTACCAGATGACAGAACAAGGAGTAATGGTCTCAAGTTGCAGTGGCGGAGGTTTAGGTTGGATATCAGGAAAAACTTTTTCACTAGGAGGGTGGTGAAGCACTGGAATGGGTTACTTAGGGAGGTGGTGGAATCTCCTTCCTTAGAGGTTTTTAAGGTCTGTCTTGACAAAGCCCTGGCTGGGATGATTTAGTTGGGAATTGGTCATGCTTTGAGCAGGGGGTTGGACTAGATGACCTCCTGAGGTCCCTTCCAACCCTGATATTCTATGATTCTATGAGCCACTAAACAGGCCAAAATTCAAGCACCTGAAATTGTTTTTGTGTCTAGTGGATTGATTTTTATAGCAAATGTATTGCTTTGGCGGGGAGGGAGGTTGGGTTTTGTACATCTCAGCTGGAGCAGAGCAGTTTGTGGCTGCATGATGGGGTGTTCACCCCATACAAACCTGGAAAGGGTTAAATGAGGATGAGAAGGGGCCAGTTAAGCAGATAACAAACCTAATTCCCTTCAGGCGTAAGTTACCCCTGACTGATGATGGAGCCCAGCTCAGAAGGAATAGGCAGGGCTAGGATAAAGCCAGGAAGTTGGCAGCAGAAAAGGGCTGCAGGAGAAGCAGGCTGCAGCTACTCCCTGGGAGCTGAACACTTGAGTTGGACCCGATGGGCAGGCCAGAGCACCGAGAAAGAGAAGGGATGTAGGAAGGAGTATAGGGAAATAGCAGAAGGGTCTGGGAGTAAGCAGAGCGTGGTTGCTGGATAGAGGGTCCCTGTGCTGGAATCCAGAGGGGAGGGCAGGCCCAGGTTCCCCTTCCAGCCACTGGGGAAGTTGCACAGTCAGGACAGTGATCTGAAGATTGCCAGGGATGGTTTGTTGTGTGGGACTTTGATACCCCAAGAGAGGGAAAATGCACAGTGACCGGTCATGAGGGCCAAGCCACAAAGAGGGAGCAACTGAGTTAAAGAGAGAGGGGAGGTGCAGGGCACACGAACGAGAGATGGAAAGGGTCAGACCAGCCAAAGCTAATCCCTAGAACAGCCAGGAGGAGGTGCCCTAGCACTGAGTCTATCCTGAGACAGTTGAAATTACATAGCTGGGCTTAACCGCTACTTGTTCGCATTATGTCATAGCAACATGCATTGTTTTGTAAAATAGTTCTGGGTTTTTAAGTTACTCTCATGCTGGTTTGGGGCCTGACACGGTTTTTGAACAGATGAGGTTAGCATCACTCTCTCTCTCTGGTGTGGCTGCAACCGGGCCCTTAATGAGAGGGCCCCCTCCTGAAGGTGATGCCAGATTATGCCCTGGAGACGGAGGAGGCACCACTGAGAGTCTCAGAACCCTGGGTTCCCTCTGGGGTATTACGACACAGAGCACAGCTCACTTGCTGGCTCTGTTCTGTTCCCCAATACAGCTCAAACTAAATGCCTCTGAATTAAACGAGACCCATCACTTGCCCCAGTGCTGCCCAGATGTCCAGACCAGGCACTGAGCAGCACTACGGGCAGGTCTGCTGCCATCCTACAATGGGGGATGGGACGGAGATGGGGCAGGGGAATTCTTACCCACTACTTCACTGCTCTCCGGTGTATTTTTCTGGGAGTAAATGATTAAACTTTGGAGTACAGAGATTCATGTTTAAATGTCAAGCTTGAAATGTATTGGCTCAAAAGATAAATCAATAGGATTTCAATTTTCTTGTAATAAATATGGCTTTTGTTGGTAGCTAAACAAGAAAATGACTGGGCATTCCATCTCATGTGTTTTCTAATTCCTTTTTCCCCCCTCACCCAACAGATACATCACAAAACTGACTAGCAGGCACAAATACCTCCCCCTCGGACTCTGCATTATTTTAGGTCAGGAGAGCGGTCACACAGTTATTAAAGAGATATTTCCCACCTGCACTCTGCCTGATTATTATATTAACAGTTTGCGGGCTGCCACACCACCCACAATGTAAACTTTTCCTTTTGTCTTCTCTCATGAGAATCACTGTGATGGGCCAAATTCTCAGCTGGTGTAAATCTCCTGGTTCTGCTAGAACTACACAAGTTTACACCACAGAGGTATCTGACACTGTGTCTCCTCCCCCCGTGCACACACTTACACAGCTATTTTCTTTTGGTTTGTTCAAGCGTGCCAAGCTCAGAAACGATGCGATATGTTTTGGAAGATTTGCTTTTTCTATAGTTGAACAATAATCCTTGAGAGAAATAAGTCCTCTACAGAAGATATGTCAGTCGACAGCTTCCAAGAAAGCTGAATCTTATGATCAAAGCAAACCAATAGTTAGCTCTGATAACGGATTTGGAAAGAGCAGATGAGTATAACACCACCTAGCTCCCATAGAGCACTTTTCGTCAGTGGATCTTAAAGTGCTCTACAAAGGAAGTTAGTATCATTATCCCCATGTTCCAGATGGAGAAACTGAGGCACAGATCAGTGACGTGACTTGCCCAAGATTACCCAGCAGGACAATGGCAGAGCCAGGTCTCATGAAGTCCCAGGCCAGCGCTCTAGCCAGTAAGCAAGCATCTTTTCCATCAGCTCAGAAGGATAGCCGTGGTCCGAATAAGCTTCGTTCAGACGCTAGAGAAATGCTCAACTGCTTGCTGAAAATCAGATGGGGAGGATTGCTTTCACAAAGCACCCAGACTTTCCAGGGCTGATGCTTAACTGAGCCGGAGCTGAGGGATCCGAGCTACTTGGGTCTGCAAAATCCGGCTGGAGTTCTCAGAGGGACGATTGTTCACGTCCCTCTTCCTGCGTCTAGCCAGAGGTGGTGGAAATGGCATTCACTGGGTGGCGTACAGGCACCAGAAGGAGTTTAGGTGAGACAGTCTCAGCACTGCACCATTCCAGAGCGGGCCAAGGCAATCAGATGTTATTGGCATGATAAGCGCTACACGCATTGTCAAAGGGCAACAAAAAAAACAGACCCTTGAGCTGCCCAGGTGCAAACTCTGCTACCCAGCAGAGGCCACGCACGGCATTTGGGGTCTGATCCCCAATGTTGATTCGTCATTGTCCATACCTGATCCAGTGGCAGATTACCACAGAACACAATGCTGTCTCTGCCATCCTCCTTTCGCCCAGGCCCAGGTTTGCCTGGTGATTTTCCAGTGAGAACGTATTTATGGTTCCTGATCGTGTAAGGAAATATTTTTCCCTGCACGCCCTTGTATTTGGGACAATGGAGTAGAAAGGGTCGGTCTGTCTGTCTCTCCTCTCGCATGCGGGGGGCACAGTCTTTAGAATGCTCTTTGTGCTGCCCAAGTTAGAGTGGAAGCACAGCACAGCAGTTAAGCTACTCGCCCCAGAGACCCGAGTTTGAGTTCTGCCCCCAACTCCATGGGCAAGTCACTGAGGCCCAGATCCTTAAAGGTACATAGGTGCTTATCTGCCTCTTTAGCTGGCACAGTCCACAGTTTAGGGGCCACTAACATTTTCAAAGTAGGCAGGGGAACCCCTCACTACCTTTAAAAGTCTGGCCTCAGTTCTCCACCTGTGAAATAGGGATAACTGCACTTCCCTACCAACAGGGAGGTTTTGAGGGCAAATGCATTTAAGACTGTGAGGTGCTAAGATACTAGAGTAATGGAGACCAGATAAATTTGCTGGGACTTTCTTGTGGCAGAGTGGGCATTCAGTGCCAGCTATAAACCTGCCGTATAATGCTCCCTGTAACACCCTGGCCATGCACTGCAGGCTGGTGAGGAGAGGGTGTCGGGGTAGGACGATGACCCTGCCTCTTTCTTGCCCCCTTTGGCTAACTTGCACATCCTAGGGGGCACAAGAAGGACAGGGACAAGCAGTACCTAAAGCACCCATGCAAGGGGGGTAAGGGGATTGCATGCCCTTCTGCCCCTGCATAGAATTATAGAATATCAGCCCTAGGAGAACTGCCTTTCTTGCAGTAGTTTGGTATTTCTGTTTCTGGTCCCATAAAGGCTTGGAGCAAAAGTACATTAAAGAATAAAAGCCAGACTCTCACCTGTCTTATTCATCTCCATGATGCACTACCTGCATTGTATTTGTGTGGTCAGGAACTCATGGTCAGTGGCAACAATGGACTCTTCCATTTTGTTCTGACAGGAACAGCAAAAACTACAGTGAAACTAGTAGCAAGGAGGAAGCAGAACTGAACCCTGAGCAAATCCTTTCCTCTCTAGACAACTCACGGGTACTAACAACAGCGCCCCCGGTGAGTACATTTCCCTACATAAAACTATAGTGATGCAATGTTCCAATTAGAGGCATCCTAGAGCTCATCTTGACAGTTTAAAAATTGTGTGAACTCCATAGGCAGTTTCCCACTTGGCCATCCTCTCCACACACATCCTCTCCCCACACATCCTCTCCCAGTTGAGAACATATACCAGTATCAGATCTTTGGCAGTCATTTTTGTGACCTGGTTGGCCTTAAGAGGAGGATCAGGGAAGAATTCCAACATCAAAACTTCATTTGAAGGAGTAACGGCACAAGCCAGCATCTGTAGCAGCACTTGGCTTAGTGCATTGGCGGGATGAACCTTCCTGGTGTGTAGAAAATTGTGTAGTCATAAGCACTTAGCATGACAATCCATTGGTGCATTCATGGTGACATGACCAGAGGTGTCGGCTTGTTATTGGAGAGAATTCCTAGAAGTGGTTTGTGGTCAGTTTGAATCTCAAATGCACAACCAGAGATGCAATAGTGGTATTTCTTGACTGCAGCAATGATAGAATCATAGAATATCAGGGTTGGAAGGGACCTCAGGAGGTCATCTAGTCCAACACCCTGACAGATTTTTGCCCCAGATCCCTAAATGGCCCCCTTAAGGATTGAATTCCCAACCCTGGGTTTAGTAGGCCAATGCTCAAACCACTGAGCTATCCCCCCCGATAGCAAGTGCTTCTTTATCAATTTGTGTATAGTTTCTCTCTGTGGATGTTAAGGTTCTTGAATAGTAGGCACTAGGTACCTCAGTTCCATCTGACAAGGGATGGCTGAGAACAAGTCCGACACCATAAGGTGATGCATCACAGGTAATGATCAATGGCCTCTGTTCATTGAAGCAGATGAGGACAGAGTCAGGCATTAGTAACTCCTTGATGTTCTCAAAAGCTTCTGCATGCTGGCAAGTCCATTTTCATGGAACTCCTTTGTCAAGACGACGAAGTAGTTCAGTGACTGTTCCCCTTTTTGGAAGAAAACTGTGGTAGAAGTTGACCAACCCAAGAAACACTTGAAGTTCATGTTTGGATTTTGGGTCAGGGCATCATGGATTGCCCATAACTTGTTTTATGTTAGGTGGATACCAAATGCATTGATGTGATGGCCCAGGAAGGTGACATCTGTAACTCCAATTTCACATTTTTCCTTCTTGACTTGAATGCCTGACTTCTCAAATGGGCACAAGACTTCTTGAAGTTGCTTGGCAAGTTCATCCTCAATTGATCCCATAATCAGGAGGTCATCAAAATATAGTACAGAGCCTGGAATTCTGGAAAGTAGTGTTTCCATGAAGCGTAAAATTCCTGGTGTAATGGAAATTCCAAACTGGAGACGCTTGACTCGAAATGCTCTTTAATGAGCAATAATCATCTGTGCACCTACAGCATCTTCGTCACACTTGGGCAAGGTCGAATTTTACAAAGACTTTTCCTCCAGCAAGAACAGTGAGCATTTGGTAACAGCAGGCATGTTTCAGTGCCTTGTTCCAGTGCACTTATAATCGCACATCAGATTTGCACATCACCATTTGGCTTGAGTACAGGTATGATTGGGATATCCCATTTTGTATGTACAACTGGCTCAAGGATTCCCTGTGCAATGAGACCCTCTAGCTCTGTGTCAGTCTTCAGACATAGGGCAAATGGTACATTCCTGACCTTCATGTGGATCGACACAACTGTTGAATCCAGATGGAATGATACAGGTGGAGGGGAGGGATAGCTCAGTGGTTTGAGCATTGGCCTGCTAAACCCAGGATTGTGAGTTCCATCCTTGAGGGGGCCATTTAGGGAACTGAGGTAAAAATCTGTCTGGGGATTGGTCCTGCTTTGAGCAGGGGGCTGGACTAGATGATCTCCTGAGATCCCTTCCAACCCTGATATTCTATGATTCCATGAGGTGGGTCCCTTATAAGCTTCCAGTTCTTCAGAAAACACTTGAGGGTATTTGTCAATGATTTTTTATTAGTTGCTCTTTGTTGATGTCATGGATGCCTTGGACACAGATTCCCAATGGTGTTAACCAGAGATTCTAGCTAAGACTTTTACATTTACTTTTATGCCGATGAGAGGCAATCATCCACAGAAAGAGCCTGTAGTGGGGTGGCTGCCCCACTCCAAGGTAAAAGGGATTAAGAGCAGCTGAGGGAGGCTGGCGAGATAGTTGGCCCCAGGTGTGGCCAGCTCAATCAGGGCTGGGGGCCTGAGCGAGAGGGGTCTCACTCTAGCCCTGGAGAGGGAAGGATCTAGCTGCCTGGGAGCAAGGTACCTGAAACAAAGCAGTGCTGGGGAAGGGCAAGAGGAGCTGGGGAGCTCCAGCCTGGCAACTCCCCAGGCTGAGGCCTTGGTTAAGGCCTAAAGGGGTACAGGGGCTGAAGAGGTGCAGCCCGGGGATAGGCAGAGGGTCCAACCCCCTTGCCAATGATGAGTGACCATGACAGGCTGCAGTTTGCCCCAGCGAGCGGGGGCTAGAGGACTACTGGCAGTAGCCACTGAGGCAAGATGGGGATAGAGGGTTGGGGGTTCCCCTGGGAGGAAAGACCCAGAATGTGGGGGTACTGCTGGAGCAGAACCCCGAAGTAAAGGGGCACCGGGGTCCGAGAGGGACACGGGGCCTGAGGCAGATGAGACACCGGCCAGCAGAGGGTGCTCTGAGGCTAAAGAGCTAATTCCTGGGACAACCAGCAAGAGGTGCTGCACTGGTGAGTCATCAATCTGCTACAGAACCGTAAGAAACATTCACATGCTTCCAACAAGGTTGACATTTTGTCCATTGTAGCCTTAAAGGTTGTGTGCTAGACCTGACAACTTGGTAGGACAATGTGTGTGTGTGGGGGGGGAGACAGAATGTGTCATCATTGATGATTGGCACTCAAGAAACAGAGTCAACTTCTATTTCTCATTCATGGCCATTGGTGAGCATTGTTGTGAACATTTCAGAATCTCAAGATTCCTTCTTGCGGACATTCTGAATGTGGTAAAGCTTCCTTACACCATTGTTGAAGGAAGGGTCAATTTGTTTGATGCTTGAGGAAGAGAATGCTTCTCATGGTCCTTTTGCTTCATGCTGTTGACCTTTGATCAGCAGAGTCACTCAACGTGACCTCTCTTTTGTCAATTACAGAATTTCCTTTCCACACTAATTTCCTTAGTGTTCAGTGATGCTGTTTCGGTGGCCCAGGCCTTTTCCTGAATGATAGTGAATGTCAAATTTGGCTCAGCAAGGAGATGGCGTTGAAGCACTTTTTTCTGAACTCCACAGACAAGGCGATCTCACAGCATATCAAGAATATTACAAAAGTTACTATGTTTGGTGATTCAACATAGCTTGGGAATATAGGCGGCAATGCCCTCATCAGCTCATTGATGTTGTTTATGAAACTGAAGTCTCCGAACAATGACAGCTGGCATAGGTGAGAAATGTGCCTTAAGCAAAGCTACAATTTCATCGTATATATTGGTCTTGTGCAAAGCAGGTACAACTAATGATTCTATAACATCAAATCTCTTGGCTCCACAGACTGCCAAGACAATTGCCTGTTATTGTTCAGTCATCAGTTTTATTGGATTCAAGATAAGAAAATCTTTCTGAATAAGAATCCCATGATTCAAGTTGACTTACATCAAAGTTCTCAGTATGTCCCAGCGTGGCCATTTCAAGTTACTGGCGAACAACACTGGTTCAGATTCCAAGAAGGTGTCTTCAAACTCAAATCTTTTCTGGTTGTTCTTGAGATCATGTTTTTCTACTGGGGTGGTTCCAGATTCCTGCTACTTCTTTTTAATCTTCAACAGGATCCCGTCCTCATCACCAGAAAAATTAGGTATTGTATTTCTGTGGTGAGAAACTCGTAATCACCCACAGTCAGCGGCAACAATGAACTCTTACTTTGTTTCATCAGGAACAGGAAAACTAGAGACAACTGCCTGGTAGCAAGGAGGAAGCTGAACTCAACCCTAAGCAAATTCCTTCCTCCCTAGACAACAGCTCACAGGTACTAATAGCAGCACCTCTTGGCGAGTGCATTCCCCTACATAAAACTACAACATAAGAACGGCCGTACTGGGTCAGACCAAAGGTCCATCCAGCCCAGTATCCTGTCTGCTGACAGTGGCCAATGCCAGGTGCCCCAGAGGGAGTGGACCTAACAGGTAATGATCAAGTGATCTCTCTCCTGCCATCCATCTCCACCCTCTGACAAACAGAGTCTAGGGACACCATTCCTTACCCATCCTGGCTAATAGCCATTAATGGACTTAACCGCCATGAATTTATCAAGTTCTCTTTTAAACGCTGTTATAGTCCTAGCCTTCACAACCTCCTCAGGTAAGGAGTTCCACAAGTTGACTGTGCGCTGCGTGAAGAAGAACTTCCTTTTATTTGTTTTAAACCTTCTGCCTATTAATTTCATTTGGTGACCCCTAGTTCTTGTATTATGGCAACAGGTAAATAACTTTTCCTTATTCACTTTCTCCACACCACTCATGATTTTATATACCTCTATCCTATCCCCCCTTAGTCTCCTCTTTTCCAAGCTGAAAAGTCCTAGCCTCTTTAATCTTTCCTCACATGGGACCCGTTCCAAACACCTAACCATTTTAGTTGCTCTTCTCTGAACCTTTTCTAGTGCCAGTATATCTTTTTTTTAAATGAGGAGACCATATCTGTACGCAGTATTCAAGATGTGGGCGTACCATCGATTTATACAAGGGCAATAAAATATTCTCTGACTTATTCTCTATCCCTTTTTGAATAATTCCTAACATCCTGTTTGCTTTTTTGACTGCTGCTGCACACTGCGTGGACGTCTTCAGAGAACTATCCATGATGACTCCAGGATCTCTTTCCTGATTTGTTGTAGCTAAATTAGCCCCCATCATATTGTATGTATAGTTGGGGTTATTTTTTCCAATGTGCATTACTTTCCATTTATCCACATTAAATTTCATTTGCCATTTTGTTGCTCAATCACTTAGTTTTGTGAGATCTTTTGGAAGTTCTTCACAGTCTGCTTTGGTCTTAACTATCTTGAGCAGTTTAGTATTGCCTGCAAACTTTGCCACCTCACTGTTTACCCCTTTCGCCAGATCATTTATGAATAAGTTGAATAGGATTGGCTCTCTAGGCATACATAATATGTATCCTGGTTAGCAGCACAGTGGGGAAGCTGTATCTACAGAGCTACCACTCCCCCTCCTGCTCAAGTGGGTGCTCAGCTCTCCCCCGACCCACAATGCACTGATTAGCACAGCTGTACCATCATGCAGGAAAATATATATGGGCGAGTGCAGGGTACATTACCCCCAGAGCAAGGGGAAACTAGGAGGCAAATTTTGATTGACCCAGGGTCTGCTTCCAGCCCAGCACGGCTACACCCTGCTCTATAGACAGGGCTTGTGGCAAAGCCAAAATCTGGCCCAGAATTAACAAAGCACCATCCAGTCTCATTACTGTTTAGGTTCACTGTGAGATGGCGACACACAGTACAGGCTGTATTTGTTCCATCCACTCCCCTCCCCCTGCTGGCTTAGCTTTGGGTCAAACTCCCACCACCTGCATCTGCAAGCTCGGTTCTTGCTCCCAACGCTGCCAGTTACAGAATAGGGTTAGCATGAAACTCGAGCAGAACACCAGGCGCTCAGCAGCAAGATGTGCATTGTAATTTATAATTGAGGCAGGCAAGTCTTGCTAATCCCTGGCAGATAAATAACTACTCCATTCCCACTTGACCCTGCGCTGCCCCAAAGATGACACTGTATTCATGTAATCATTATCCACCTGCAAAATTCATTTCTTACTCTCCGTTCTTTCCTAATTGAGTGTGTCGTGGGAAAATGAATTGGACAATAGGAGTTCAATAGAAGAGGAGGGAAACAGCGACCATTGCATTGGTGCCATGGTTTCTTGTTTGGCCGGCTCCCACTCAGACACATTTTCTAATCTGGTTCTCGTTTACTCCAGTTAATTTGAGGCCATATTGTGAAGCAATTATATTCCCCAGGAAGCAGTTACTCACCTGAGTAATCTCCTTGAAATCATCAGGCCTGTTCAGGGGAGTAAGTGTTCTGCAGGGGGAATTAAGGGTTTCACAGTCTGGCCCTTAGGACATTAGGCTTGGGGGTCGTATGTCCAGACCCATTAGGGTCGGTAGTTCTATCCTGTTCTGCCTTTCACAGGCCCCTAAATGAATTAAGATGTGGGTCCTTCTACCCAATATCCCCTCCATCTGTGAAAAGCCTCCTCCGCATGTAACAATAACTAACCTCAAGAAGCTCTGGAGAAGATAACTGAAGGTGAGAACATGTAGGGAGGACAGCAGGCCGTTGGTGACACGGATGGGATGGGAGTGTGTGCATGCAGAGCCCTGTTCACCTGCAAGCATAGGCCGAAGGGAAAGTATCTCTAATTGTCACCTCAGACTATTCACGGGGCTGAGACTTCATATGGGGACTTCTAGTAACAGGGCATCTCATCTGTATAAGGATCCACTGCGGGGAGGGGGAGGGGGCATGAGGGGAAAGGGGTGTGATGGGTAAGGTAGTGACGGTTAAGCTCACAATTTGGGTAGGCCAACCGGGCCTAACTGCAGGAAGTGGATAGGTGTCACAATAAGCTAGAACAATGAATGTTGATGGGAAAAGGGAGACAAAAGGACTAAACTAGTCTAAACAGAAAGGCCTCCTGCTAGAACTCAAGGGCTGTGTTCAGATCATGCCTCCTAAACGAGAAGTATGCCACCAGAAATCAATGCACCAAAATTGGTGTCTCAGAAATTAGGCGCAACTTGTGAACCATGTGAGGGGATGGGCTATTCCACCTACCACTCTCTCGGGGGGGTTCTTAAAGGGCATTTTGTGGGGCAAATACAGACAGCTGTGGATGGTAACGAGCTGATGGCTGGGAAAACAGAAAGGAGTAAGCTTCACCATTATGGTTGCCTCCCCTACGGTCTCCTGGGATCCCAGATCCACAGTAACACCATTGGGCCTTCATCACCCTGATCCAGAGAGATGTCCTAAGCAGACAGGGACAGAGAGAGAGAGGGACTCAGATGGCATCACTACCTTCAGCTGAATCCCAACGACCAAGTGAAACGTGAGCCATTGTCTCCCCCAGTTCCATTCCTTTCTTTCCCCACCTTATTTCTTCCCTTTCCGATCCCTCACCTTTTTCCTTCTGTCTAATAAGAGTCTGGCCAAGACTGTGTATTTAGCAACACTGCTGTAAGCCTCTGACTAGAAGGAAGCAACTAAAAGCAATACGAAGACAGTGCAATACTGGTACAAGTTTTCCAGAGGGGCTAATAAGACCATGTGCCATACTTTTCTTTTTCCAGCAGGTAGGTTGCAATTGAGACACAACACCACAGAAAGAAGCTGCATTTTCTTTCTTTCCTCTGCTTTTCTCTCTTCCTTTTGAATGTGTCTGTCTTGTTGGGTCTTCTAGGAAACGGGATTGGACTTCAGCCACGGCAGCTCAAGGCCATCTCAACTAACTTCCTCTCTTTTGCCCACAAAGGATAGTTATTACCATCTTTAATATCCCATAAAAGACTGTCAAATTTGGGGGGGGAGAGGGGAGTCCCTGTAAATAATCTCTCCAGCCAAAGGGAAAGGGAAAGGGGAACAAGGAATGTTGGTCAAAGGAATGCCTTATTCATAGAACCATAGGGTTAGAAGGAACTGCAAGGGTCATCTAGTCTACCCCCCTGCCAAGATGCAGGATTTGTTGTGACTAAACCATCCAAGATGGCTATCCAGCCTCCTTTTGAAAACCTCCAGCTTCCACAACCTCCCTAGGCAGTCTGTTGTCTGTTCCATTGTGCTGCGGTTCTTACAGTTAGGAAGTTGTCCCTGAGATTTAATCTAAGGCTATGTTTTTGTTGCACTTTTGTTGTTAAAACTTTTGTCGCTCAGGGGTGTGAAAAAAACCCCACATCCCGAACGACAAAATCTTTAACAACGCTGTATGGACAGCGCTTCGCTGGCGTGAGGCACTCTCCTGCTGATAAAGCTACTGCCCCTCATTGGGGTGGTTTTATTTTGTCATCAGGAGAGCTCTCCTCCATTTACCATAACAATTAGCTGGGTTCCTGATAACAGACTGTACAGACTGCCACAAAATTATCCTAGAACTTGCCAGTGGTTTTGCTGTGAGAAATTTAAATCCAGCTGATCCCCCAGGATTTTTTCAAACTGTTTCTTATAGTGGGACACTGGTTTCTCCTTTGATTTGGAATAACGGTGTATTGCTTATTCTCAGCCCCTCCCCATCCCACCAAACAAACACCTCTAATCTCCATCTATAATTGACATGCAATTAGCCCACTTGTTTTTAGCCCTAGATTCCATCAGATGCCCCTTGCGCAAGATTTCCAGTTTAATTTTGATGGCAACTCTGGTGCTTTGTAACAAAGCTGAAGATGAAAATTCAAGTCCCCTTGACTAATCAGAACCCAAAAGGAAGTGAGCAAGGAACTGCTGCAATTTACTCTTCTCTCCTGCATCAATATAGATCAGTTAATTAGGGAACCTAGACACAAACTGGCGTTAATTTGTCTTTTCTGCCCCATGGGATCATTTTCACAGCTGGAGGTCACTTGAATTAAAATATGTTGATGACATTTATTCAGGAAGCATCAGGAACCCTCTATGCTCTGGGAAGAGTACAGGCTATACCCTCACAACCAGCATTGCTTTAGCTACCGTATGCCATATGGGCTCTGTAATCCCATAATGAGGAGAGACAGTTGTTCACTGCATCTTCCTTAAACCACTTGACTTTCACTGTGAATTATAGGTGTGATTAAATCTAGCATGGTCTTCACGTACTTCCAAAAATCAGAGATATAGTCAAGCGCTACAGCTGACAGCTTGTTTTTGATTGACATGCGCTATATTTATTATCATGCCATCTCCTTGGTCCCTTAGTTTTATACAGCTTCACAAAACTCATACACTTCTGAACAGGGATTTCTCAAATGCTTTCATTATACCACATAGCTAATGGTTAGTGATTCCGCTGCATCTGCAAGAGATAATTATATCTGAGATCCTTTTTTTCTGTGGGAGAGGGGTGGAGGTTATGGCTGGTGGACAAAATGTACAACTTGACCTTTTTCCCCATAACACAATTAGGAATTAAGTGCAGTTAGTCAAGGCAGACGTAATCCTAAATGAGAAGACACTGGATAAACGGCGTATTGGACTTTGTAATCCTGCATTCAACCACTAGGCTAGAAATTCATGGCTCTGGACTGTCCATGTCCCTTGGAATGGCATTTTACTCACTCGTAATTTGGTTAAATGTTATCCTGAGTCAAAGAAATACTTATAAGTGTGCTTAAATCCCATTGAAGTCAATGGGACTTAGGCAACTGCTACAAATTAAGTATGTGCTTAAATACTTGCTTGAATAGGGATGCTTTCTTGTAGGAAGGCCTAAACTGCTTATGTGGGATAGTAGTATTAGGGATGAATTTATTCATTTTTTGTTGTGATTAACGGTTTCAACAAGAAAAAGGCATTTATTGAACCAAAGACAAAGTCAAATGCTGCTCTTCATTTCATCTCCCACTTCCAACCTTCCCAACTGGGAACTTGGATCAAATCTCTCTATCCAGCTCCCTCCAGCATTTCAAATACTGCCATAACAAGGTGGGAGGTTAAAAATTAAGAGCTTCATTAATAGACAATTTCAAAGACTCTTCTTTGTACTGGGACACGCATTTGGTGAGGGTCGCCACATGGGGGGAAGGGCTGGCCTTGTTTTCTTGGAGGTCATCAGCATCATGCAACTCCCCGCGGCCTTTTCCCACGAGAACAGCTCACAGCAGTTACCACAGTCTTTGCAACTGATCAGGGGACACTTCTCAGCTGGTGGAAATGGTTCTCACTCCATTGACTTCAATGGCGCTAGGACCGTTTCCACCCGCTGAGACACTGGGCTTGAAGTCAATGGGCATTAGATTAGGCCCAAAGGTCCCAGATACAATAAGATATTTAGGTATTGAAATCAGTGAGTTAGACACCTAAATGCCTTTGAGGATCTGGGCCTATGTCATCAAGAAAGTTTATTGGGGGAAGGTGTAGAGGACTCAATAGCATCCCTCCTGAAATATTGGTTCATTTTTTTTTTTTTTTAAACTTACCCATCCCTCTCCATTACATTTCAGATTCACACACACACATACCCCGTTGCTGGGTATAAGTACAGTTTGCTAGTGTATGTTCCAATAATGCTCAGGGCAGAGTTAAATGAAGATGTTCTCACCAGGGCAGAACTGCTGTCAATAACAACTGCTATTTAAATTTGCAATCAGAGGTAAATAGTAGCGACTTGAGATTCTGTTCCTTGGGTTCTTTAAACCTTGAATGCAAAAAACAAAAAACAAAAAAATGTACAAAATTAAAACAAAAACAACAAAACTCTGAATCTCTAATTACCCTCCGTGCTCTCATCCGCTGTGCTGCTCTCAGGTGTGAATGACGCCACGCGATGTGCACTGGGACTTTTCCCCCCCTCTCCAGAGCAGGATTGTTCTCAATATGAAATTCAAGAGCACTCAGGATCGAAACCCCAGCGGCATCCCTGATTTCAGTAACTAAGTAACTACGCATGTAAGCTGTGTCAAGGCTTTCATTAAACTCGGAGGGCAGTTGCTCCCTTCTGTTTCAGGCTTCTGCTAGCATTTCACTTTCAGCTGTGATTTGAATTTGCTTACAAGTGTACAAAATGAATAATCAGCAGCTTTCAATGGACCAGGGTAAACCCTTTTGTTGGTGGGGCCGCTCTTATTAACATTTCCCCTTTGATATTTACATCTGATTGCGCCTTTCCTTCTTGCTTCTTATTTTCATGCAAATAAGGCCTGACCTTTAGCACTAGATGTGTTATTAAAAATGCACACTTGGAAGCACGTGTATCCTAATTAGAGAAACGTCAAGGGGGGAGCGATGCGGAGCAGCATTAAGGGTGGTTAAATTCCTTTCCACGCCAGTGTTGCAGGGGCGCAGAAATGGTTCTCGCTTATTCTGCTGGGCTGTAAAGCGTCTCCTGGGAACTGAAGCTTTTTCCAACCATGCCAGTAAAACAACTTGGTAGAAAAGTCTCCCTCACAGATTTAAAAGCAGGGTGTCAGAGTTGACTACATCTAAAGGGATTCTAAAGTGCCACAGGGAGGAGGTTGGTGGGCATAGTTTCATTGCAGCATGGAACGACACATTCGCTAGTCACTAAATTAATACACCAGGTCAGATTCAGGTATGGAGTGGCTCAATTGTCCAAGTGTTCTCAATGAATGTATTGGGTCAAATTCACCCGGAGTAATTTAAGTGCCACATTCATGGAAGTATGAGTTAGATTCTGCAGTGACAAAAATGGTGCCCATGATTCTCAGCTCACACCAGGTTTTTTTAACTGGTGTTACTCCACTGGCTTCAGTGGAGTTGTTCCTGATTTACACCAGCATGAAAGAGGTCAGTATCAGTTCTTCTAAATTAATGTGTGGGGGGGTGATTGTCAAAGGCGCTGAAGGAGTGAGGCACCCAATTCCTGTTGAAAACCAATGGGATCTGGGTGCCTAATTCTTAAGATCCTTTGAAAATCCAAGCCATGAACTGGGGCCCAGACCCTCAGGTGCTAATTTAGCATCCTTTAACTCCATGGGATCCGTTGAGGACCCGGGCCTAGCAGCTTTATTGAACACATCCTACTAGGCCTGTTCCTCATGGACGTCAGAGGCACAACTGCTGTTGACTTTTGGAGTGCAGGCTCAAACTGTATGTCCTGTTTGGAAATGTCCCTGTCTTCATACAAAGCATGGGACAGATTCGTTAGGAGGTCTCTCTCTCTTGCTTGTTCCAAAGCCGACGAGAGGAGCAGGGTTGGATAATTAAAAAGATGTTACCTGAGACCTAGGTTAGACTTTTCACTTCTTGACCCTTTTTCCCCATGTACAAGCGGTCGGAGAGGCCCACTGTTATGCTGCCTGCGGTGATTGGTGAAATCTAAGAACAGGACTCGCAGCCAACAAGTCTTCAAGTGTAGTCTCCTCAGGTACTGCAGCAGCCTGAACATGGAGACTCAGACAGTCCCCCTGGGTACTCCTATCTGTCTCGCCACCCCAGGTGAGTGTCCCTTTGTGACAGATGGTCCCTTATACCAAAGATCACAGCAATATTCTGGTTAGTCCCTGTCCCGAAGGGCCAGTCACTTACCCCAGGTCAATTGCACCTTTGATCTCACACCAAAAACAACAACACCTGGAGTCAATCCTATAAGAAACTATGTAAAGATTTATTAAATAGGAAAAGGATACTGGGGGGGGGGGCTTTTTGTCCCCCTCCTGCCATGAGCTCTGAGCTGCAAACTCGCTGGTGGGGAGGAATCCACTTTCATGACTCATCTTTGGGAAGCGGGGGCGGGGGGGGGGAGGAGAAGAGGGCAGAACAACAAAGTGTTTTTTTCCTCTTTAACGTCCTGCAATCGTCTGTCTTGAGTCAATGGACCTTTCCTGTTGGGAAGGATGTAACACCTTCTGTTGGTGATCTGAACGTCACACTTTTTAATGTTTCTCTCCTGTCCGGCGATTGGAGGTTCACAATACAACCACTCAAATATTACCTCACAATATGGGATGAAGATGTTATAAGTGAGATTAATGCAGGCAGCAACTCACAAGCACGCAATAAAGTCAAAACACTAAACGCATTCTTACAAGTCTAATGCTTGTTTTAACAGTATTAACATGCGAGTCAGACTGATTCCAGCTATATTTCTGTGAGTGTTCAATGGAGACATGGTGACTTTGGCATGAGCGGGCACCTGGTCTGCCAGTGTCACACCCACGATCCTTTGCCACGCCTTCCTGTCCATGGCACCCGTTCATAGGTCTTGGAGTTCCAGTTCTTTTCTCTTAAAACTTCTCTTGGCAGATGCTTTCCATCATATTCTCAGTCTTCCATGTCCTTTTTGCTGTCTGCTTCCTCCCATACTTTCTTTGCTTGATTCTCCTACTAATTCACTCTGTAACTGGGATGGCAAGAAGTGGACTCAGCACACTGCCTTGTCTCAATGCCACCATCACTTCAAACCTCTACGGCACTCCAGGTATTGGTGTCACCTTACCTCTTGACTCGTCTATCACTTGCACTTCTAGAAGTCCCACTCCCTACCATCTCAATACTCCATCAGCTCCCTTGGAACCAAGCCATATGCTTTCTCCACATCAATAAATACACTTTCCTTTTTTAAAATCATTCTTTCCAACTCCTGTCTCATTGAAGATATTGTTAGACTCCCCTCAGCTTGAAATACTTAAGAGTTCCTGGTTCCACCCCCTTTCCATCTCCCAGCCCACATGGCCCAACTTTCATGGAATCTCAGAACTTTCTTTCAAAATCCCCAACTCCTTTCTCCCTTGTATCTATCTCATCACATCAATAGGAATCTCTCGGGGCTCCTATGTATATTGATATGCAAAACATTCCACATGAAGACATGGAAATTGCTCTAGGTTCACAGTGGATTCACCTGTTTATCAGTTTAGTAGACGTGCGCTTCCTGATTACCCTCTGTAACAACAGGACAATGGCAAGGGCTTGCTTAGCATAAGCCGCTCATTAAAATGCAGTCAAGATGGGAGCATGCTTTGTGTGTAAGTTTCTTATAGTTTTAATAATCCTGACAGAAAACAATGGGGACACAGATACGTCTCCGTTTGCCATTGAGCCGTCTAGACTTTTCTTCGGCTGCGTGAGTTGATACAAAGGGCTTAGCTGCTTCATAGGGTTAATTCTCATTCAAAAGCTTCACATTACCAGCAAGAGCAAATGAGAAAAAGGCTTTTCTTTACCTCAGAATGAGGATTCCTGAAATAAAGATAACCTTGTCTTGTGGGACCCGCCTGCCTGTTTCAATTAATGCTGCTTTTCAAGATAAAGTAAACAACTTCGCATTTAAAAACCCCACCACCTGAAATTTGTTTCCTTGAATTTGCAATCATAAAAATGCCAAGCTTTCTCCCGCCCCCCCCCCTCAAATTTATCAGGCAACAAACAAAAGACTCAGCTGAGGGACTTCGCCACTGTATTTGCACTAGCTGCCAGCTTTGAAGGCACTGGAAATGAGCCCCCTGGAAATCTTGGGAGAATAAATAAAGGCGGTAATAGGAATTTCCATAGACTCTTTCACAGCCTGCTAATGGCTTGGGTGACAGGTCTGGGAAATATCATGTTTGCGCTTTTTATTAGATCCTGTACCACTCACCCAAGTCAACAGCTGTATTGATTCACATTCATGCAATTGGGGGCAAATTGGTTTTCAGTCAATATTAACAGGAGCAGAGCTCAACGGAGGAAACTTGTACCAAAAACCCATCCTGCTCGGAATAAAGCAACAGCAATATCTAGGACTGTGAGGCGCAGCAGCCTCTCTGAGCGGTGCCACATGGGCAGATGAAGAACTCCACATGGAGAAGGCTCCAGGTCTGCTTTACTGACTGCTTACAGTGGGGCTAGACCACACCTTTAGGCACAGGAGGCATGAACTGCCCTGCCCCAGGAGTAGCCCCAGGAGGCCCTGTGACTCAGACCCCCAAGTCACAATTCCACCTCTCTCCTTGTTTCTAAGACAGTGGTAATTTACTCCTGGCCAAATGGCAGGTGAGTAGTGGGGGATGAAACCAAGGCCCTGCCCACTCCCCAACCACTGTCCCTCCAGCATGCAGCATCTGCTGACTCCTGCACGGCCAGGCCCCAATCCCAGAAGCCCATGCAGGACGCAAGGGTGGGGCGTTCTCACTCCTTCCTTCCTGTAATCTGAGTCCCAGTCTAGTCCTAAGCAACTACAGCCTTCCCTCTTGCCTGCAAAAGGCAGTGAAACCCGCTGCGCAGAGACTGGGAGCCCTGGGTGTGCCACGCAGAACTGCCCGAGCACCTCAGCAGAGCCGAGTGTTTAAATAGGGGTCATGCAGCACAGGGAGCTAATCATTGGAACAGGCAACAGAGTGGCATATTCAACCCGGGCAGAAATGCAAAGCTGTCAGTCAGCCGTAAAGATAACATCTCCTCAGAGTGACAGGCAGGGCAAGGTGATGGGAGACACAACAGATTGACACCCTGGGATGCCGGAGTCCTCCTTTGATTCACAGCAGCAGTTAGAGGCCAGACCAAGATCACAGCCATGCACAGGCTATACATACACATACAGAGAGAGGGGCCAGGCCTCATTCTCACATGGGGGGAAGAGTAAACATAGGCACAGAAACCCAGCTCTCCTGGCTCCCATACTAATACTCTATCCATTAGGCCACACCGTCTTCCAACTATATCATCTACCCCGTGGCTTATTTATGCTTATTGCGCTCATCCAGGACATGACTACGTAAGTGATCAACCCAAAACAGAGAAAGACCAAAAAGAGACACCCGCAGAATGGGAGAGAGAGGGCCAGTTGCTCACATTGGACAGCACCTTACTCCGAACATTCCCACTGCCTTCCAAGGAAGCACTCCCGGGATATTCAACGGGAATAAGAGTCAGAATCCAGCCCTGAAAGAAGTCCTTTGCCCTATACATAGTGAAGAATTGCATCTACCTGCCAGCATCTGAATAGAAGATTTCAGCTTCTTTACTTTCCCCTCTCAAACCTAAATTTCCCCCTTAATGGGATATTAAAAATAATGAAAAAGAAAAATGAGGGGAGTTTTAAAAAGCCATTATAATTCAGTTTTAATGCTTATTCTATTACTGCATGCCAGCAAGCGGATCTGAGCGGCTTTTATAATATCTAGGGTTTTATTATTCTTAACACAGAGACTGGCAATACATTATGTTTGGAAGCACCCTCCCGAGGCTGGTAATTCAGATGGAATTTCCTTTATCATCGCTATTAGAAAAGGATTGTAACCATTTTGTAGAGTGTCTTTGCATCAGGCCGCTGCAAAGAAGAAAGCCAGCTTCCCTGGCACACCTCTTTATGTTCCTACTTCCTGCAGTTCCAATCACTCCCGATGAAGAGCACACAAAGCCCCAAATGAGTTGAGAAATGTACCCATTCGTTTTACCAAGCATTTTTCTGCAAAGCCCAATCAGGATCGTCAATAGCTATTGGCCCACTTGTCGCTTGTGAAATTATTTCTCTAGCGAATGTATCTAATTTAGTTTCCTTGTTTGCCAAGCACCATAGATCTACATCAAGTGCTCCTCAATGTTCTAGATGTTATTTTTAAAATTCTGTGCCCAGGGCCAGATTGGCAGCAGGGCTGAATGCTCAGCAGCTCCCATAAAGTTCAGTTGCTTAACTGGGAGCAGAGTTCTTTGAAAATCTCTCTGTATACGCTATTGGCCAGATTCTGGCATCCTTACCCCTGTTAAATATTACCTTACTTGGAGAGTGGTCCCATGGAAATCAATGGAACGTCATGCAATGTGCAATATATGGAATAGTCTAACTTAAACATGAAGGGTAAAATCCTGACCCTACTGAAGTCAACAGGGTTTTGACATTAACTTCAGTGGGGCTAAGATTTCTTTATTAAAAGAAAACAACAGACAACCAATTCCACTGAAATCAAGGGGGTTACACCAGTGGGAAGCCGGTATAATGATATAGGGAACAATATCCACCGATTCTGTGCCTGTAGCAAAAGGGGAAGGAGCACAATGACATTTAGGTCACTTCCATGCGTGGTTAGAGTCTACACAAACTAAAGGAAGAAGCTGTCAAGTGGCAGACTTGATCCTCATAGGTCTATGATAATAAAGTCAGTCACACTTCCCTTCTTGGAAGGTAAAACGATTCTGGTGTTAATTAACACCAAAAAAGGGGGATGATAGCTTGCTGGCAGGTAAGAAGGAAGCACGTTTCTCAATGAGACTAAGAATCATAGAATATCAGGGTTGGAAGGGACCTCCAGAGGTCATCTAGTCCAACCCCCTGCTCATAGCAGGACCAATCCCCAACTAAATCATCCCAGCCAGGGCTTTGTCAAGCCGGGCCTTAAAAACCTCTAAGGAAGGAGATTCCACCACGTCCGTAGGAAACCCATTCCAGTGCTTCACCACCCTCCTAGTGAAAAAGTTTTTCCTAATATCCAATCTAAACCTCCCCCTCTGCAACTGGAGACCATTACTCCTTGTTCTGTCATCTGCTACCACTGAGAACAGTCTAGATCCATCCTCTTTGGAACCCCCTTTCAAGTAGTTGAAAGCAGCTATCAAATTCCCCCTCATTCTTCTCTTCTGCAGACTAAATAATCGTAGCTCCCTCAGCCTCTCCTCATAAGTCATGTGCTTCAGCCCCCTAATCATTTTTGTTGCCCTCTGCTGGACTCTTTCCAATTTTTCCACAGCTGGAAGACAACTGGATCTCCTTGTTTAATGTCATTTGCCACAAGGGAGCAATGGTTAGAAGCCTCCTGATCTTATGCACGTCTCTCAGATGCTGGGCAATGCGAGCTGAACAATGATAATAAAGGGGGAATGTCAACCCTTCAGTCCATCTGGATCCAGGCCTAGATTCCAGCAAGGTTTCCAGTGAATTCCAGAGAATTATTTCCTGGCCATTGTGTTGTATCATTGCGTAGGACAGCAGCACCGGACTTGTTCCCCACAGCTAAGGGATTTGTTCATCTGAAAGATCTGGGGTACAAATTCTCCTCTCAGATCTACTCATTCGCTCGCGCCTCTGAGATCTGCAATTTCAATCCATCTATATTACGATAGCAGCTAGAGGCCCTGACTGAGACGAGTGCCCCATTGTGTCAGGTGCCCTAGGATGAAAGAGACAGACCCCACCCCAAGAGTTTACAGTCGGTACAGACAAGACAGAGAATGCTGGGAGAAGGGAATAAGGATATTTCCATTTGTAAAATGGAGAACAGAACCAGAGGGCGAAATTCTGGCCCACTGACTTTGAGGCCACGATTATATCCAGGCAGATCAAGAGTGGGGACTGAGCACTTTCCAATCTGGCCCTAACCACTTTTGAAAAACCAGATCTAAATGACTTCACACAGAAATATGTGGCACTGTGGGGAATTGAAGCCCGGTGGCCTGAGTCCAGTCTAGTGCCTTCACCTCAATCAACCATCCCCTAAATCTTTCCGTTTATCTCTACACTGTCTGATTTCTGCTGCCTGTAGTTAATTTGCTCTTCCCCCTCTCAATGGGTACTCACATGAGATTGCTGTTGCTAGATTACAGGTCATGTGCCTATTGTGAGCTCTGGCCATCTCTAAACAGAACAGTCGAAGGGAATCCCGAGTGGATGCCATGACGGATTGGTACAGGTAGTTGTGGAATCTGTTAGCACAACCCCCTCCTGATATGGATAAAAGTCGTTGGAGGAGTCCGCATAATAATATGCTCGAGGCCACCAAGTGACACTGTTTCCAGGTGCCTCTGGGAGCCCCGATGTCTTAGCATATTCCTATAATCTCAGCGAAGCGGGACAAGACAGAAGAGAATATCTAAACCCCAGGACCGTCCATTTCATCATCCCTATTCCGTATCATACACCAGGGGCCAGATCCTGAGCTGGTGTGAATCAGGGGCAGCTCTATTGACTAAACCAATTTACATCAGTTGAGGATCTGGCTCCATTTACCTGGCTGACCGCATTTGAGGACAGGGGAATGCATTATGAGAATGATGTCTATCTGCCCCAGCATGTGAATTCACAGCATTCAAAAAAAGTCACTCAGCAACCCCACAGCATTCAGCAGAGCTGTTGCCTAGCACACTTGACAGAATTACAGCATTGTTTCAAATGCACTCAGAGAGAGGACTCTCCTAACAGAGCCAAGAGGCAATCAGTAGAACCAAAGAAATACCATAGCCCTCCCCCGGCCCCCAACAAGTAAACAAAATATAGCTAGAGATACAAAGGCCACTGAACTGGTCAGAGGAAGATTTTATAGATGGGATTGGCATGATCATATACGACAGCAATGAAAAGACAGGATTGCGGTCAGTGTCGTTGTGTAACGTGACAAGAAAAACCCCGCAACCTTCTGCAATCTTCACTATTTTTCCTTTCTTCGTCTCTCATCTTATCCAAGGTTCCTCTCCCCTACTTAAGATGGAGATATCCTATCTCCTAGAACTGGAAGGGACCTTGAAAGGCCATCGAGTCCAGCCCCCTGCCTTCACTAGCAGGACCAAGTACTGATTTTGCCCTAGATCCCTAAGTGGCCCCCCTCAAGGATTGAACTCACAACCCTGGATTTAGCAGGCCAATGCTCAAACCACTGAGCTCACATTTTTTTAAGGTTGCAGTCTATAAGTATCATCTAGATATTTGGATACGTAAGGAGAAAGTCTAGGCACCAAAGAACGCAGCTGAATTTTCATAAATCATACGGCCAGGAGGTGCCCATTGTGATCACCTAATCTGACCTCCTGTACCACACAGCCCATAGGACTTCCCTGAATTAATTCCTGTTTGTGCTACAGCACATGCAACAGCCAAAGGAGAGAAGAGAAACTGAGGCTTAGTCCAATGCTCTACCCACTAGACGGTGCTACTTCCTCAAAACTAGAGATGCCACAAATTAAGCCCAGAGTATGTGCTGTACAACTGACCTACATCTCCATGCAGGCCATCTTCCAAAGGGATCAACAGAACAGGCACTGAGCTCTTTAGAAAAATCAGTCCTTGTTCCTCTGAAAAATCTGCCCCCAGCTGTGGGTGCTGAGCACTTGAAAACATGGCCCTGAGCGCTTTTGTAAATCTCGCCCAAAAGGAAGTGGCCCGATTTTCCAAAAGGAGCAGCGTCCGCCAGGACAGCGGGAGCGACAGGGCGCTGAGCACTTTTGAAAATCTGGCCTCTAGTCTCCAGCACCAGGCTGTTTCAGAGCCATAGTGCAGGAGTGTACCGCGAGGGGAGTGGTGGGACAAAAACCTCTGTATTCCTGTTCATTTCATCTTTCTTCTCAAATTGCTTCCATTTAAGTAAAAAACATCACGTAGCATGGGAGCACTGAGGAGCTCTGCAGAGCAGTGTGAAGAAATTCCTGTCAGAACCTTCCAAGTTCTTTTCCTCTGTGGCAGAAAATGGCTTCCTCCCTGACGCTGCTGTTTGCTCAGCAAGCCAAGAGCAGGGAGGAGAGCACTTCAGAGACTGTGCAATTAGAGCCTGATCCTGCTCTGATTCAAATCAATACAATCCCCCCCCCCCATCAACTTTAAAGATGAAAGATCCAGACCTCAGAGAGCATCTTGTAGGCAATGCCCCCCCAAGCACATTACAGCCACGAACCAGTGCCTGAAATAAAGCTCACAACACAGTGGTGAGGCAGGTAAGTGTTATTATCACTGCTCCGCCATTTTGGTGGCCTCTCACAGAAAAGGGAGCAAACAGCCCAGATGCCCTAAGCCCCAGAACCAGTATTGACTTCCCCCCTTCCCCAAAATTAAATACACACTTCCCCAGAGTTCCAACCTTGGGGGCACCCTGGGTTTACAGTTTAACTCTTTAGGGGGAGGTGAAGTCAATGGGCACACAGACCTTGCAAAGATTTCTAAACCGCTACGCTTCACTTAGATAGAGCACAAAAAGCACAGCTCCTGGCAAAACAATAAAACACCTACCTGTGTTTCTCTGCCTCAGTTTCCTCACCATTCTGGATCATTCTTTGGGCAGCATCCTCTAAGGCATGTAGGGTCCTTCCTCTCCTCCTGCTATGACTTCTTCTCCAGGACTCAGTCTGTCTGAGCTCTTTCAAAAGGGGAACTGCTAGATCCTCTTTTATAACCTTTGCCAGGTGACTGCCTCATTAGCTGCTAAATTGCCACCCCCTGGAGTTCAGACTTAAACAACTGGGTTGGGCTGGGTGGTAGCTATTTCTTTGTCCAAGCGCGCTCATCCAAATTTAAGGGCCCTCTGTTGTTAGCCCTCTAGCACCTGGGAATTTTAGTCCAAAGGAGAGGCAAAAAAAGATTAAGAAGGCTAAGACCAGCGTTACAAGCAAAAGGGAGTTTGCAGCCTGAGATGCAGAGCGCCCAAGTCATCCAGAATTCCTACGCAGAACACAGCAGCTCCGGCAGGTTTAAAGTGCATCAGTTTTGATTTAGTGACAACAACTTGGCTTTTGAGGATTTGGCCGTTGACACTGATGGTTTTAAACAGCCGTGGAAAAGTTTCCCCTATCAAATGCACGTCCCGACGGGGAGGGGAGACAGGTGTGGGAGAGAGTCATTCTCACTTCTTCTGCCTCGTTCCATAGTAAGGGAGGGGGGACAGAATGCAAAAAGCTGGGGAAATACACAGATGTCTCTAGTGAGGTTCATACAATTCTCATGACTTGGCTGGTGGGAGCCCTACAGCATGGAGCACAAACCCAGCCTGATTTGGCTTCCTTCCAACAACGGCTGATGTTAAAACCAGCAGAGGCCAATGCAGTCATTTGGGGAAGAGCAGAGGGGGCACTGAACAATAACATTGCCCTGCTGCAACGGTGCATTTGGGCTAATGGTGTGTATGTGGGGGAGGGGTGCAGACCCTCCCACATCCACCTACCTGGGAATGGTTTCACCTTCCTTTGAAGCATCTGGCGCCGAACGCTGTCAGAGGCAGCTTACTGGGCTAGATGGACCATCGGCCTGCTCCAGTCTGGCAATGCCCGTGTTTCTCTGCCCAAAGCAGAGAGCTGGCTCCCATGGCGTGTAAGCCTCATTTTATTCATCTCTGTGTGATTATTTGACATGAGCTTTCTCGGAGAGTGAGTCTCACTGTCTCTCTGCTGCACGTTTGAGCGGAGAGACGGACACAATAGATTTCAAAAACAATGGTCCTGGGAAAGAGGTGGGGGCTGGGCTCCAGAGCTGGGGTGGGCGGAATCTCTGTTCAGTTTTGTCCCACGCCCTGTGAATCCTGGCTGTCGTCTGTTGTTCTCATTCACCGACAGTCACGCCCAGGATTTCGTGAGCCACTGTTCTGAGTCACAACTACACATACACACATGCTGTACTGTGTGAGCTGCTGCTCTCTCTCTCACACACACACACACACTGTGGTTTGAGGCAACGTTCTCCCTCACACAAACACCCACCCACAGTATTGTGTGAGCCGCTGTTCTCACACACACACAGCACTGTGTGTTACTCTTGCAATTGAATAACCACATGGGATACAAACCCATAGGCCAGTGCTGCTTGGGGGGGGTCCATTGCCAGGCACGTGGGGGCTGATTCTCTCCTGTCTCTCCCATGGGCTGGCTGCAGCGGTATCAATGCGCGGGCTGCCAGGACCCTCTGCAGACCTGTGCACAGGAGCAGAATGCAGGGACCGATGGGTGCAATACGCTGTGGATCTAGGGACGATTCGCCTCAGAGCACAGGAGATTTGTAAGGCGTTCCCCCTTCCAGGCCATAGAGTGACATTAGCCTACATGGTGATTGCACCCTCGCTCTTCAGGGTGTTTAGCTGGAGGCTATGCCGCTTTTCCTTTCCTTGCCAAAGCATCTCTCTCCACCAGGAACTCCCCATCTCCCTCTGTCTGGATACCTGTGGTACTCACCTGGCCCCCAGCCCCATCACAGTCTGTAGTGTGTCTATCCCCACAACGCCCGTGTGAGGAAGGGAAGTGCTGTTACCTCCAGGGAGCTGAGGCACAGATGGTACGGCCCAGATCCATAGAAGTATTTAGGCTCCTTCCATTGTTATCACTTGACCACAGGCACACAGGAAGCGTGTAGCAGAGCAAGGAGCTAGTGATGATCCACAGATGGTCACCAGCCCTTTAAGCCCCAAACTAAGAATTGCTCTGATTCTACTGTGGTTAAGGACAACCACAATGATTTACCCTGAAAAAAAATATGCCGCCTATCTCCATAGCATTTCTGTTTTACTGATTCAAAAGTAGTTGATTGTTGCATGCCGTGCCGTCTCTTTTGGGAGCATTGCCGACTGGGTAGGGTGTGGGTGTGGTGTGAACTTCATATCACCTTGCATGACTGGAGCTGCAGGTGGGAGGAAAGGAGTCCTGTTGCTGCCTGAAGGATGGCAGGAATTCACACACATGCTACATGCTCTTCCTGGATTAGCTTAATAGAGCTGTGTCCTAAAAAAGGCTATTGGCCTGATTCAGAGACCATTGAAGACTCCCACTGACATCTGTGGGCTTGGCTCAGGTCCTATTTGACTATAAAGTGTCCTGATTAAACTGGAAGTGGGTTCAAATCCCAGACAGAATTACTTAGAACTAAGATACTATCAGTGGGAGTGTTATAAATAGCTAGATAGATACACAGCACAGTATTGCTAAAGGTAAACTTTACAAAAATTAAGAGGCAGGAACCTCTTGAAATAAGGAGCTTGTCTCGAAAATCATGATTTTTTTTAAAAAGAAAACAATAAATGTGTGGTTCTTTATATTTGCTTACTGGTTTCTGAGCCTCTAGGGTTCATCTGTTCAGACTTTTCTCAGTAACCATAAAGGCTAGACATTTATTTTTCTTTTAAATGGAGGCTGAGATTCTCAGGGAATCACAGGACTCCAGGAGCTGGAGCTTTGAGAAAAACAACTATCGGGAGACTTGGGATAAATATCATGAATTCACAACACTGTAAGCAAGTCAGAGAGAGGAAAGTCTAGTATTTTATGGGACTCATCGGAATTTATGAGTAGAAACATAAGAACATAGGAATGGCTATATTAGGTCAGACCAATGGTCCACCTGGCTCAGTATCTTGTCTTCTGACAGTGAACAACACGAGGTGGTGTTACTGGTTGCTTCAGAGGGAATGAACAGAACAGGGCAATTATTGAGCGAACCATCCCCTGTTGTCCACTCCCAGCTTCTGGCACTTGGAGGCTAGGGACACCCAGAGCATGGGGTTGCATCCCTGACCATTGATGGACCTATCCTCCATGAACTTATCTACTTTTTTTTTAACCCAGTTATACTTTTGGCCTTCACAACATCCCCTAGCAACAAGTTCTACATGTTGATTGTGTGTGTGAAGAAATACTTCCTTTTGTTTAAAACTGCTGCCTATTAATTTCATTGAGTGACTCCTTGTTCTTGTGTTATGTGAAGGGGTAAATAACACTTCCCTATTTATTTTCTCCACACCAGTCATGATTTTATAGACCTCTATCATCATTTTTAGTCATCTCTTTTCCAAGCTGAAAAGTCTCAGTCTTATTAATCTTTCTTCCTATGGAAGCTGTTCCATACCCCTAATCATTTTTGTTGCCCTTCTCTGTATCTTTTCCAATTCTAATATATGTTTATTGAGATGGGGCGACCAGAACAGCATGCAGTATTCAAGGGGTGGGCGTATCATGTATTTATATAGTGGCATTATGATATTTACTGTCTTATTATGGATCACTTTCCTAATGGTTCCTAACATTCTGGTAGCTTTTTTGAGTGCCGCTACAGATGTTTTCAGAGAACTATCCCCAATGACTCCAAGACCCCATCATTTTGAATGATTAGTTGGGATTATGTACAAAATACCAACAGCACGAGCGGGATCCACATCAGGGTGTCAATGTTATTCAAAGATTTTTATTTTTATGAAAAAATATAAAATTTTATATCTTACACTACAAAAACATGTACACAAACAAAATGCACATAAAGCATCAAAGGAAAAATAAAAATAAAAGGAAATAAATACAGCAATGCTAAGCCTTCTATGAGTTAAAACTCCAATGCAGGAAATTGAGCTTAATGCAATTGGGGCAGTGTTTAATAGAGGCGCTCCGAGTCCTGACCCACCTGCACTAAGGGGTTTAGATGGACTTAATAATAAAGGACTCGAAACTATATGTTACTCTCAGACTGCTATCAATGTATTTCACACACTTCTTAATGACTAGTTTCAAAACTACAGCAGTCTTAGGAGTCACAATTTTTTGACCACGGGGACTTCTACATGTTTATATTCAACACCGAATAGACACAACTTTTTCACCTTCATCATATTTTTGTTAACATAGAGAAGGAATAAATAAAGTTTACAGCTGACTTTTTTTCATCAGTCTTCTTTTTTTTTTTTATGATTAGATAACTTCTCCAAAGAATAAATGGAGGTCCTTCTAAACAAGAACTGCGCCTAGAAAGACTTCCTCCTTCAGAGATGAAAAAGAACGTTATGAAAAGCATGTTCCTATCTACCATTCCCTTTGAAATATTCCCTTACAATTAGCAGCAAAATGGACTGAAAAAAGTAATCTATGTAACCATCTGGGCTACTGAGTTGGAAAAGCAAACCACTGTGACTTACCCTAGGTATATACTCTAAGTACAGCTAACAATTTAATTCTGATTAGCAAACTTCACCATCTTAATGTAGGTAACATTTGCATTTTTCTTTCAGGTTTTAATTTCCGGTACACCACTAGTAAGGATAGCTAACTATAGTTCTTAGCTTTTTTCCCCCTCTATGCTTAGACAGAGCAAAACCAGAAAAATATTGTGACCTGATTCTACTCCATGACAATATATACAATATTCCATTTCTAATACCTGATTTTAACCTACAGTATATATTTTTAGTTGCCACCCTTTTCTTGTATAATAACGAAAAATATCTTCCAAAAGAAAATGTCTCTGCTTGTGCTTTGTATGATATCCCAGCTCTGCTAAGGTAAAATAAAGATTCGTTGACTTTAGGCTGCAATTTTCAGAGGGACCTAAGGGAGTAGGTGCCTAGGGCCAGATCCTCAAAGATATTTAGATGCCTACTCCGATTGAAATCAAATGGGAGTTAGGAGCCTAAATAGCATTGGGGATCTGGACCTAAGTCCCATGGCCCCTTTTGAAAGTTCCAGCTTAAAAACTGGGTGCCTAAGGATTGGGCCCCAAATCCATATTTAGGTAACTAAATGAAGGGTTTGATTTTCCAATATGCTGAGCACCCAGCAGCGCCCTCTCTGGCTACAACAGGAATCTTGGCTTCACTTTGGAAAATCAGGGCACTTATTTAGGCCCCTGTTTTCGAAAATCTTGGTCATGGGGGTTTTTCACTCATGTACAGAGTCTATTATAAACAGATTTGTAGCATCGTAAGTGCTTGCATTAAATATAAGAAGGTTTGTATATGTATTTAAATAATTAAGAAAAAGTGCCCAGTCTATTGACAAATGCAATCTGGTTGTGGGCATTCCTTTTTCTACTAGTTAACCATAAAGATATCCGGAAGGATGGTCCAGCAAATGGCAATTGATTACACTGTTCTTGGAAGGTAATTCTCACCTTCCTGTAGTAAATCCCCCAAACACTGTATATGCGATTGAAAAACACAAATGGCCAAGGGGATTTTGTTTTAAAAGCCCACAAAAAAGAACAAAACCAAATTCCCCCCCTGCGTTTTTCACAGAGCGCTCATTCACTCCATCAGTTAACAAGTGACTGAAGAGAACAGGTAGACAAGGGAGAGGATAAGAGCTGGAAGTTGCTAATAAAAATCTCTCCAAGTACAGCTGATTGATGGAAGTGGCAATTGAAGAATTCCTCCCGAAGAATTAAGTTGTTGTGTCTGTCTTCCTGCGGATTATTTTACAAAGCACTGCAGGCAGGAAGATGCAGAGAATCCCACAACGGTTCCCCTGACAGCTCTAATAATGTGGTTTATTCTTTGACAAATCTCCTTTATGTGCGGCAATTGTTATGTCTTGATTTGTTTTTGTGTTTCTTTGTGGCCCAGTGGCTGACAAAAATAAAACAATGGGACAAGAAATCACACAATCAAGATTTGTCAAACCTCCCCTTCTGGTTTGCTGCCTCGCTGCATCTCATGAAAGCTCCCTGTATCAGTTGTCTCTTTTTTCCATTTCTCACATTTGCAGATGAATTTGGTACCTTTCCAATTGGTGACAGGTCCAGGGGTGAACAGATGTAGGAAGAAGGCATTTCTTTACTCCCTTTCCAGAGACATCTGACTTCTTCCTACATCTGTTCACCCCTGGACCTGTCACCAATTGGAAAGGTACCATAGCTCACTGAGAAGTAACTAACAGTTCTAGAAGGAAGATGGGTTTTTAGGTGTATGCTTTTACTAAACAAGTTTGCAGGAAACTTGCAGATGCCCCAAAGGGATTTAGGAGCACAAGCCCCATAGAAAATCTTTCTTTGTGAGAGATTTTGTTTGATTAGAAGCTGCTATTTGTATTTGGGGTTTGAGGAACTATAAAAAGAAGAAATGTTTAAGAACAACTAAAGTGGTATTCAGATACGTGCGTCTGAGTGAGAGGAATGAATAAGTCAAGCAACAGATTAGGTGCTCTTTTTTTTCCAGAGGTGAAGAAGAGAAAGGAAAACAGAATATGTTGATACCATCTTCAAGAAAGAATGCTGCAAGATGCTATCCAACCCATATAAACAACTAATATTCCCTAGAATAATGAAAAATATTTGCCATCATTTGAGCAAGTCTTTCAATCCCTATCTTTATCAGAGCCTTTTTTCTTAAAACGAACTATGGGGCCAACTATGGACAATTGGAGAATTTCATCTATACAGAAATACAATCAAAGTCCCTCATTGTTTCAAGATGGGATTCAATGGGAGCTGGGTGCCTAATTCCCATAGGTTCCTTTGAAAATCCCAGCACCCGGGCTTTACAATGTGCAAACTGAAACTGGTCAAGTTCTGGCTAGAGCAATGTTGTTGTTCAAACAAATGACTCCATTATTATAGGATTCCACTACATTTATCAAATTGAGCACATTTCTCCTTCTGCTCCTGTATGCTTTGTGACAGAGTGGGACATGTCTGTATCAAACTGTAACAAGATGGGTGAGGTAATATCTTTTAATGGACCAACTTCTGTTGGTGAGAGAACTGCGCTATTGAGCTACACAGATCTCTTCTTCGGGTCTGGCTTTATGTAGCCCGAAAGCTGGTCTCTTCCACAAATTGAAGTTGGTCCATTAAAAGATTACCTCACCCCCCTTGGCGCTCTCATATCCTGGGATCAACATGGCTACCACACTGCAAAGAATCAAACTGTAACCTCCATCTTGTGTTAGGAACTCCATTTTGTGTGATGTGCCGAACACAAGCCTAACCTTAATCAAGGGAAGGTTATTGAATTGCTTTGCAGATAGACACTCTACCCAGGAAAGCTGCTTGACATCTCACTGAAGGGACATCAGGAGAAATCAATATGACAGTCTAGGGCCATCCACTTTGATTGTCTCCCAACTGCTGACTCAATGGAACAATGGTTTTTCTACACTGGGGCCTGAAGGAGGAGAGGGATAAGCCTTCCAGAGGAGCACCTGGGCGAAGGAGACAGAGACTGCACTTAAGAAGGGGTGCTGCTCTGAGTTGGGGGGCTGACCATCACCACAGAACTGAAGGCTTGGTGGAACAAGAGGGCAGGAGGGACTTTGTCCAGACCACAGGCTCACAAGAGCAGTGAGATCCGACTAATGGAGCACTCAGGACTTCCATTATATTTTGATGCTCTGTAACTGCAATGTTTTGAAGAGTAAAGTGTCTGTGGTGAAGAGACTCCTTGCCTAAGCCTGTGCTCCCTGCTTCCCTGCCATGTTGTCCTTCAAGTAGTTAACATCAGACCCCAGAGAGCCCACAGCCTCAGTGAAGCTCTGGGCGAGCGTGTGTAAGCAACTGAGTGGCTCGGGAGGTCAGAGGCACTGGTTTTATTGACTAGGGTGGTGGACTGACAAGCCAAGGAAGGGCTCAAGACAAGAGGTCTGAGCCTGGGAGTGCACCCTATAGATCCAGAGCTAAAAACAGTGACTAGTCTGTACCCAGACCCAGTTGGCTTGGAAGCACATGGGTCCCTGAGATTAAGTCCGTTTGTACCAGACTGGTTACAGTACACAGGGGTGCTGAGCCATGCTGGATATTTTAGGGGGAGACTTTCAAAGGTACAGAAGAAATTAGGTACCCAACTGCCATTGAAAGCCAGTGTGAGTTGGATGGCTAACTCCCATTTATGTTTTTGAAATCTGCCCCTTAATAGCCAGAGCTCATGTAGAAATAGAGGGAGAAATGACTTTTATTGAAATGCACGCTTGCTCCCTCACATATGTAATTAAAACTCCTGAAAGCTTTGTTTTCATATGTTGTTTGAACTAAAGAGCAGCAAAAATACAAGCAAAGTGGTAGCACAAAACAACCAAAACCAAACCAACCAAAACCAAATCTAACCAAAAATTCTTGTACCTGGGTGTGTAGCAAACTGTACAGTATATACATATTAATCATGTATTCATCTCACAGAAGAGCAAATTAAAAGGAACTTTATAACACAGAGGGGGGAAAATATACACCCTGTATTGTATTTGCCACTGAACAAGCAACATGTTTCTACACTAGTCTCTATAACGTAACGCTGTGTAACAGCATCTTTTAAATTTACGAAACAAAATATCTATCAAGAAATAATCTAATCATATTGCTCTTCAATACACTTCTGTAGACAATTAAGACTTGAAGTAAACTTCAGTAAACTGCAGCTTTTGTTAGCCCATGAATGACTACAAAACTTTTCCATTCAAGTAAGTCCTTGGAAGTATTAACATGTGCTGCCATAATTCAGTATATAAAGGTGCTCTCTATATAGTCCATGTACAGACAAAGTGTGGCGGGAAGCCTTTTTCTTGTCATTGCTGAAGCATAAGAAAATGGTTAACCTCATGTACAGTAGATCCATTTCCATGCATGTTACATTTACTTCAGGAATATGAAGACACAAATAGGAAGGAAAGGAAAATTTTAGTCAAACACTGATTATAAATTATGTGGCAGAGGCCAGCCAATGTCCATCAGTTATAGAAATAACCGATTTTCCCTTTTTTTTTCTTATAATAAATCTCAGGGCTAGTTTACAAAGTGCAGGGTCGATCACTTGAGAAAGTGACTTTAAAACCAAGTTACAATGGCACCATCCCATTCACCAACTGGACCTTCATCTCTTGAAGGCTGCTCATTATCTTCTTCTGGTGACCAACAAGTGTCACTCCAAGCCGCCTCAAATCCCTGTGTGGAGAAAGCACATGTAGGTTCTCTAGATTACTGTGGGCAGATCTCAGTATTTAAGAACTTTTAGGTGCTGTAAATGGATAGTGATACTAACACCTCACGCTTACCGTACATGGATCTCAGACTGCTTTACAAAGGTGGTATCATTATCCTTTTTAAAAAAAAAAAAAAACAGATGGGGAAATCTCAGGCCCTGAGAAGTGAAGTAATTTGCCAGGAACATAGAACAGGCCAGAGCTTAAATAAGGAGCTGGGAGCCAAACTTTGATCTCCTCATTCTGAAAATGTTGGACCGAACTGTGTAAATGTGAAACATCTGATTTGAACGTCGCACCAGACGAAACTATTTCCTTCGGCTGATGTTCTGAGCAGATTACAGTGAATACATCAAAATGATGACATAGCCTCTGGCTTTAATTTTCTCATCAGATTGGAGAGCCAAAGCTTTATTCCTTTTATCAAACACATACAGAAATGTCTGGTTGCAGTGAGAGCGCTGGGGGCTACACTAGTATGAAAATCAGCCTCTTAATCAAGCTGTTTTGCTTGATACGTGTATTAGCCAAACACCAAGTGGGTTCATTTATACCACAGGAGCAATTCAGCACACTAGGGACGTCCAGTTCAGACTTCCCAGTCCTTGAGAAACACCTCCCAGTCTGGGTGACAGACTTTTGGGGCTCAGTGTAATTATCTTAATGGGTTATGTGGATACAAACTACAAGACTCAAGATAATCTGCTGGCAGTTTATTGGGTTGGGGGCTGTTGAATGAACCATGCTTGATTCTTGGGAAATTCTGTAGTATGTATAAAGATTGTGTTGCTTGTCTCCACCAGTAGGTGCCAGCGTTAAGCAGAAGAAAGTGCTCTTTTACCTAAAAGTGAATTAAATATTAAAGATCCTATTAGGACTTCATATTTTCTTAAGGAGAACAATTTGAATGTGGAATTTTGCTGTAAAAATTATGCCATAATATGGCTTTAGGGCTATTATTTATGCTAATGTTTTGGGAGGGAAGGATCCAGTCATGTGTATTTATGTTTCTGACATAAGATGACATGACTGTTAGAATACTTATAAATGATTATGAAGGGATGAGGGCCCCTGTCCTGAAGCCTTCCTACGCGAGGAACTCTAGAATTCCACCTGTGAAGTGCCTTCTAAATCAGGTCTGGAGTAATTAATGTATCAATTTTTACAATATAAGGGTTCTAATCTCCTTTTTCCTACATGTACATAACTCCAATTGATGCCAATGGGAGTTTCATGAGCACATTGGGTGGGATTTTCGAAAGTGCCCAAGTAATTTAGGAGCCCTGAAAATCATTGGGACTTGTGCTCAGGAATTTCTGAAAATCCCTCCCCTCGAGAAGAATACTGATCACTGTGGGGGCCAGTTTCTCCAAACTGCTCAGCACCCAGCAGGTCCCAAAATCCGGCTGCTTCCTTCTGGTGCCTAAATGGGAGCTGAGTTATTTTGAAAATCTGCCCCTAGGGATTCTGTGTTCAATAATCAGACTGTATCTCAAAAACTGTTTTGTACACAAAACGAACAGGGCTGACTTGGGTATTTTAACAAGTAATCCTGTCCAAGGGGAGGGAAAGCTAGATCTGTCCTCCACAGACTGACACATTTTCAGCCTTTTGAGTTGGAACAAGCCTGCTTTGTTTAGCTACACTGCCACCTTTCAGCTGGTGCATGAGATGCATAAAGGAAGTCACAACCTGTGTGCGACAGAGGTCAGGGAACCACAACTGCATGCTCGTTATTTGGAACAAAGGACTTTTAATGGCTGCAAAAGTGTCTCACTTTTTCTGAGACAGACCTTTCATTTCGGCCTCCACTGAATTGTGAAAACGGTTCAGCAAGTGACACAGCAATCTTAATAATGAAGGAACAGGTGGGAATGCCATTGCAATGGGTGATTCATTTTCAGTACACAGCACAGCTGGTAATGTACACCAGAAATAGGATGGTAGGGTCAGATTTTTAAAAAGGCTCAAAACCCTCCCCCCATTTTTTTTTCAGTGGGAACTGTTGGGGGACGAGCGCATTTGAAAATCCAGAAGCTTCACTTAAGGTAACTAAAATGGGAGCTTAGCTTTTCTGAAAACCTGGCCCCAAATATTTAATACATTCATAGTTTCTCTGATGGTGTCACTCTGCTCCAGCCATACAATGCAGACCAGCCAGCCTGAAACGCTAGTGGGTGTTTGCATTCCATATGCAATTCTATTAATCCAATATTAAAACTCCCTCATAAACTAGAGTAGCAGTTGGTTTCCGCTTCCCAAAGCCAGTCCAGAATTTTTGATACTTACTACCCTGCTCTTTTCCCTTGCCATAACATATCCTCCATTACTCAATATACCTCTTGATTAAAAAGAGAGAGAGAGAGAGAGATTGGGAAAAATACAGAAGTTTCCAGTTTCGGTGTATAAACTGTCACCAGGTGATCTACTGTATTCATCAAATATTGGAGTAAAGGGTCCTGATCCTGCTATATATGAAGCCATTGGACATAATTGTGGATGGTTCCTGCGTAGGGGAGAGATGTCATGGTGCTTCTCCATCCGCCACAAGCCCTCTGGGAAAGCAGTCCATGCTCATCTTTACAAATCACCCTAGTTCCATGGAAGTTTTCCTTCCTAGTGCCCCAGTGGGTGCTAGCTATCTGAAAGGTTATAAAGAAGGGCAGCAGTAAGGCAGAGCAGGGGAAGAGAAGGGTTACTTACCTGTAATTGGAGGGATGTGTAGTCCCTATCTGTATTCCACAGAGGGTTTATGCATGTGCCCATGCATCCGGTGCCAGAGAATTTGAAAGTAGTCGTGTCCGTTAGTCCGTGCACATGCCCTTTCTTCACCTCATGGTTCCATCTGAGGCGATAAAGGGCAGGGTGGACTGACCGCATCTACGGTTCCTTCTCCACCGCAAATCAAACAGATCTACAGCAGAGGGGAAGGAGGGTGGGACTGGACTACAGATAGGGACCACACATCTTGGAAGAACCTCCAGTTACAGGTAAGTAACTTCCTCTTCTTCTTCGAATGATGGTCCCTATTGTATTCCACTGAGGTGACTGACAAGCAGTACCTAATTTAGAGAAAAGTGTGAGGAAGAGGATGAAACAGTTGAACGGAGGACAGCCAGCCAAATGAGGCATCTGTTGCAGAGTTCTGCACCAAGGCATAGTGTGAAGCAAAGGTATTCACCGAACACTACATGGCTGCTCTGGATATGTCTGGAAACAAGACATTGTGGAGGGTGACTGTAGTCGATGCCTGGGCTCTTGCAGAATGTGCTCTCACTCCAAGGGGTAGGTGCAGTTCTGACAACTGGTAGAGTGCAATACACCCCGAAATCCATTTGGAAATCCTCTGTGTGGAGATTGCCTGCCCCTTAATCTTCTCAGTTACAGCGATCAATAGTCTAGGGGACTTCCTGATTGGTTTCGTCCTCTAAAGGTAGAAGGCCAAGGCCCTGCAGACAGAAGGCATCGCTCCTCCACTGAGGCGTGAGACTTTGGAAAGAAAGCAGATAAGTGTATGGGTTGGTTGACATGAAACCAGGATATGAGCTTTGGTAGAAACTTGGGGTGTAGGCGCAGGGAGACTTTGTCCTTATGAAACATGGTGAAAGGGGGATCTGCCATCATGGCCCCAAGTTCACCTACCCCTCTTGCCAAAGTAATAGCAAGTAGGAAGGTGACTTTCATGGAAAGGAGGTACATAGAGCATGAAGCCAGAGGCTCTACGGGCAGCTTCATTAATGCTGATAGAACGAGGTTGAGGTCCCACTGGGGAGTGATAGGTGGTATGGGTGAGAAAGTCCTGAGGAGATCTTTCCAAAACATGGTAGTCAACAGATGTGTAAATATGGAGTATCCTTCCATGGGAGAGTGGAAGGCACTGATGGCTGCTATGTGGAGCTTGAGAGAATTGAGGGAGAGCCCTGATGTCTTCCAGGACAGGAGGTAGTCCAAAAGAAGAGGCATGTCCACTTCCTCAGGGGAAAGCCCTTTCTGCTGGGCCCAGGAAGTGATGTGTTTCCACTTGGCCCAATAGGGATTCTTGACTTGTCTCTTTCCTGCAGCTCGAAAGGATGTCTTGCACTGCCAATGAATACTCTCGTTCTAGAGAAGATGCCCATCCAAATACCAAGCTCTGAGGTGAAGCATCTGTGCATTGGGATGTCTGATCTTGCCGTTGTGCTGCATGAGCAGCTCCTGGAAAGCGGGTAAGGGTAGTGGGGGATGGGCCGACATGTGAAGAAGGTTGGGAAACCAAAACTGGAGCGGCCAGAATGGGGTGATCAGAAGAACTGTGGCTCTCTGCCACCTGTTCTTGTGGAGGACTTGTGGGAGCAGTAGAAGAGGAGGGAAGGCATAGTTGATCTGGTCCGACCAATGGAGGATGAAGGCATCACCTTGAGAATAGATACTGACACCCCACCTTTAGCAGTATGTACTGCATTTGTTGTTGACATGGTATAGAATCATAGAATCATAGAATATCAGGGTTGGAAGGGACCCCAGGAGGTCATCTAGTCCAACCCCCTGCTCAAAGCAGGACCAATTCCCAACTAAATCAGTTGGTAGGCAAAGAGGTCTCTGGTTGGAGACCCCCATTAGCTGAAGAAGTCATTTAGCATGGAGTCATGAAGCTCCCAAGTGGCGACAAATCTTCTGCTGAGAGAGACTGCAATCACATTGTGAGTCCCTGAAAAATAGGTTGCCGACAACAGGCTTTTATGGGCAATGCACCAATCCCAGAGATTGACTGCTTCTGCACATAGAGTAGTCATCCTCGTGCCCACTTGTTTGTTGATGTAATAAATGGTCGTAGTGTTGTCCAACTTCCTAAAAACATGACAGGAGCAAATGGATGGGAGAAATGCTTGACATGTTCAGACCACCCAGAGTTCCAGAATGTTGATGCACATCCTGGAATCCTGAGGGGTCCATGTCCCTTGCATTATGTGGTCTCCCATGTGCGCTCCCGATCCTTTGAGGGGTGTATCCATGAGGATCGTCCTGTCCTGGGAGGATGGGAGGAAGGGGATCCCTGTACAGACGTGCTGGGGTCCACTACTGGAGGGAAGAGAGCACCTCATGGAGTGACTGACAGCATAAGGTCCATGGCACATCGCGTGGGTGAGTAAACATGCTTGAGCCATCTGTAGGCAGTGAAGTTGGAGGTGAGCGAAGGCGGTGATGTACGTGCAGGCTGCTATGTGGTCAAGGAGGGATTAGCAAGTCCTGACTGGGACAGACTGTTGACTACTTGGTCAACGAGTTCCTGCAGAGTCTGGAATCTGTCCCTTGATAGGTAAGCTCAGGCTGTGACTGAACTGATGGAGGCTCCTATGAAGTCCAAGGACTGTGTGGGAATCAAAGTTGATTTTTCAACATTTGACTCCCAGGAAAGAAAGGAAACTGAGCAACATGGAGGTCCAGATTCGAGTTTCGTCTGGATCACGCTGCTAGTAGCCAGTCCTTGAGATAGGGAAAAATAAATACCCTGGAGTGCCTGAGGTGAACTGCCACTAAAGACAAAACTTTGTTGAAAACCCGGTGAGCAGTAGTGAGTCCAAAAGGACCCTGTACCGAAAATGCTAAGGACCCACCATGAATCTCAGGAATCTTTTGTGGGTTGGATGTATGTCTATATGAAAACGGGTGGCGCACATATTGAGAGTCATAAACCATATGCCTTTTTTCTAGTGATGGTATGATGGTCTCTAAAGTGACTATATGAAAGTTGGGGTTGTGGATGAAGCGGTTGAGATGATGGTAGATCCAGGATTGGTCTCCACCTGCCTTTCTTCTTGGGTACCCAGAAGTAAGTCGAATAAAACCCTCTTCCCTGATAGCTGGAGGAACACACTCTATCGCTCCCCTTTGTAGTAAGGAATCTACTTCTAGAGCAAAGATGCTGCCATGAGAGTGGTCCCTGAAAAGGGATTGGGGTAGGGGATGTGGATGAGGTAGCGTGGTGAACTTAATTGTTAGCCATAGTGGATGATATCCAGCACCCTCTTGTCCATTGTTATTGCTCTTGAAGCTGGTAAAAGGAGAGCTAGGTGACCCCCAAAGGGGATGTGTTTGTTGCATGGCAGTGTTTGTTGCATGTGTTTGTTGCACGGTGGTTGATGGCTTTCTAGCAGTTTTCAGAAATATTGTTTCTGAGAGGATTTAACATGAGATGATGAAGACTGCGAAGGGGAGTCTGGAGGGCGGGATTGTTGGGTCTTCCAGCACTTATGAGGAGATCCGTATGGTATTTGATGGAAGAACTGCGGAGTCCTGAACCGCTGAGTAGGTGGCATGTGGTAGAATTTCTGCTTGGATGCAGATGTATGGTTACCCAGCAATTGAAGTGTGGCTCTGAAATCCTTGAGGGAGTGGAAGGAATCATGGGTCTTCAGATTAAACAGGTGCGACTCATATCCAGTTTTGGGCCCCATACTACAAGAAGGATGTGGAAAAATTGGAAAGAGTCCAGCGGAGGGCAATAAAAATGATTAGGGGGCTGGAGCACATGACTTATGAGGAGAGGCTGGGGGAACTGGGATTGTTTAGTCTGCAGAAGAGAAGAATGAGGGGGGGATTTGATAGCTGCTTTCAACTACCTGAAAGGGGGTTCCAAAGAGGATGGATCTAGACTGTTCTCAGTGGTACCAGATGACAGAACAAGAAGTAATGGTCTCAAGTTGCAGTGGGGGAGGTCTAGGTTGGATATTAGGAAAAACTTTTTTCACTAGGAGGGTGGTGAAGCACAGGAATGGGTTACCTACGGAGGTGGTGGAATCTCCTTCCTTAGAGGTTTTTAAGGTCAGGCTTGACAAAGCCCTGGCTGCGATGATTTAGTTGGGGATTGGTCCTGCTTTGAGCAGGGGGTTGGACTAGATGACCTCCTGAGGTCCCTTCCAACCCTGATATTCTATGATTCTATGATCGAAAGGGAGATCCTCAATGGTATTCTGCACCTCTATGGGGAAACGGGATGAGGGCAGCCAGGATTCCCTCTGCATGACAATGCCCATGGCTATAGAGCACAACTAGGTATCCGCAGCATCTACAGCCGACTGCAGTGGTTTGCCACCAGTTTGCCCTCCTCCAGGATAGATTGGAAACACATTTGATCTTGCTGAGGCAGCTTTTCAGTAAAGTCCTCCAACTTTCTGTAGTTGAGGAAGTCATATTTGGCCAGCAAGGCCTGGTAGTTTGAAATTCAAAATTGAAGTTTAGAGGGAAGACCTTGCATCCCAGAAAGTCTAAGCGTTTGCCCCCCTTATCCGATGGGGTGGAGTGTGGGTGTTGCACCATTCCATTACTGCTTACACCAGGAAGGAATTGGCGGGGGGGAGAAAAGAAACTCTGACCCCAGGGGGAACTAGTAAACAGATTCCCCAACGGCCTCCCTTCTACTAAAACTACTACTAAAAACTAAACTATTTTAAAAACAGCAAAAACTAGAAAACTAACTATAAACTGGGTTTGTCAGAGACAAGAGGACACTAGCAGCTCCGACTTGGACCATGCATCAGTGAGAAGGAACTGGAGATGCAGTCAGTCCGCCCCGCCCTTTATTACCTCGGATGAAACAATGAGGTGAAGCAAGGGCTCATGTGCAGACTAACAGACACCATTACTTTCAAATTCTCCAGCTCCGGACGCATGGTGTGCATGCGTAAACCCTCAGTGGAATACAATAGGGACCATCACTCGAAGAAGAACATCTGTGCCTTATTTAATGTTGCCTTGTACATTACAAGGAAAGTGGTGACATTCTCAAAAACACCTAAAGGTTGGTCTACACTAGGAACTTACATCACCATAGTTACGTCTCTCAGGAATGTGAAAAATCCACACCCCTGTGAGACGTATCTATATCGACATAACCTCCAGTGTAGACAACCCTGGGTTGACAGAAGAATTCTTCCATTGACTTAGCTACCACCTTTCGGGGAAGTGGATTACCTAGGCCGACAGGAGAATCCTTTGTCTACACTGGAGCGCTGCAGTGGCACTGCTGCAGCGTTTAAAATATAGACAAGCCCTAAAAAGCCTAGAGGTATCTCTACAGTGCGATACAAGACCTGTGGCACAGCTGAGGCTGGCCTGGGTCAGCTGGCTTGGGGGCTAAAAGTTGCCGTGTAGATGTTCAGGCTCAGGCTGAAGTCTAGGATCTGAACCCCTGTGGGGGGCAGGGACTTGCGCCTGGGCTCCAGCCTGAGTGTGAACTTCTAGATGGAATTTTTTAGCCCTGCAGCCCAAGCCCCATGAGTCTGAGTCAGTTGACCTGGGTTCTGAGACTCGGTGCCGCAGGTTTTTTATTGCAGTGTAGACCTACCCTAAAAGTCCCATTTTCATAAATGAGTTAGGCCCTTCCGAGTTCCTAAGGGTCTACGTTGCTTTTCAAAATGGGACTGAGTCATTTTTGAAAATATTTCCCCAAATCTTTAAAAGGTACCTCACCTTCTCCTCTACTCACCCAGGCGCCCACCACCGGGCACAGGCATCAGGCAATTGCATGTGTAAAAATGGCCGCCTAACCATTTACAAGTCAAGTTATTCCCTTGTGTGCAGGAATGGCACACAGGATCCTGGGGATTGCGGGTGCATCTGTGCAAGCGCAAAAGCACTGAGCCTCCACTTGTTAAAATAGGTGCCCCGGAGTATCGGTGCAGCTGCCATGTCTACAGTGCTAAGAGTTCTCTCCTTCTTCCTTTCCTTTCCTTGGCCTATAGTTGAAAATGAAAACAAACATGAGTTCAAAGCTGTGTGCTACAGCCGTGTTAATGACCTGACGTCAACAGACCAAAGCCAAGGAAATCAGAGCGAAAATTGCTCTTTTGTCCTTAGCTCTTTCCCTGGAGCTCATTCCTTACAGCACCACAGATGGCATGTGCTTCAGGAATAGGGACTGTCCTGAAAGCCCAGCTCCAAACATAGTTCGGGACAACGTGGTGGTCTCCTTCACTGTGCTATAGCTTATACTTCCATTAACCGAATTCTTAGCCTTAAAGATTGGGCAAGAAACATCTGTAAAACACTTTATTTAGCGACAGTTCTGCTTATACATCGTGGACCAGATTTTCAAATTCGGGGCAAAAGAGCTGAGCTTCCATTTAAGCAACTAAGTAAAGAAGGCAGATTTCCAGAAATGTTCAGCACGCAGCATCTCCCAACCTGGCCGCATAGATCACCTGTTTTCCATTTCCCATTTCAGGGCCAGCTTCTGCCACTCTTACTCAGGCTGTGTGGTACCTTAGTCCTATGGAAACCAATGGGACTGCACCAGGTACCACTCAACTTGAGTGAGAGTGTATGGATTGGTTCCTTAGGCTGGGATTTTCAGAGGATACTAAGGGAATTAGGCACCCACTTACTAGAGACTTGTGAATGAAATAAGCATCTTTGTTTTTTAAGAGTTCATCTGTTCTTGTTCATTATTCCCTTCCTGCATCATCACAAGGTCAGAGCTGGGTCCTCTGGAAAGAATCGTGATGTCACAAACTGAGGATTGGGGCTTTAGGGTAAGAATAAGCAGCAGGAGCAGGTGAATCCTTGAATATTCGTCATTCAAATTATTTTTTAAAAAAATTAATAAATAATTTATTTTATTTTATAAGAAAAATTACAATGCAAAGCAACACAACACATATCATTACAAATATTCATAGCTGTTCAATTAATAACAACCCCCCCAGGAGTCCTGAGATTCAGTAAATACAGGTTTTTCAAAAGGTGTGGAATAGTAGTCCACATTTCGTTAGTAATAGGTCCGATCAAGTGCCAGATTGAGAGTCAAGTCATGGTCTATCTATTCTTGAGTGTTGTCCTGGTCAGGTTATTCTTGTTGGGTAATGAAAGAGCTCCAGACACACTCAAAGTCACTAGCTGGTCCACAAGTTTAAAGAGCAGGCCTTCTCCAATCCGCACAGGTTCCTTCAAGTCTGATATCCATACGGAAACAGGGGCTGGTGGGTGAGGCTCCACCTTTCACAAGGTGATTCATCCCTTTGCAAGAATTAGAACTAAATGTAGACATCACTCTTTGAACACATTCATTTTCAGGTCTTTGCTTAAGCAGGCAGAGCTCAGGACTTGGGGCGATATTCACATTAGCCCTTTGGTTTTTAATTTTCCATTTGTTGCTACCAGGGAGTCATTTCTGGGACACGGGCATTCATTTGAACCTGCCATTGGTGGTCGTTGGGATTTTTATTTGATTGGTGAGAGGACAGAACAGGATTTTCAAAAGTAACCAGTGATTTCTGGGGCCTCCATTTTTGGGTGTCCAACTTGAGATGTCTTAACGAGGCCTAGTTTTCAGAAAGCTCTGAGCAGCTGCTCTCTGAAAATCAGGCCCTTTTAAGATGACTCTAGTTGGGCACCCAAACTCACTAGTCACTTTCAAAAATTTTGGCCATAGTCTTTGAGGGGGCTTTATATTTTTTTCAGTGGAATGTAGAACAGTTCTCTTTATTTCACATTAATGATATTATTCTGTATTATTGGGCCGGGATGGTCCAGGTCTCCTCTTTCTATCTAACCTCCACCTCTGTCGCCATACAGGTTGAATTTTGCATCTACAGTCTTATACAGTGTTTGGAGAAGACCTCATGTATTTCAAAGGCTGTTTTACTGGTGCAATTTGGGAAATGAAAACTACTTTCAAATGATCTTGTTTTCATCTGATCCCCCCAAGTCCCAGCTCTGGAATATATTGAACAGTTGCCTATATAGACAATGACATGTAACATTTAACCTGAATTCTTATTTGCACTGTACAAAATATTTTGTTGTCCCCTTTTACGAAAAAAAAGAATAACCTTTTTAACCAATAAGGAATGCTGTGTGTTCCCAGGTTCATTTTTTTCCTAATAGCAATTAAAGAACCTATAGAATTATAGGATGGATTCACATTAGTAGCCAGAAAAGCATTTCTTTCCTTATTTGAGAAACAGTGGCTCCGATCCTCAGCTGGTGTCATTCAGCCTAGCTTTGTTGACTTCAAAGGAGTAATGCTGGTTTACACCAACCGAGGATCTAACCTCAGGCTTTGACAATTTTCATTTTGGACTATTGAAGTCAATGGAGATTTGCTAATTTACATCAGCTGTGTTTTTAACATATATAAAGGATATCACAGAGTTTTGCTTTCTTTTTGTTTTTTTTCCCAATTAGCCTGTTATAATTTTCTCAGGAACACTACTGACTTGAGTGCAGATTATCTGACCAAACCAAGGTAGCCTGTGTTCTAACTGTCAAAGGAGATTGTACAATGGCAGAAGCTGTCTCAGAACCCAGCCTGACCTGTGGGAGCACCTAGATTCCCTGCATTTTATTTGCTCACACAAATACATTGATAGGGCCTGATCCTCAGCAGGCAGAAACTGGTGTAGTTACACTGAAGTCACGGGACCTTTACTGATTTATACCAGCTGATGATGTGATTCATGGAAACTACAGCATAGAAATAGTATGCCACTCAATTGTAAAGGAAACTCCCCATTGATTTTAATGAAGAGTACATTATATGGATATTTCTTAGGGCTCAGTTGTGTAAGCCTTATTCACATTGGTTAGCAATCGATCAGGCACACAGTCTCATTGACTTCATTGGAATTACATGTGTGAGAAAGGGCTCGTTGTTTTGTTTAAGGCAGTGGTTCTCACATTTTTGTACTGGGGACCCCTTTCAAACAGCAAGCCTCGGAGTGCGACCCCCCTTATAAATTCAAAACATATTTAACACTATTATAAATACTGGAGGTGAAGCCGTGTTTGGGGTGGAGACTGACAGCTCGCGACCCCCCATGTAATAATCTCCTGACCCCCTGTGGGGTCATGACCCCCAGTTTGAGAACCCCTGGTTTAAGGGCTGTACCACTGGGCCTTGAAAGAATATATGGAGGAGCAGTGTGGGTATAGTTTGAAATATATCATTACAGTTTGGAAGAATGGCCAAGTAGCTGATATTTACAAAAACACGACTTCAGAATAGAACATGGATCTTTCTTTTCAGTTTAAAAAGTCAAACACAGGAAATTAGAATTAAAAAGTCTGCCATACTCTCAGGGATTCCAGCCGCTTTGCACTGCTCTGGGGTTGTGAAGGGATTTCAAGGCAGCTGGATTTGTGGCAGTGCTAGTAAAGGGACAACAGGCCCTGACACTGTCCCATCCCAACACAGGGTTGGTACGGGGCCCTAGGATACTGTTACCAGCGGGCAGAGTTTAGAGCATTTCCAAGCTTGCTATAAACTCAGTGAGGGACAGATCAGGTCACAATTGTTTTCCCTAGCTTCCATGTGGCGAGCAAATCTTGGTGCACAAGAGAATTTCACCCACAGGGCCTGTTTTCACGTAAACATTTTCGGGAACGAGAAGAGAGAAACACAGGAATATTGGAGATAAAGGCTGCCGCCCACAGTGGAACATTTTCCAGAGTTATCCATGAAGCATCAGATGCTCTTTACTCAGGGGTTGGACAGGGCTGGTTTGCATCTGTCTGATGCCCTGGCACATTCTTCTAACCTCTACTTCTGTGCCCCGTGCTGCTATGCTACATGCACTGGCAGAACAGCTAATGAATTTAACAAGGTGTCTGTGAGATCCATTGAAGCAACAGCGCTCCATCGATCTTGTTAATTTCTGGCACCTCTGCTTGCAGCAGCAGTGAAGTGGAGCAGGGCAGAGGCAAGGGATGGAGGAGCTGAAGCAGGAGGGGGAAAGGCTGGGGAAGCAGCAAGAGATTGGTAGAGGAAGGCAAGAAGGAATCAGAAGCAGGAAGGAGGGGAAAGGAAAAGTGGAAGAGGGGGTAAGTGGAGAACAAGAAAGGAAGCAAAAAAAGGGAACAAACTCAGAGTGAAAGAAGAGGAAGGGAGAAAAAAGATAAAGGAGAAGAGGTAAAAGGAACTACAAGAGAGGAAAGGGATCAAATCAAGGGAGAGACAGCAATCACAAAGAGAAAGGATGGATATAAGCAGGAAAACACCACGTGCAGTAAGGAGTAGAGAGGAAAGCATGCAGGAGGTGGTGACCCTGTGATGGCAAATGGTGGAGCAGGGTGAAAATGATCCGCTGTAACTTTTCTCCATGAAAATAATGACATTTTGGCACAATGAGATTTTTGTGAGGAAATTTCCACCCGAGTGAAAACGTCGCAGGCTTTTGATGAAAAATTCCACAAAACAATTTTTTAAAAATCTCTTTCTTGGCCATATTTCATGCAAAATGAAATATGTCTTCTAATCAGCTCTAGGGGTAGATCCTGCACTCAGTGAAGACTTTGCAAAACTCCCATTGGCTTCAAGGATGCAAAATCCGGTCTTAGAAGTTGGCAGGATACATGCAGCGGGGAGAAGCGAAAAAGACATGGGGAAACAGCACAGAGAACTTGGGGAGGACTGAAACATAGAGTGGGGTCACTGCTCAGCAAAGAAAAAATAGGCAGGCTTCATTTACTTCGTTGATTTTATATTTACAAATAATTCCTGTTGGGCCGAGAACTATCTATCTACCCTTTCATTTTAATAGACATTGGGGTAGGCCATAACCACGTAATCATGTAGCAGTGATCAAATATTTCTGATGAATTAAACCCTGATTAGGTGCAAATACAAACTAGTGTGGGATGTGGTTTTACTTCCATTTCATATGACACAATTTTGAGGAAATATGGAAGAACTTAACATGGGGAGTGGCGGAAGGCAGGGACGGTGAGAGCGGGTATCTTGGGATTGTGGGTTTAGTGAGTGGGGAAACCGCCACACCTGGACGTCTTAGGCATGTGCTTAACTTTAAGCACTGGGAATAATCCTAGCAGCTTCCACTTTTCTGCTCAACTCTAGTCATCCTTCCCCGACCTGATTTCTGTCTGGCGCTCTTGGCATGTCCCCTCTGCTGTGTAGATTGTGAGCTCTCCGGGGCAGGAACTGGAGTCTTTGATCTATGTCTGTGCGGCCCTGGGCACAACGAAATCATCACAGAAGCATAGAAATGTCAGGCTGAAAGGGACCTCAGGAGGGCATCTAGTCCCGCCCCCTGCACCTGATCCTGGACTGAGGTTCCTAGGGTGCTCCAGAAATACAAATAATCAAATAAATAAGACGCTGATGTCAGTGCACGAAGTTAAACAGGAGTGTGCTTGCAGGACTGGGGTTCGAGATTGCAGGGGTAGTAAGTGAGGAATGTTATGACTGTGGACATGGCAAGTAGGACCTGAGTGAGAGGAGAGAGGCTGCTACATTTTGACCTCTGCTCTTTAATGTTATTTTAACTCTCATGGAGGTTTAAAATCCTACCTACATTGTGGGGGGATTTTGTACCCTGCGGGGTGAATTCCACTGAGCAAAACTGAGTTCCTGTGACAAAGCGACTCCCCTGCTGCCGGGCAGGAAAAACATTAAGGTTCTGGTAGAGTAGGGTTCTTATTTTATTTTAAATTGATGCAATAGGCATATTGGCCAGCAGAGAGAGGGAAAGGGAGAGGGAGAGGGAGAGAGTGTGTGTGTGTACGTACGCACACACCCCTGGATCACAAGGGGTCGTATTTCTTTACATTCTAATTCAACATCTGTGATAACCTGACTTCAGTTTAATCCTGCTGGAAACACACTCTCTACGCTCAGTTTGAATAAGTGACAGGATAAGGCATAGACATCATTACACAAACAGTACACGCCATTTAAAAAAGTAGCACACACTTCACCAATAGCCCTAAGGCATTTACCACATGACTTTAGTGCCGTGGATTCAGTCTGAGCCGATCAGGCTGATCTCAGAAGTATATGCACATGCACACATAAAAGGTCCCCCAAACTGTTCACCCAGGGCCTAATTCTGCACGGCGGAGATAGAGTTCTGCCGCTCTGAAGAAGCCGACACCTTCTGCTGGAGTCCAGCTTCGGGCTGGGCCATAGTGTAGGATCTGAGTTGTCCTTGCAACATTATATACGATACAGAAGTACAATTAATGATCAAACTGATCCTAATTCTCCTACTAACAGCTTTGTTTTGAACTGGATGTTTTCCATGCACACTCTGGGCCTGATTCTTATTTACGCTAAGGCCTCTGGCAGTTTAAATGTAATTTACGGCCAATTTAAAATCTCTTTACACCGCCAGGATTCAGAACTCAGAATCCAGCTGTGGGCATTTATTACACAGATCCAGATTTGACTGATGGTTCTCAGTTTGTCACTGTTGCAAAATCAGCCATATCAATTGTACCTAAATGTATTTGTATCTTTTCTAGGTAAAAATCATAAACTGTGACATCACTTCCTGCGCCTGACTCCCCACTCGCAGTGGTGTAAGTGAGGAGGGACTCCGCTGCAGCCAGTCACACCAGTGTGAAAGCACAGTCAGCGAGAGGACATTCTGGCCCCACTGTATTTACTTGTAGAAAACTGTGCCAGTAACAGAACTTTTTTTTAAAAAACAACCCATAATACTCCCGTTGCTATTATGCCAGAGAATGGTTTGTCAGTTATTCAAACTCAAGTGTAAATTTATTTCAGTAAAAGAGCCAAGGTATTGGCTGCAAGCACAGTGACCGTAAGTTCAACCCTCTCATGCATTTGTTATCATCGACACAGGCTCTAAAAGATGAGGCTTCCTTGGAAACTGCTGACTGTGCACAACAGTTAATTGCTTCCCTTCTTCTTTTCCCCTCCCCCCGATCTCTCTACTACATTGAAATCAATGTGTCTTCTCCCCAACTCCAACAAAGCAGGTGAAAACGATCAGAAAACTACTCACTCCAAGGTCACCTGAGCCACGGCATCCATTGAACTGTATCCATTTTCCATGAAGATCTCTGTGTACCGTCCCATTTTGATGGCTTCCAGCCATTCACCTACGGATCTGTAGGTGCCACTTCCCAAGGGGCTATGTTCTACTAATAAATTTGACACTCTAAAACAAACAAAAAGATCAGTTTGAAGATGTACCCAACACCAATCATTCGCTTACAATTTTTTTGTATTAAAAAATAATTTTATTATACTTTCCTAGATAAACCTGATACTTGTGCCCTTAATTACATCAAGAGTTACTTACTCATAGAATCAGTTGCATTAGTCTGCTTACTTACACATGGGAGTAAGTATTGCTCAATATGAGTAAGAGTGGCAGAATTGGGCCTTTAAATACCAAGGGTAGTCTACCTACTCCTGTCAATGGGAGTTTTACCATTGACTTTGTTGTGAGCAGTTAGGCCAATGCTGAAAACTTTTGAAAATCCTGCCCTTTAAACTATTTTAGCAGCAAAAAGAAAAGATGAAAGTACAGGTCTGTCTCATCTTACGCTGGGGTTACGTTCCGCAGTCAGCGCCTAAAGCGAAAATCGCGTATAGTCAAAATTACATTGAGTGTAATGGCGGGCGGAATCGCCCGTACTACAGAAACAGTATTTAAATAGTTATTTTTCTCTTTTTTTGTTGGTTTTTTTTGTTTTTGACGACCGCATAAAGCTGAAATCGCACATGTTAAATGCGCCTAAGATGCGACAGACCTGTATCACAAAGGACCAGATAAGCAAGAATTTGCACAGATCACAACCTGCCTCTTTATCTGTTTACATTATTCACTGCAGCATTACTCTTTGCACCATTCTTCTGCTTTCAAGAGCACAAAGGGGAAGGCCTCAGCAGAACAATGCTTTTAGCACTCCTCAGTGTCAGTAGTACTGCTCATTTGTAAGGAGGCTGTCTTTCTATATGGTCCCCGCTCCTAGGAGTAAACTGCTCGAGACTGCATACCTTCAGGATCTCAGTTTTGTCATTCTCCTAAATCAAAGCGTCCAGAGCCCAGAAGCCAAAATCTATTTCTAAGCATGTCAGGACGAGGAAGACAAACACAAATCATATTCCCCAGTACTGAGAAACCAGACTGGTCTGTGGTTAGAATATAAATGCTTGATTCTGCAAACTTGGACAAGATTCTCAAAAAGTGCTCAGCACCCAGCAATTGATTAAATCAGGCCATGGACTCAGGAGGTTGGCTTTAGGCACCCATTTAAAAAAAAAAATCTTGGCCTATGATTCAAGTCGCTTAGGTCATGGGAGTTGTTCCACTGAAGTCAACAGAACTATTTGTACTGTGTCTATCAAAGTGAGGTCCCATTCTTGGTGGGTCGCTAGGTACTACTGCAATATAAATGATAATCCCTAGCTTTTATACAGCACTTTTCAACAGTAGATCTCAAAGTGCTTTCCAAAGGAGACCAGTATCATTATCCCCATGTTACAGATGGGGAAACTGAGGTACAGTGGGGTGAAGGGACTGCCCAAAGTCATCCAGGTGAGCTGGGGATGGAACCTATGCTTTCCAAGTGCAGGTGAGTGATTTATCCACTAAGCCACGCTGCCTAATAATAATACTACATCTGTGAGGGATGCTATCCACAGGTATCAGCATTTGCAGGGTTTAGCCCTGAATATGTAAATTCAATTCAAGTATACCTGACTGGAAGAACATCCAGGATATTATATTATTTAGCACTTCAGGAATCTTCATATATTTTATGATCACATTAGTATTTTTGTTTACTTAATGGCTATACTGAAGGGTCCAATAAAATGTAAATATTGCCAGTAACAACAGCATAATGCTTCCACATAACATTTTAAACACAGAAGGGATTCAAACTTCCTTCTTTAATCAGAACAAAAAAGTGGATTCTCGGTACTAATGCCATGAGGTATCTACTGCTGTGCACACATTGTAATGTCACTGTTTCCTCCTGTATTTGTATGAATGGGAAATTTTTAATACAGAATATGTTATGTTTGAAAACATCCTTTAGTTCTGCATTGCATTTAACTAAGGGTTGATTCAGTAATGTTCTGTTATGGGTAGAGAATGATATGGGTAAAGGGAACTTGACCACAAAAAAATGGCTGTTCGGATACACCATTCTTTTTGGCAATACTCACATTAGTAGACATTAGGAATTGCTTGAAACTGTAAATGCATTAACATACCAGCAAAGTGCTTAGCACCTAGAAGAAATGGTTTACTGACAATTTTTACTTTCTCTAGTACACTCTGATAGAACAGTGCATGAATCACTACACAACATGCCCCAAAATGATTATTCCAAACTGAAAATGAAAGAGAAGAGTTCCACATTTTATGCTACCATAAACCTTTTTTATGCAGATGTGCTAGGAATGACATTACAACTGATTGCTAATAAGATTCATTCTCCAATGGCTTCCTCAGAAAGTTAATGATGCATGGAAAGAAGCCTGGAGAATCATGCCTACTTTGTATTTAAAAATGACATGTACCCCAATAAACAAATGTTGCCTCATAGGTCCATATCTTCAAACGTATTTAGAAACCTAACTCCCGGAGTTCTGTGTCTAACTTTTAGGATCTGGGCTATGGTGCCAACTGAACCGTTCCCAACATGTTGCTTATGTCTAGACTGTTGCTACAGTTAGTCTCGTCAATATAAATACTTGTGTAATATCCTCCTCATGCTGAAAATTCAACTCTTATAAAGCCAGGGCCAAATCCTCAGCTGGTGTAAATCAGTGTAGCAGTATAATTAAGAAGTAAGTAATATAAGGCTGCAGAGGAAAAATGCTATGCACCCATAATAAAAAGTTATTCTTCCCAGGCTTCTGCCATGGTGGTAAAATTGTTATCTGAGATGACTGGCCGGCAGGAATTTACCAAAATATTTATACTTCTATTTCCTACCACGTCGACCTTAATTGTAGGCTTGCATTTATCATGTTTCATACTAATATTGCATGCTGGCTCTTAATGTATTTTATAAAATTGTGCACTTTTTTTTGGAAACCACATGGATTTGTTAATGTTTGAAAATCTGTTAGAAATGGAGGTAAACACTAATGGACTTCCGAATGATTGTGGTAGATTATATCAGGGTAGGAATGCATCTGGTTTTACTAGTCCCCAGAATTTGCCCTAAAGGATTTCTTTCCTAATCATTACCAGGATAAAGTCAACAGAGAGATAATTTGAGTGATGTTTCTTATATACTTTACAGGCCAAATCCTGCCCTCCCTTTCCCTGGGTGTAAAACAAAGTAACTCCATTCTGTAGCTATAAACATAGCTGCAACTCAAGCTTCTCCAAGACAGGTCATGATAATTTCAGTGTGGATGCATTTATAACGTGATTGAATTGCTCATGTATCTGCCCATTTAAACAGAAAGAGATGATTTGGGAAAACTATTCTGGACATAATGAAGCTTGTGGTACATCCTCCAGGGTCTGCACAGATCAGAGAGTCAGAGCTATTTCAATGCCAGGGTATTATGACATGAATCATGCATGGAGAAACGGAACTGGCCTGGATTTATACCTGCTCGATGCATTAACCAGTGTCTTCAAGCTGCTCGGGTTACGGATGAGCTTGTCCAACATGCTGACAATTTCGTCAAACTTGGGCCTGCTGTTCCGATCTTTCTGCCAGCAGTCGAGCATTAGCTGGTAAAGAGCAGCCGGGCAGTCCATGGGACTTGGCAAACGGTAGCCCTCCTCCACAGCTTTTATCACCTAGGGGAGACCAAACAAGAGGGTGGGTTGTTTTCTTGTGCCAAATGCAAATTGTTTTAACTAAAACGCTTCATGTCCATCAATTCATCCATTGTTTCTTACCAAAACACAACACAGATCTCTGTCAAACATGTCCCTGTCCCCGGGATCTTTAATAATCAGGAAAGGAGGGGTTGAAAAATTAATTTCCATTAACTGAAATAAATTTGATGAAGATCCTCAGCTGATGTAAATTGCCATAGAATCACTGAAGTCAATGGGCCAAATCCTCCGCTCCGTTTAAATCTATAGGCCTGAGATTCGGCTGGTGTACGTTGCCAGAATTCCAGTGAAGGCAGGCAATACCTTTGTCGAAGTCAATGGACCTACCCCAGTTTACACCAGTGGAGAATCTGTAATCCATCATGTTTATCTGTTCTTGAATTCTGAGAACGGCAGCAAATGCTCTTTTTAGCAATTTCTCGGAAAAGGAAATATATCTTTTTTAATTTAAAGGCATGCGCTGGACCACACATTTGTTTTGCAACAATAAAAGTCCACCTTTATTTCAAACCAGACTTTGACTGCTAAATGATGGATAGATTCAAGGCTGAGGCAGCATGGCCATCTCATACATCATTCAAGAATGTTGGGGTCTAGTCATTTGTTATTGTGTACAAATTTCTACCAGGAAATGAAAATGCCTGCATGATGGTACCTGGCCAATAAAAGCAGAGTAGGATTAAAATCCATTGATTTTAAATGCAAGTGTAGAAAAATATGATATTTTCATACCATGGCTCTGTATCTAAAAGAACAGTTACAAACTTGTGCTTTCTTGTTTCCTTTAGAGTGAAAAGACATGAGACCAACACACACTGACTGCAAAACAGACCCTTTTTTTTGTTTTAAATTGAAGACAGAAAATAATCAAATCCATTCGGATTACAAAACAATTTACTTTCACCATTTTGGTGCATTTATTAATTGAAATTTATAAGGTAGATTTTTAAAAGAGGTCAGACCCAGCAGCTCCTAATTAGGTATCTAAATCAATCACTGGATTTTCAGAAGAGTTCATCTTTTATTTAGGCACATATGGTATGTGACTATTCCAAGATAGTCTTAACATCCCTTCCTGCATACTCTGTGCTCCTAGTCCTGTTGACTCAATGAGGTCTGAGGTTGCTGCCATTGATGGTGAATGTTATGTGATAAACCATGGTGCTCTGCTTGCGTGGATTTCAAAGAATACCTTGCAAAAGAGTCTCTGTCATTTTAACGCCCTGCATGACTTATAATTACAGCCATCTAACACCATTGTTTTCAAATACAGTCAGTAGTTAGCAAAATTGTTCTTGTAATCTTAATCCAGATTGCGTTCATCTGTGGTAAAGGCAGTCAGGCAGACCAGGGCCGGCTCCAGGCACCAGCCCACCAAGC
>NW_020664487.1:9716045-9722788 GCF_002925995.2 Terrapene triunguis | reverse complement strand
CGGGCTTGCCGCCCTCCCCCCGGCGCTCCGGCCGGTCGGGGAGAGCGGGGGGGCGGGCGCGGCGGGAGGCTTTTTTGCCTGGGGTGGCAAAAAAGCCAGAGCCGGCCCTGAGGCAGACCCACTACAGGCAATCATTATTATTAAGAAGGTTACAAAATGCAGGCCAGCTATAATACCTGAGTTTGCTGATAGATGTCATCTCACATCACCCTCCACCAGGGAATCCTGTCTAGAGATGGTTGGGAACTTTTCAACTAAATGATTTTTCATGGGAAAATGCTGTCGAGACCAAAACTTTTTGCAGAAAGGTATCCATTTCAACATGAGTTTTGTCAGGAAGGTTTCTCATATCCAGCATGGAATTAATGGTAAAACCAGAGAAAGAAGGGAAAAGACTTTCAGAATAGCCAAGAGCCTGGTAGTTAGGGAACTCTGCTTGGATGTTAGAGACAGGGCCGGTGCTACCATTAAAGCAAACTAGGTGGTTGCCTAGGGTGCCAAGATTTGGGGGCGCCAAAAAGCGGTGCCCCCAATTTTTTTTTTACAGCGTTCCTGGGCTGGGCTGCCAGCGGCGCACTGACACGTGCGGCTCAGACTCCCTCTCCCAGCGCAGCAGCCGCTCCACTTCTCCCGCCTCCCAAGCTTGCGGTGCCAATCAGCTGTTTGGCGCCGCAAGCCTGGGCGGGGAGGAGAATTAGAGTGGGGCAGCATGCTCAGGGAGGAGGCGGAGCAGAGGGGGGGGGGGGTGGGGAGCTGCCACGGGGCGGGGGGGGCGGGGCGCAAGGTGGAAGTTTTGCCTAGGTCGCGAAACTTCCTTGCACTGGCCCTGGTTAGAGATCCAGCTACAGGACCGTGCTCTCACTACTCCAGACCAGGGTTTTGAACATGGCTCTCCCACACTCCAGCTGCTCTAACCACTGGGATTCTGGGGCTCTCTCTTTTCTTATTTCATGAAAAAAATTGAAATGTCTTGGATTTGGTCCACATCAGAACAGAAACAAATGCTGAAACCTCAATTTTTTCAGGAATTGGAATTTTTGTATTGCAGCCAGCCCTAGTTGGAATCCTGCACCAATTGGAATAGCCCCTTTCATTGGCAGCACTGACCCAGGAGGGGAATGAGGCCATCAAAGCTTCTACCAGCCCAAAATTTGGTGCTATCAAGTCTTCTAAGGACTCGTCCTAGTGAACAAAATTACATGGTGCATTGTATTTTCATTGGGTGCTGTTGGGTACTGAGCACTTCTGAAAATCCAGCCCCAGTGTCTACATCAAGTAGACCTTTTGAGCCCAAATGAAGCCCCATCCAAAGCCCTCCGATGTCAATAGAAGGACTCCCATTGACTTCAATGGCCATTGGAGCAGGCCTGTGGTTCTTCTATCCCATTTAGGCCAGAATTAGCGAGTGGTCTTGTTCTATGATAATGGTTTTGTTCACAGCACAATAAGTAGGCCTGACCTACTTCTGTTATCCAGATTCTCTGCTTTTTGCATCATGTTTCTAGTCTCTCCTTGAGACCAAATTTGCAAGCATCGAATAAAATCATCCCATGTGGCATGCCTAAGCACTGCACCTGCATGTGTATTTATAACACAGAGGGATCCTCCTCCAAGATACACCAAAAAGAATATGGTAACAAGATGTGTAGCAGACAAGCTGGAACCAGGACAGAATAGATCTGAACCACATCTGGAGTGAGGCTAGGTACATTTTATATTCCTGGCACTAACGTCAATAAAGCAAACTCAGTTTAAAGGATGTTGTCCATTCTGGCAATACAATGTCAATGGTCTCAAAACACTGTAAGAGGCCATGATGCTGCGGCATCTTTTTTTCACGTGCAGATGTTCTCAGGCATCCAGTATGAGAAAGAAGCAGCAGAAAGCAAGGCTCTGGAAGCAACCGCTATATGGGGGCATCACACAATTGTGTTCACTAACACATGGACCCTTAGAAGATTTGATGGGCCAAACATTTGGGCTGGGAGAAGACTTGAGGGCCCTAAGCCACCCTGTAATCATTGCAGTCCATATACAGAGCAATGCCAGTTGGCTCAGGGCTGCCTGGTGGAGAATGAACTGGGATGGCTTGTGCTAACACAGGTAATACATCTAACCCAATGGTGTCACTAATTTTAAAGCCAGAAGCAACCACGATCATTTAGTCTGACAACCTGCATAACACAGGCCAGAGAATTCCACCCAACAATTTCTGCATCAAGTCCACATCTTGTGGTTGACCTAGAGCATGCTTTTTAGAAAGACATCCAATTTTGATTTAAACACTTGATTTGTAGCCTTCTGAATAACAGAGACTGCCCATATTGATTCTCCATAGACTGCTGTTAACAAGGAAAAAAACAAACTGAATTACAATTAGGAGAACAATTTTGCTAACCACTGACTATATTTTCAAACAATGTGTTTTAACTGGCTGTAATTATAAGTCACACACCGAGTAAGAATGATGGGAACTCTTTCACGAGTTGAAATCCATGCAATCAGAGCACCATGGTTTACCACATAACATCTACCATCAACGTCAGCAACCTCTGACTCTTTGGCCAACAGGGGTGGGAGTTGAGTATATGGACGAGAGGAGGCAGAAAACACTCTGGGAACAGTCACATACCACAGTGGGAAACACCCTTGAGTTAAATTTGTTTGTTTACTATGATCCATTCAGTTGCCAAGTATATGCAATATAGGCGCAGAGGTAATCCAAGCAAAGCTTGGACAGGAACCAATGCTAATTTCAAGAGCTAAATCTCTTATTAATTCTCTAATCTGCATGTTTTGAAGAGCCAGACTCATGCACCTCTTTTCCAAGATGCATTTGTGAAATTCATTCAATGTCCAGCAGGATGTAGCTAAATTAATTTTCTCCTCCTTTTTTTTTTATAAAGGGTTCTAGAAAATGTCCATGTCTGAAATGTTCACTATCCACAAGAGTGATTCCTCTGGTGGTGGAGTGTTATCTTGCTGACTCCATATTGAATCCTAGTTCATAGCTTGGCATTTACCTAACATCTGTGGCATCCCAGTGCATTTGTATTAAAGCCAGTTAGAGCTGCTTACTGCAATGGCAGAAGAGACAAACTTGGGACCAAATTTCTGCATTCTCTGCATTGGGCATGGCAGAAAGTTTGTGTATTAGATTGGGATAATCCCCTGGTAGGTGTATGTAGTGTTTTAAGAGACGACTAAGAGGGGATATGATAGAGGCCTATACAATCATGACTGGTGTGGAGAAAGTAAATAAGGAAGTGTTATTTACTCCTTCTCATAACACCAGATCTAGGGATTACCAAATGAAATTAATAGGCAGCAGGTTTAAAACAAACAAAAGGAAGTATTTTTTCACACAAAGCACAGTCAACCTGTGGAACTCCTTGCCAGAGGTGTGAAGGCCAACACTATAACAGGGTTCAAAAAAGAACTGGGTAAGTTGATGGAGGATAGGTCCATCAATGGCTATTAGCCAGGATGGGCAGGAATGGTGTCCCTAGCCTCTGTTTGCCAGAGGCTGGGAATGGGCAACAGGGGATGGATCACTTGATGGTTACCTGTTCTGTTCATTCCCTCTGGGGCACCTGGCATTGGCTACTGTTGGAAGACAGGATGCTGGGCTAGATGGACCTTTGGTCTGACCCAGTATGGCCATTCTTATGTTCTTCATCGTAAACTTCCTTTAAGTAAGGTAGCAACTGAGATGGAGAGACTTAGGGGCATGGTTGCTCTGAGTCAGCAAAATAGCACAACTGTCTGCCTGGCTGAATGCTTTCTCTGCCCTCTTTGCTATGTGTGACGGTAAGATACTGTGAGGTTCCTTCTTTGCTTGGATGTTACCGCTGAGCAGGAAGGACAGATAGGATTGTTCCGTGCGGCAGGTGATCACACAGTCGCTTATGGCGAAAGAGTTGCTAGATAAAATAAGGGAGAAGCAGGAGTCTCCAAAGGAACTTTTACGGTCAAGGTAATTGCTAACGCCAAAAGGACAAGACCATTTTCTTTTAAACATTGGGTCTCCTGTTCCCCTCTGTGTGTTGGGGAGAGGTTGCCGCCATGGAGAAGGGGAGTTTTGCCCATGTGACATGCTCCCTTCATCCCAGAAGTCTCTCTGCAGAGGTGGAGCAGGTAGAAAGGGGCAGTGATCAAATGCCTGCAAGTCTCTGCTAGAGTCTTCCCAACCTGTCTCACGAAGTTCCTGGAGCCAGAGGACCTGTATTTTTCTTCCACATTGTGAAACCCCCTTTAGAACTGCCTTTGAAGCCTAGCTCCTGCATTCGGTACTGTCCAGGGATATGTAGGAACCAGGCAGCAAAGAGTAGGCAAGGGGAATTGGAATGAAAACCTCCTGCAGCCCCTGGGACCCATGTGTATCTTGGAGGATCTGTGGATGAATGGAGTGCAGCTTCTTCCTGGGCTATGGGATTCAGACCAGGGCAGAATTCAAAGGGAACTCTGTGAATTATGTTTCCCAAGCTTCTCTCTCTCCTACAGTGATTATCCTGGCTTGGAGGTAGGATGGTACCCGGCATTTCTTACAATGCTGGCCTTAAAAGTAATACAGTTCCATTAAAATTAATATGGTTTGGATCTTATTAATTCCGCTCTCTATGCAAGGAAATGGGAATTTGCTATTGACTGAAAATCATATGTCAGAAAAAAGCCAAACATCTAACTCATGAGACAATAAGAAAGCAGCTCACAGCAGAATTATGAGAACTGGTCTGGTATTCTAGTGACCAGTCACTACTCAATCATGCCTATAGTGAGAGTCATGTAGGGCCAGATTTTCACAAAAGCTCAGCTCTCAGTTAGGCACCTAAGTAACGGGGCCAACTTTTCCAAAGCAGCTCCCTTTGAGGATAATGACGGGCGCTGAACCGTCTTGAAAACCTGTCCCCTCCTTTAGCTACATACCTAAATGGAAGCTGAGCCCTTTTGAAAATCTGTCTCCGCTTGGGGGTTCTGAGCACTTTTGAGAACGTCAGGGTAAGTGAAGCATGCAAATGTCATGAAAGGCCCCATAGAGTCTATGCATTACCCTACAGTCATTAATCACTTGACCGCTTGCTTTTACTTATGCAGAACCCCTGCTTGGTTCAACATGCAGGCTGGAGTGTGTGCGGAGAGCGAGGCAGGATGCACCAACTTATTTTTAAACAACTTACTAAGGCCGAAGAGGACAGCAGCACACACAGCAAAATTGCTGCTGTCACTTCACGATATAAAATCATTTATTTCCCCGATGAAAATTAAATTGATATTCTATCTATCCATCACATTGATTAATTGTACCATACTATATTTTATTACATTATTTTTTAATCTTCACTGAATACTACCCCCCCCTCCAGACTGTGGGCTGGATCTATTCCTGGGTGTTAGATCTGCATAGCACCAGGGAAGTCAATAAAGCTATGCTGCTTTGCATTACCTGAGGGCCTCACCCACTGTCTGACCTGCACACTGAATTCATTCCCGTGCAGCTGCTCCCCACAGAGCACAGAGGTTGTCATGCTTCTCCTGGAAGCCCTTGCTCACTCCCAGTCAGATGCCTCAACGGAGGCAGTGCACAACCTGAGTTAAGGCATCCGGCGGGGAGCAAGCAAGGGCTTCTGGGAGCAGCAGGCTACATACAGCCCTCTGTGTGCTGAGGGGAGCAGGTGCTGCTGTTGTCTGTGGGCTGCTGAGTATGAAGGCAACCAGGACAAGAGAAGTCCTGTTGCTGGGATCCCAGCGGAAAGGGCGCTAGGGAAAAGGGTCTGTGGGAAAGCCAGGGTGGTAAGTAGCTCTGGAGTGGAGAGCATAGAGGCTGGAGCTGGAACCTGGGATACAGGGAGGGACAGGGTCCCTCAACGCCTCAGCTGTGCCACCCGAAGGTGAGGAGGGAAAACTCTTCACTCCAGGGGTGGAGGGGCTGGCTTGAACCCCAGCAGCAATGGGGCGAAAGGACAAATTTTGTTTAAGACTTCTTAGTCCCTGGTAGCACCTTGTGTTTTGACCGGCCTGTGGAAGCCTTAGTGACACTACAGCACACATGCTTCCAGCTGCCAGAGAGATACATACACCTGCTCACAGTGGGACTGATGTGACAGGCAGGCCTTGTTCTGGCTCTCTGCACATGGGTGGTTTCACCCTGACGGAGGCAGGGGCCCTGACTCTGGCCCCAAGTTTGCAGAGTGGTTTGAGTTACTTTAGAATAAAAAAAAGCTCTATTATACAGGCAAGCTACTGCAGTAAAAGTGAAACAAGGTAACCATCTTGGGCCTGATGCAACTCCCATTCATTCAAGTTTCCTTGACTTAAACAGCAGTTGGACTGGTCCCTTGGATTGATATCCCCGGACGTTTCTTTGAACTCCCTGAAAACGACAGGGCTTGAGTTTGCAGCATTTAACCGAAATGTTTGGTTTGCTTTAGTGTTATTCCTCTCTCTCACCACAGGGATAAAATTATGGTGCTACAGCTGGCATATGTTCTGCAGTGACTAAAATGTGCCAATCTGATGGTACATTGATTTAAAGCACAACCTCGCAGGATACTGAGCATTCTCAATAGGCGCTCAGCACCTCACGGGCCCAAGCCTCCGTTCCATTATTATTATTTATTTGTATTACCCTAGCGCCTAGGAACCCAGCCATGGTCCAGGACTCTTCTGTGCGAGGTGCTATACAAACAGAACACAAAGACAGGGCCTGCTCCAAAGACCTTACAATCTAAGTAGACTCATAGAAT
>NW_020664487.1:9679393-9716035 GCF_002925995.2 Terrapene triunguis | reverse complement strand
CCCCCCCGCTAGTGTAGCCCAGGCCTTAGACTTCAAGCTCTTCAAAGCAGACAAGACAAAGGGTCGGAGGGGAAAGAGCGATGAAGTGTCATGCTCACGGTTAATGGCAGAGGCAGGAAGAGGATCTAGGTTAAGAGTCCTATCCATTACACCGCATCACCTCCCTTTCTCTCAAGGAAGCAAGCACTCACTAATACAGACGGATCTCGAAAATTAAGCTATACTTAGGTAACTTTGTTTTCAGTTTTTGCTGATTTTTACTGAAAATTCCTCAGGTTTTACAAAAAATAGCAAGTTTTTACTGATTTTTCACCCAAATTTCGGACCATTCAAGTATATGGAAATATGGATTATGTTAAGAAAATCCAATCCATGACATTAGGTGGATGTGTTTATGTTACTAATAAATTAGTCTAAGTGTAAATGTGAGCTGGCTGCTAAAGTAAGGCAAGGTAATAGAAAATACATATGCATACCCATGTATATGTACTATTTGTGTACAGTTCATGCAATAAACCACAGCTTACACTGCTTTTATTTGAAATACTCTTACTTTTATCTATTTGTTGCTTTTTTCCTCTCCTTCTGTCCCCCGATATTAACCTCAATATTTAGCCAGAAAACTGTGAAGTTAATTTTTCATACTGATTTTTACTTATTTTTATAATAAACACTGATACATTCCCACTAAATTTTAAATGAAATAAAAATGGAGACCAAAGGGCTTTTGCTATAGTTGACTGGACAAGTTTGTAAATGTAGCTGAAATTATGTCGTTTATCAATAGGCATCCTTTGGCAGACCTCCATCTTTAAACATAATACTGATGGACTCTGATAATAACCACATCAGTGGCACTACAGCAGACTGCCAAGGGAGACAGTCTTTACTCCATGCAGACTTACTTCTCTTTGTGCAAAGCTTGTTTTGAGCTGCTGCATAAAAGGACATTCAATAAAAGAAATTTCAGGGGGAAAAGCTAAATCATTTCACTGGGCTTTTTAAAAGCAGCTGTCACTTTCAGACTGAAGACACTGTGCCAGTTCTGTCTCCGATAGCAAGAGACTTGTCATACAGTGGCTTTGGCAAGTACTTACATCTTGATTGGTCATCTCCCAGTAGGGCCTCTCTCCATAAGACACTACTTCCCACATCACTATCCCATAGCTCCAGACGTCGCTGGCCGAGGTGAATTTGCGGAAGGCGATGGCTTCTGGGGCTGTCCATCTGATTGGGATCTTCCCTCCCTTGTGTGAAAAAAAACAGAAGGGGGGGGAGAAAAGCAACATTTCTTACAGCATCGAGGGAGATTTTTTTCTGTTCCTGAATGATGCTGGAAAGAGATGTAGAATTTTAAAGTAAATCTGCTTGACAGCATGGGGCCTTTCTCCATATTATCTCAGCCCATAAGCATTTGCAGCTGACTACTAATTGGCTGACCTGAAGGGCTGTTGTTTAAATTCCATTTGAATGCTGGAACACGTTTAACATCCACATCTCCGTTATGTTGCGCTGGTTGGTAGGGGGGAAAGCCAAGTGCTCCAGCAATCAATACAGTGAACTTTCAAGAGTTTCTGACAGCAAATGGGGAAGGAACAAACACCTTAAAAACTCTAGGTGACTCTGGCGTAATGTGAACCTCATGCAAATTACAGGGCAGGAGGCTGGATTTTATTTTACAGATCTTTGACCCCAATCCTGCAGTTGGAACCAGGTAGGTGGGCCACTGAAATCAACAAGGTTCCACATGAATGCAAAGTCAGCCAGTGCAAACTTGATTGCAAGATAGAGGCCTACATAAGAGATGGGGAGACCAGATGAGTGACAAAAACATCAATCTCTCTTTGATTATTATTGATTTTTTGTAATATTTCTTGCATAACTAATGTCTCCCTGCATATATCTAGGGATTTCAGATTTAGGGATTTCTCCCTGCTTTCTAATTTTTCGATGTTTAACTTTATGCAAATTATAATAATACTTTAATGATAATATAAATCATCTCTAAAATATTCAGGATTAAAAAGAGGATTTTAGTCAGGGTTTAAAGAATTGTTTTCCTTGAATTATATCAAAATAGGCCCCCCTTTGAAGGCCCTTGCTCCCAGGAACGAGCTACCTGCAAGGCTGGGGGATATTCAGGGAACCTCTTCAAACAATTTTTACCTCTGCAAAAACAGTAACATTTGGGGTATATTTTTAGAAAACCTTATTCTCACAATTTTTCTTCAGTGAAGCATTATTAGTTCAAACCTTAAGCCAGTGAGGGCCAGATCTTAGCTAGTACCACTCGGCATATCATAATTGTTTATCCCAGATGAAGATCTGTCTCCAAGAAACCCTTATATGCCTAACTAGGTTCTGATCCTCTAATGTACAGGTAGACTCCAGTTGCCAACATTTTTCCAGGGTGAAATCTCCAGATAAGGTGGTGGCTCTGAGTTACTGGAGGGTTCTGAGCACAGATGGTGAATTTATGTTACATACAATATGATGCTTTAATCATATGTGTAAAAAAAAATTACACCTGTTTGCATGAAGCTCTGTGGGATTTCTTTCGGTGGTCTGCAAGGGTCTGCTCTTGATTTTTGTTGCCTGGGTTCGAGCTGCCTGCCTTTAACAAGTTCTGTCTCAATGAGCAAGTCTACTCTGGACCTCCCGAAACATGGGATGGGCAGCACTCGTAGCCTATCAGTCACATGGCTTGGCCGCCTGCCTCCTGTGCCTAGGACCTGCCCATGTTTTAACCACAGAATCCCAACTTGGATTTTCACTCTGGAGAAAGGAGTAACATGGATGGTCTTAGTTCACACCCCTTTTTCACTCCCTTTTGGCTCTGTATCACTTCCCTTTCCAGGTCATACTATATTCCAACTATATTCAACAGGCAAGGGCCAAAAAGGAACTTAACTTTAGACTTCTAAGTCCATATTTAGGTATCTCAATAAGCAGCCTGATATTTCACAGGTGTTGACCACCCAGCAGTCCTCTCTGAAGACAATAGTAACAACCGGGGTGCTGGGTGCTTTTGAAAATCAGGCAATTACTTAGTTGCCAAAATATACGAGCCTAGTGTTAGACTCCTATTTTTTAAAATAATCTCAGCTGCGTTACCTCATTTCTCACACCGATGCAAAGTTACGCCTACTCCAGCTACCGAGTGCGTTTTCTGTTACAAAATAGAGTAAGTCAACTGAAGCCTGCCCAGGATTGAGCCATCAGACAAACTCTCCCCACACCTGCCCTCTTCTGTGTACAGCTTTGTTTTTTATGACAACGTAGAGCCCCATTTTCAAAAGAGCTCGGCACCCAACAGCTCCTGTTTAGGCCCCTACATATACAGCCAGATTTCAAAAGAGCTCAGGGCACCTAAGCGAAATGACGCCTGATGGACACCGAGCCCGTTTCAAAATCCAGCTCCAACTGCGAGCGTGAGCACTTTTGAAAATGCCACTTGGCCGTTTCCCTCATTTCCTTTAGTTCAATGGTCCAGTATCCTCAGAACCTACCCTTGTTGTGTACGCTGCTTCAGGGTCATCTTCTAGGACTCTGGACAGTCCGAAGTCAGACACTTTGCACACTAAATTGCTGTTGATGAGGATGTTTCTGGCAGCAAGGTCTCTATGTACGTAACCCATGTCTGACAGGTACTTCATGCCTGACGCAATGCCTCTCAGCATCCCAACCAGCTGAATGACAGTGAACTGCCCATCGTTCTTCTGCAAAGATAAGGGGGGATTTCAATCACAGTGTGCAGTGTTCTTCACACCCTGAGTTACACACATGCACAAATAACAGAGTCAGGGGCAAGTCTCATGCAAAGGCAAAATAGGGGAATTCATAATTAATGACCATGATGCTCTGGCCCAGAGGCTCCTGAAGGTGTCATAGTTTGGAATAGTGATCTCTAAAGACTAAGCTGAGACAACAGAGTTCTTAACTCATGATTAGGGAATTACCTAATGTAACACTTATAGTGTACACACATATCTATGTAAGCAGGGTCAGAATGAATTCTCCCCTTACAGCCTGTTAGGAGCGGGAGAGACCTCAGGAGTAAACTGTATTTACATGAACGCACCTACTCTGCTTAGATATCCAGCAGCTAGAGCGGTGTTGCTCAAAGTAATTAACTTTGGCTGGTGTTGGGTTACAAATCACTTTAGTACTGAATGCAGGGATAATGAAATGCTGTTATCAATGGTGCTGTCATTATGGTATAAATAAAGGGGAGGAGAACTGTGCTTAACCTGTCCCAAATGAGGGGGTCACCCTCAGTTGAAAGGACCCCAGTAAGCCAGGGGCTCAAATGCCAGACCCCTGTGAAAGTAAGAGGGGTGAGGACTCTCCACAAGTGTCCCCATTCTGGTTTAACCTGTTCCTCCCCACTGTTCAAAGAAAGGGCTAAATGGGCTTCATTAGGAGCCTCTTTGTTACTTTAAATGTTCAATCAGAGCTGAAATCAGTTGTGGTGGAACTGTGTGTCTGCCCAGCCTGCTACGAGCTAAAATCACTAAGGACTTGTCTACACTGGCACTTTACAGCGCTGCAACTTTCTCACTCAGTGGGGTGAAAAAACACACCCCTGAGCACTGCAAGTTTCAGCTATGCCCCTCGTGGAGGTGGGTTTTTATATACGCTGGGAGAGCTCTCTCCCACCACTGGTGCCGTGACTACACAAGGCACATTAAAGCGCTGCCGTGATCTAACATTGCTAGTGAAGATGTGCCCTAAGAGAATGACCTGCAGAGGTCACAGTGCAGACGCAGGTGGCAACAGAAGTTGACTGACTGATGGGCGGCCGGCAGGACCGGCCTGTGAGAGCAGCGAGCAGGTGGCTGGCGAGGCGGCCAGTAGAGCGAGTGGCTGGCAGGGCGGTCAGCGGACCAAGCAGCTTGCAGGGTGGCCCGAGCAGCTGGCAGGGCAACCAGCCAGAACAAGTGCTCAGATGGCGGAGCAAGGAAGGTGCCTTCTTCCCCGGGTGGGAGGTGAACTCACACAGATGCACGTCTGAACCCTGGGTCCTCACTGACCAAGGACAACCACTGTGAGTGGGGTATGATGAGGGAGCAGAGGTGGGCACAGTAAAGGGACTTTTGGTTGGAGAACTCAAGAACATGAGGCGGAAGGCACTGCCCCACGCACTCTGGGGTGGGTGACCTGCTCACAGTTTTATGGTTATGAATCCTGCTTGTGTCATTTTCCCTAATTAATGTCAGGTGACTTCTCTCCTTTCATTAAAAGTTTCTTTTCTACACTCAGACTCTTTTTTTGTGAGTGGGGGAGTATTGGTTCTCAGAGGCACCCAGGGTGGTGTGTAATTTTCCCAGGTCACTGGGTGGGGACTCGAGTCAGTTCTGTGTTGTACGGTTGAAAAGGAACCCCTAGATATTGAACCGGCCCTGGTTGCTGCTGGCTCCACCTGGCAGAAGGGTTACATATGTAAAAACCCCATGGATGACAATCCCTCCGAGTCAAGGTTGTAAACAACATAGGTCACATGCAACCCCCCCCCCCCCCCCCCGTGTGTCTTGCCCACATGATCTAATCCTCACTACTGACAAAATGCCATCAAAACACATGTAAATCTTTACTCCACAGGGTCATTTGGAGGGTTGGTGCCAAAATGCAGCTGTATAAAGGGAGGCATGAAAACCAGTGCTTTTCGATGCAGAGCTCCTCACAGAAAGAAAACGAAGGCTTTGTATTTTGTTGTTATTCTATTTATTTGTTGTTATTTTATTTATTTGTATTGTGGTAGATGGAGCTAGGACTTGGGGAGCTGTAACTCCACCAGCACTTCACAGTATTTCCCAGGGGGAATGTCCTTTACAGGAGACCCCACTGTCCTCCAAGAAAAACCATCTGAGCATTTTGAATCTTACCTTTAAAAATGTGTCAAGAGAGCCATTCTCCATGTACTCTGTCACTATCATTACTGGCTTACCTGAAAAAAGGAAGATCACAAGTTTATTAGCTGCAATTCATCTAAAAGAAACCCCCCCGAGTTTGTCCACTCTGATTCTTAATGTGCACACACAGCCATGCTGAACCCATCTGTCAATCACAGATGTGTACAGATACACAGTGAGAGACTGTCCCTGCCCCAAAGAGCTTCCAGTCTAAATAGACAAGACTTGCAATGGGTGGGATAAAGGAAATATTTTTATCCTCATATTAGAGATGGGGAACTGAGTCACAGAGCGGTTAGGTGATAAGGTCACACAGGGATTCAGGAGAAATTGAACCAGATCATGAGTCCAGCCCAGGGCCTTAACCACCAACTCAGCTTCGTCTTTTCTCCTTGAGTGAGCTGAAAGCCTGTGAAACGTGCTGTGCCCGAAGGAACCCAGGTTCCATTGCACCAGATGAAACTTCCCAACCATTGTGGGGAGCTAAGTAGATGGAGGAGGAGAAGGAAGCAGAGTGGCCACTCTTGCGGATGTTGAACTGTATGAGGTACTGAAGAACCTCTGCGAAGACCTACCAAACCCGGCACAAAAGGGAGGAAGTAGAACTTCCAATCACAACCCCCAAACCCTCTCCAAGCTCCAACCCAGGACTGTGTGAAGGAATGTCATCACACACATGGATGCAAAAATGTACTACATGAGGTCTAAATGACGTGACCTCTTGTACAAATGGGTGATATTCATTCTAGGTATCATTCCAGTGATGCTGGGGGGACAAATGTGGCCCGATGATTTGTGCTTCATCATGAGTGTAGCGGGTTCAGAGCACTCAGTGCTATGCTGCAGCTCTTTTGCCCAGGTGGAACAGTGCTCCAGGTGAAGGCAATAATCAGTGGGAAAAACATGATTGGTGCGTATGTGGAATGCCCGTTGCCCTTTTTTTTCAGATAGGTATTTTTTTGATTTTTTAGCCTATGGAACTCATTGCCACAGGATGTTGATGCCAGGAACTTAGTGGGATTCAAAGAAGGATTAGACACTTCTATGGATAACAACAATATCCAGAGTTAAAATAGCAACTACATTTAAAAAAATACTTTGGAAGTGAATACCCTACGCTTTAGAGTTTAAACCAATCTCTAACTAGTGGAGGCAGATCATCATAACTGCCTACTAAGGGTTTTTTGTTTGCTTGTTTGTTTTTTACACTTTCCTCTGAAGTACCAGGTGCTGCCCACTGTTAAAGACAAAATACTGAAGTAGATGGACCATGATGCGTTAGACTATAGCAGTGTTTCCCAAACTTTGGATGCCGCTTGTGTAGGGAAAGCCCCTGGCGGTCCGGGCCGGTTTGTTTACCTGCCACGTCCATAGGTCCGGCCGATCGCGGCTTCCACTGGCCGCAGTTCGCTAGTCCAGGCCAATGGGGGCTGCTGGAAGCGGCGGCCAGTACGTCCCTCAGCCCGCGCTGCTTCCAGCAGCCCTCATTGGCCTGGAGCAGCGAACCGCGGCCAGTGGGAGCCGCGATCGGCCGGACCTGCGGACGCGGCAGGTAAACAAACCGGCCCGTCCCACCAGGGGCTTTCCCTGCACAAGCGGCATCCCAAGTTTGGGAAACACTGGACTATAGGATGGACACGCTGACTCAGTACACCAGTTTCTGTGTTTAAAAAGAAGTGCACCCAATTACACCCAGGAACCCTGCTAGAGTTGCAATTAGAGCCAGAATTTGGCTGTGGATATTAAGTATACTCTCTACTGAATACGGTAACAGAAAAAGGAAGGATTTTCTCCAGATATGTGTACTGAAAATATGGCCTAATTCAGGGAGTAAGAAAAAAGGTGATCCAAACACAAGTTCAAAAAAGACTGCGGCCTCCAACAGTTGGTAGGAATAAGAATGTTTTTCCAACTCCATTTGATGAATTTTCATGCCCGAGTCATTTTAATGGTAATTATATATAGTTTTTGCTCAGTTTTTATATCTAATTTCTCGCTAGCTTGCCACAACGAGATAGCAATAATTAGTGTGGCTTGCTCCAGGCCTTGTAAAATCAATGAAATCTTATAAAGAACATGTAAATTATTTTTTATTTAAATCAATTTCCATTAACTAGCATGAAGCACAGACAAAAGAGAAACCATCAATTATTTCTAAACTGCATTACAATGACTCGCGTAGAAATGATCAGCTAAAGCTGCTGCATGTCATAACATGATTATAAAGGTAACTGCTCTTAAAATAATTTCCTATTTTGCTGTTTAAGTTGATCTCAATCTTTGTACATTCCTGTCATGTTAATTGACTAATAAATTTGACTAATTTATGGTTTAATAATCTACGTAAATAAACATAATTGTGTATTCATCAATCAAAACACTGAGTGCCGTGCAGATACGACCCTGGAGCATTGTGGGTTTGCATTTCTTTAATTTCTTAATGAGCATTGGAGTTACCCCCTTGTATGAGTTAAAGATTTGGCAGCTGTATTATTATTCATATTACTGTGGCAGCTCAGGGCTCTACATGAGATCAGGACCCTGTACAAACATAGTCTCTGCCACAAAAAATCTTACAATCTAAACAAATAAGGACAGGAGAGGAAACAGAGGTGTGGTCACTGGATGATCAGTGGCAAAACTAGGAACAGAACCCCGCTCTTTAGTACTTGAGCCATCAACCCCTTGCCACTGCCGCTCCCTCAACAGTGGTATCGCTCTCGCCATTATAACGACATTTGGTGTTTGTCCTCTGTCGATCTTAGGTGCTTCAGGAAGGAGGGTGTGTATTGTAATCTCTGTGTGCAAGAGGGGGAATCTGAGGTATCGATCGGTGAAGTGACTTGCCCAACATCATATAGCAAGTCTGTGATTGAACTTGGAACAGAGCTCTGTGGCCTCCCTATTCGCTCGCCCCATTCGGCTTCCCTGAGTCAAAGTTCGCTACAAAGCCCTAAGACTGTTTGCTGGGAGAACCTCTGACCTGGCAGGTCGGCCACCCCTGAAGTGAATGATAAATGATTACCTCTCAGTGAGTGCTCTAACCACTGGTCTATAGAGCGATCCTCAATTGTCCTCCGGCCCAATTAATATTTAATTAATGTGGGATGGCTTGAACAAGAGAGACTGAGGGAGTCCCATATCAGAATACCCCATAGTCAGAGCACTCACCTCAGAGAGGGGAGATGTCAAAAATCCCTTCTCCTCATCAGGCAGAGTGGGGAATTGATATGAGCCCCCTACATCCCAGGCATGTACCCTGGGCCCCCTACATCCCAGGCATGTACCACTGGGCTTAGGGTTATGAGGGAAGCTCTACAATGCCTGAGTCCCTGTGTAGATCTGAGCCTGTTCGCCTTTAAATCAGTACCAATGATGACATAGCAGCATCTGCTGGAAACAGCTGTACAAACGTAACTGGATTTCTGCTCCGCTCTCCTACTTCTTCTGTAGGAGCGGGGCAGCGTTTTTTCCCCAGAAGAGTGTAAAGCGCTCTTTCCTCCCATTCAAGGAAGAGCTGGCAGAGCACACCATCCTATAGAAGAAGTACTCAGCACCTTGCAGGACCAGGACTGGGGTTTCTTTCTTCTAGACAAGTTCAGGCTTGCTCAGGGTCTGGTATATTCCCATGCTGCTATTCTTTGAAAGGTTGTTGGTTTTTAATGTGAAAAAAAGTCAGTCTTTTAAATAAAAAGAGCCCGTGAAACTCCCCAAAGCCCCTGCTGTGCGTGTATTACAGCAAGATGTCTCTGTGCATCATAAATGAGTAATTGAAGGTAAAAGACAGGCTCTTCGGTCATAAAATCTCTGCAGACATCGCTGCATTTATGGTGTGCCCCGTTTAAGGACAGATTGCCAAGGACTGTAAAGTGGGGTCCCTTATCTCTGACACGAACAGGCAGTGTTAGAGGAAGGATTGCAGCTCAATCTGACACCACATTGAGGAGTACTACTCAGGGCCGGCTCCAGCATTTCTGCCGCCCCAAGCAAAAAGAAAAAAAAAGCCGTGATCGCAATCGCGATTGGCGGCGGCAATTGGGGGGGGGGGGGGCTGTGATCGACGGCGGCAGGTCCTTCGCTCCTAGAGGGAGTGAGGGACCTGCCGCCCCCCAATTGCCGCACATGCTGCCCCTCTCCCTTGGCCGCCCCAAGCACCTGCTTGTTAAGCTGGCGCCTGGAGCCGGCCCTGGTACTACTTCAGGCTCCCAACTTCAGTCTCAATTAGAAGATTTCCTACCACTTATGTTTCATTATCAGTGTGCTGCAAATTGAGAGCAATTGTAGAATAAATTAGCATCATACCAGCCAGCATGAAACTAAAATTACAAACAGAGTGAGATTCAACAAGTGCCGGCACAGGGACAGGGGGGTGGGAGGTCATAGGAGCCTAGATAAGAAAACGACCCCAAAATCGGGACTGTCCCTATAAAATCGGGACATCTGGTCACCCTAGTCATTTACACAAATGTCAGGCATATACTGGTAGATCAGTGAAAAGGGGCATGAATGTAGCTCAGGCCCTGATCAGCTTTGTGAAACGGACTTGTCTCTTTGTGGCACCGAGAGACTAAGTGAGAAGCCTGTGGCAAAGTAGGGAATTGAACCCTTCAGAGAATTTTTACTGATGAGAAAGTGAGGTGCAGAGAAATGATGTGACTTATGCAAGGGCACACAGAAAGCCTTGCTAGAACACAGAATGGAATGCGGGTCCCCCAGTCCCAGGCTAACACCTACCCATTCCTCCGGCCTCCCACGCATTTGCACAGGGTAAAATGTCACTCCATTGGTTTAGGTAGGCACTTACAGGATTCAGGGCCTCTCATTGACTCCCAATAGGGCTTGGGCTCCTAAATCCCTTAGGCAGATCTGAAAAATCTCCCCATGTTTATTATCCAGCATTCACTCTATTTTTCAGATGACTGTGTGCTAATTATGTAAACAATCCAGGACTTTGTTGGGGTTTGTTGTTTATATTTAAAAATGTGGTTTTCTTTAAAAATGGAATTTTAGCCTGATAAAGATCAAGAAAGGGGTCAGTGGCTACAGTTTTGGATGGACTATTGAAAGAGGAGGTAAACATGGTTTTACATTACTTAAATTTAGATTACATTTTGATTTTGAATTTAAATTAATTATTTTCCCTCCAGCTCTTGACAATTTTGGGGTTTGGGAACTGAACCGACTTTCTATATAAAATTTCAACTGAAGTCAACAAACGGGCTTACACCAAGAGTGAGTATGACGTCACCAAGGGACAGGGGACTTGGAATGTAGAAAGCAACAGGTGATCCAGAATTTCATTAGATTATTCAGAGCTTTTTCTTTCAGGATCCTCCCTCTTCTTAAAGAAACAGACTCTTAACGTAAGGTAGGGCAACTCTAGTTCTTTTAGTTTGAAGCTTGATTACATGTGAGCCAAGGGCACTGAATTAAAAACTATGCCTGTAAAATATTCCACTTGCTCCTGAATAGTTGCAGGAATAGTGGCAAGGAAAAGGCATATCCAGAAAGGACCTTAGCTAAGGCCTTAATACAAGTGGAGGCAGTTCACAATGGACCAGAAGCCCAAGAGACTCAGTGGTTGAAGTGCAGTACCAGTGACAGCTCTTATTCACCCATGCAGATCAGCTTGAAGGGACAGAACACAACAACGGAAATAGACCCAGGGTTGACCAAGATTAGCTAACTCTTCTAAAGCAATTTTTAAACACATTTCTGTGTTAGTTCAGACAACTTCTTTTCTAAGCTATATGGCATACGAAGGGATGCTATTGGTTGAATGGTATGTGTCAGTGTCAGAAGCAAACAAGACAAAGTTAAAGAAGTTCAGGGGTGGAGTGGGCAGGGCTAGTATTTTCTGCTTATTTAGTGGTGATTTTCTTACTCTCATATGAATTATAATATATGATGTAACTGATATAAGTACCATATAGATGGAGGCCGATAGATCTGCAGTCAGGAGATTGGTGAACACATGATAACTTGCCTATGGCTGAATTACCTGTCCTCTAATCCCTCTCCCTGAGATTTAATCTCACATCCAATCCCCTGAGCAGCTTCAAAGATTTGAAGTCAATGGAAAGATTTGTGCAGATTTCAATGACTTTGGATCAGACCCTCAAACAGCATTGCTCTAAGAAAAACCAACCCTCCTTCTCTAAATGTGGAATTCTGACCCACAAGTAACACCTATCCAAGGCCCAGGAGGCACAAGACTCAGGCCTGGATCAGACCAAAAAAAAGTCACAGTTTGATTTAGTTGTGGATTGGTCCTGCATTGAGCAGGGAATTGGACTAGATGATCTCCTGAGGTCCCTTCCAACCCTGACATTCTATGATTCTATGATTAAAGTCCAATATTACACATCCATGTAGGGCTAGACAAAAGAGTTTTCCACCAAGAACCATAGAAGGGTCATAGAGATCATATGACCTGGCAGATCATGCATTGGCCTGAGACTGTGGTTCTGTTCCCAACTTGGTCAGTGACTTTGGGTTAGCCACTTTAACGGCTCTCTGCCTCAGTTTCCCCATTTATAATAATGATACTGACCTCCTTTGTACTGACGAAAGTGCTACATAAGAGCTAGGCATTCTCATCATGTTGGTTTTATGCCTAGAAAGGCTATGTAAGGTTAACGCTGAGAGTGTTTGATGTTCTCTTGCTCTGTTGAACTCATGGTACCTAAGGCACCAGGCTTCTCATCCCAGATTCATACCGATAAAACCTCTACACTACGCCTCACAACCATGTAGTCCACGGTTAGTTAGATAGAATTGTTCATTGGACTTTAGCTGTTAAGTGATATATTTTAAAGTTACCTTTCATTGTACTAGTTATATACTTTGTAAATACTAATATAAAGACGAATAAAAAATGGTGCCTATTATTTTTCCCATCTAAATTTTTCTATAGGCAAAACTCAGAAATGGAATGGGTAAATTGGGAGGGTTAGGTTAGACACCAAACTACCTGATTTGCACATGCAAGTGCAGGCTGTGCGTACCCCCAAAGCCATAGGATATTTTTCATTATTTTAGTTTTTTCCCTAAATCTTTTAAGAAATTAAATCTAGTACAAACGCAATAAAAAGCGTCGACTGCAAACAAACATCACTTCTCAAAATACTGCAGATAATGTAGATAAGCAAAGATAAAGTGAGTGGCTAGAACTTTTTATGGGCTTTTGTTTTGCAAATCCCAATTAAAACACCTCATTGCTTTAAAAAAAAGAACCATAACATTTGCGAAGCTATCTCTGGTGACTGTGGGATATCACATGATTTTTGCCACAATACCAATAATGTTGGTATTTAAATGGTTCCAACCAACCTTTGAAGTTAACCCTCATTAAGGTGGGTAGACTAAAGTGGGCATTTCTCAGCTGAAGAATTTTTTTTCCCCTGCAAGGCTGAGTTAAAACTAAATAGGTTAATATTGTTAAAGCCCTTTGCAACAACAACAAAAAGGCTACAAATAGCTTCCTTTAATGAAGCTCAATTTTTGCTGGAAACAGCCAAAAAATCCTGCAAATGATTAAAACTGGATGCCTGACCCCACACTATTGTAAATCTGCAAAGCGCCAGAGAAAGCTGGTTTATACCAGCTGGGGCATCTGGCTCAACATCTTTAACCCTATCATCTCAGTTTTGTTCAAAAACTTCGTTTGGACTTGAACATTTCCATGCTTATTTTCAGACCAGAAACGATTTGTCTGAAGCAAACCATTCAAGCTGTTTTGGAGTGAAAAGCCAATAAAAACGTAACGTCTTCCTGATATTTGCAAAAGACAAACAAGCACAACCCTTTTGTGTGTCTCTACAGCTCCCATATGGGCTGGTTGTTCAAGCTCAGAGGTCTCATCCATTCAGTCCATCTTAAAATCTGGAGTCTGGAACAAAACTGGTCTGAAGAAATTATTTAAGGTTATTTTGCTACCCGACCAGTTAGACTCCAGGGGCATTGGTACTGGGATTATAGTCAATGATTTGACAATCAACCTTTCCCCAGGAACCCCACACACTCCTGCTCCCAGTAAGGTGGATTTCTATTACTCCTGGTACTGCTAGCAGTTCTAGAGGGAGCTTGTGTTACAGTATATCTACATTGCAATCAGAGGTGTGACTGCAGCATGTGTAGACACACCTGAGCTAGCTTTGATGGCAGTAGCTTGAGTAACAACAGCAGTGAAGCCAAGTCATAGCACAGGTTGTACAAGCCCACCTGGGACTCTGGGTATGTATTCGAGTGACCAGTCTGTGCTCATAGAATCATAGAATCTCAGGGTTGGAGGAGACCTCAGGAGGTCATCTAGTCCAACCCCCTGCTCAAAGCAGGACCAATTCCCAACTAAAGCAGCTCCAGTGCTACGGTTCTGATTATAATGTAGACATGCCATTAGTTAAGGTTATTCAGAGTCCTACCCTGTTCAGATGTGCTTCTACCCCACTCCCCTGCTACCAGAGCTCCTACTGGCATCTTTTATCCCCAGTAAAGGGGCCACTCAGTGCAACAAAAATAAGTCTACTCACAGCACTGCAGGCTGGGAACTTGCTGCATTATTTAACTGCATCACAACAGAGTGGGAGGAAGGAAGGGAAAGGTGGAGCATGGCACCATCCCATAGTGTTCTGGGTAACCCAGCTAATCCAATCATGACAACTTTCCTGAAACACTACAACTTAGAAGACCTGTGTTCTTTTCCCAGCTCTGGTCACTAACTGGCTGGATGACCTTGGGCAAGTCACTTCACCTCCTTATGCTTTGTCTTGTCTAAATAGCTTGTAAACTCTTCAGGATTGGGAGTACCTCTCCTTGTGTGTGTACAGTACCTAACACAATGGGGCACATTGTGAATTTTTTAGTTTGTAGTTTTAGTAACTACAATGTTCCTTCCTGGCTGTTTTTGTGAGAGATGACAAGTTTAGCAACCTTTATTTTAAAGTTGAACAAGTTCTCCTGACTCCCGGGGTTATAACTAATATCAACCCATTTGCTTCATCAATGAGCAGAAGTCTACAGCAGCGGGTACGTACTTTTTGTGACAACACCTTCCAAGTGAATGATATTGGGATGGTCAAACTGTCCCATGATGCTTGCTTCCCCCAGGAAATCTCGTCTTTGCTTTTCAGTGTAGCCCACTTTGAGGGTTTTTATGGCCACTGGAAACTCGCGTTTTCCAGGGAGTTTCAGACGCCCACTACAAACTTCCCCAAATTCACCTGAAGAGAACAAAGTAAATAATTAGTGTATGTCTGAAAAGCACCTTGCACATTTATGGACATTTCAGTACATTAGTAACAATAAATGATGGTTAATGATAAACAAGGATGACATACATACATGATAGTAACACAAGAAGGGACAACTACAATTATCTAGTCTGACCGCCTGAGTAACACAAGCCATAGAATTTCATGCCCTCAAGATTGTTCTAGAGGCCAGAATCTTGTGGCCAGAATCTTGTGGAATTGGTCCTGCTTTGAGCATGAGTATATCTTTTAGAAAGACACCCAGCCTAGTTTCACAGACTCCAAGTGATGGAGAATCTACCACATTCCTAGGTCAGTTGTTCCAATGGTTAATGACCCTCACACTTAAAAAGCTGCCTTATTTCCAAATTGAATTTTCCTAACGTCAACATCGGATTAGGTTATGCCTTTGTCTGTTAGATTAAAGAACCCTCTAGTATCAGACATCACTAGAATACATTGCCTAGGGCGGTTGTGGAATCTCCATCATTGAAGATTTTTAAGAGCAGGTTAGACAAACACCTGTCAGGGATGGTCTAGATAATACTTAGTCCTGCCAGGAATGCAGGGGACTGGACTAAATGACTGCTCAAAGTCCCTTCCAGTCCTATGATTCTATGATCTATGATCTTCCTGTGTAGGTAATTACAGAGCATGATCAAGTCACCTCTGAACCCTGTCTCGGGTAAGTTAAATAGACAGAGCTCCTTTAGTCTTCATTGTAAAGTGTGAGACAAGGCAGTTGAGGTCAGGTAATATCTTTTAACGGACCAACTTCTGTTGGTGGAAAGTACAGCTTTAGTGCTACACTGAGATCTTCAGGTCTGGGGAAGGAAATCAGAATGTCTGAGCTAAATACAACTTGGAATAGATTGTTAAGCATAAGGGTAACATGTTGTAGGTGGTCACCTGAAAGGAAGTGGACAATTGAGGGTTAGATTGTTATACATAAAAGGTTTGAAGTGGGTAGTTAAGGGTAGCAGACAGTCTGGTGTGTTACAAATTGTTGTCATGAGACATAAAACCAGTGTCCCTGTTAAGTCTGTGGTCTTTGGTGTCTAGCAGAGTTATGAAATTAAGTTCCCAGGCTTGTCTTTTTGAGGTATTGTGCAGGTTTCCTTTGAAGATGTATACTGAAATATAAGATATGGAGCTTTGTGAAAAGTGTTTGCCCATGGGTGACAGGGCGACTTTGTCTTTTCAATCACTATGCTCTCAGAATAACTCACATAAAAAATGATAGAAAAAAAACAAACACTTCACCTATCTTGTCTCTCTCATATCCTGGGATCAATATGCCTACAGCAATACAGCAAACAACATTGGAAGGTGTGTTTCCTGCACCACAATTCATTCTCAAAGTTCTTCTCTGAACCCGTTCCAATTTTTCAACAACCTTTTTAAAGTGTGGACCCCAGAACTGGACATGGTATTCCAATTGTGGTCTCACAAGTACTGTATACTAAGGTAACCACTCACAATGGGCATACACAATACAAATATTTGACCGGCCTGTTCTGTGATTTTGAACAGCAATGCGATAAGCTCCTCCAGGATGTTAATGGCAGTTAGAAGATGGTCATTAAACATAGCTCCATACCGGCTCCGATAACTCTTTCAATTGTTATGCATGAAGCTTCAATTTCCTTGGCAAATTCATGGACGGCTTGATTGGGGTCTTCATAGGTATGTGGGTCAATATAAGTCCTTACTCCGGGCAATTTAACTGTAAACATAAATTAAAATTTAAATGGCACATGTAGTGATGGGTGAGGATAATACTAAGCTTGTCTCCTGTGCCGACTTTACTCACACTGGAGAACACTGTGGAGGAAAACTGATTTTCATGCAAAAATTAATAGCTGAACACTTTTTAAATACTTTGTATCTTGAAATGCAAGGCAGGTAAGCACTGCTGGAAAAATGTTACATTGTATTATTTAAGAAGAATATGGTACACACATAACTTTCCTTATTACATTCAAAACCACTGGGGTGATATTCAGCTAAAATGATATACAGACTTATAGGCTATATAAGTGCTGGCCGGAGACAGTAGTTAGAGTGTTAGCCTGGGTTAGTAGATCTCAGTTCATTCCCCTGCACCGCCACAGACCCCTGTGTGACTTGGGTCAGTTATGTAGGCCCAGATTTTTAAAGAGACAAGGAGGGTGAGTTAATATCTTTTACTGAACCAACTTCTGTTGGTGAGAGCGTCAAGCTTTCAAGGTTTCACAGAGCTCTTCGGGTCTTCTCCCACACCTGAAGGAGAGCTCTGTGTGAGCTTGAAAGCTTGTCTCTCTCACCAACAGAAGTTGGTCCAATAAAAGATATTATCTCACCCTCCCTGTTTCTCTAATATCCTGGGACCAACATGGCTACAGCAACACTGCATACAACCAGGGCCACCCAGAGGATTCAGGGGGCCTGGGGCAAAGCGGGGGAGCTGTGGCGCTTGTACTCACCCGGCGGCGGTCCAGGTGTTCAGCAGCATTTCAGCGGTGGGCGGCCCTTTAGTCGCTCCGCGTCTTCGGCAGCACTGAAGGACCCGCCGCCGAAGACCCAGAGTGACTAAAGGGCCCCCCACCGCCGAAATGCCGCCGTTCACCCGGAGCAACTGAAGGCCCCCCTGCCGCCGAAATACCGCCAAAGACCCGGACCGCCACTGGGCCAGGGCTTGCGGGGCCAGTGCAGGGCCCAGGGCAAATTGCCCCACTTGCCCCCCTCCCCGCCCCCCTGGGCGGCCCTGCATACAACAGATTTTTGAAGGTATTTAGGCACTGCTGCACTCAGTGTTGCAAAATCTAACTGATTTAGGAGCCTAACTCTCATTTTCAAAAGGAGTTTAGACCTTCAGGAGCCAACATCCCATTGACAGTCTATGGCATTTAGACTCTTAAGGGCTTAAATCGCTTTTGAAAAATGAGATGTAGGTTCCTAAATCCATTAGGCATTGCAACGCTGAGCACATCAATGCTTAATTACCTTTACAAAACTGGATTTTATTCTCAGATCCCCATCTGTAAAACTTGATCATCCTGCCCCACCTCACAGCTATGCTATGACATTAAAAGTCTGTGAGGTGCTCAGTGTTATGGAATAAAGACCATAGAGAGAAGATAGCCTAGGTGGACAACCCAGCCAGGGGAAAGGTGGACTGAATGTGAAAGGCCAGCAGGGAAGAAATACAAAGGACCAGATTTTCAAAAGAGCTCAGTTCCCATTTAGACACATGGGGGGAGATTTTCCCCCCTAAGTGATTTGTGCTCCTAATTTTTGAAAATCTCCTCTCTAACTGAGAACAACAGGAGTTGCTGTGTGCTGAGTCCATTTGAAAATCTGGCCCAAAGAAACCATCACCCTCAGGCTGTGGAACTGCAATGAATTATACCTATCACCTAATCAACTACATTAGTTCAAATAGCATGATCATGAATTAAAAACTGCCCAGATCACATGTTTGCAATACAACACATCTTCAGGGTTGCACTCCTATGTAATAATAATAATAATTAATAATAATAAATCAGTAATAGGCTTTTTCCATGGGACTCAGGAGGGGGAAGGTACTTTCACAAGAATTATTGTTACTATTATTGTAAGTTTGCTTTGAGAAGCATTAAAACTACTAGCAGAGTAACTACTCATCCGTTTGAGTAAGAGGTTCACAATGCAGTCCTTGAATTGATTGGCTTCCTGCTGCCTGCATTAAATAACAGTGATAGAGATTTGAATATACTCTAGTGCGGACAAGGTAAAAATGCTTTAGATAAGTAACACCTAGCTCTTATACAGAAGCACTTTTCATCTACAGATCCCACAGCACTTTACAAAAGTTTTGTAAAATCTGACCCTAGATTTATAGAAGGGCTATAATAGTACTTCACATGTTCAAGTCCACCTACAATTGTTAACTAATTAATTCTCACAACATCCTAGTGTGGAAGGAGAAGTATTATACAGCTGAGGAAACTGAGTCAGCGAGCTGAGGTGGGCTAAGTCCACATTGTTAGCAAAGAGAAAAATCTTCAGGTTCCAAACCTTGTGTTCTTTCCTCCAAACTACAAAAGTGTCTGGCTGCAATGGATTAACCAAGCAAGCTAAAAAATTATGTGCGTCATGTAGTAGAGGATGAGGAATGCAATAAAATTGTTGAGATATTACTGACTAAAAAGGTAAGTTATCATGAAATCACTCAGTCGGGCCTCAATCCTGCAAAGACTTATGCATATGCTTAACTTTACACACGAGTACTCCCACTGAAGTCAATGGGACTATTTTATGCATAAAGTTAACAATGTTCTTAAGTCTTTGCAGGATTGGGGCCTTATTGCATAACAGAATAAACTGATCTCTTTTTCTACTGGATACCAACTGACCATTTGCTGAAGAAATCTCGATTGTTATTCATTATTCTTAGTACCATGTGTGACAGCGTACCCCATAAGGCTTTATGGGGAGGGGGTGCTTATAAATGTATGTATGACATAACTGGAATACGTTTTGTGCTGCCTGTGCCAGGTAACATATCTCCGTAAAGGTTATGGTCTACTATATCTATTCATCCTATTTGTACATATATATATCATTTTCTACTTGAGGTTAAGAATATGGGCTGTATGCTTGCTTGGTTTCTAAGTAAGCTTTGGGAGGCATTTGGTCAGCTTCTTTAGGAAGGAATTCGCCAGGTTAAGTACCTGATCAGGGAACAATGCATCTTGGAATGCTCCAATCCACATAAGAAGTCTTCCTGGAGACATGCAAGATTCCATGTGGGCAATGGCTTCAGCCTGTAAAGACTGAGTCATGCAGGGACATGTGACTTGCCCAGGTGACTCCAGAACTCCATCTTGGAGCTGGACTTTGCATAGGAGGGAGGAGGGGGGTCTCCTCCCACAAGAGAGAGTCTATTTAACCCTGGGAGAGACCCCTCCATTTTGGTCTTCAGCTGGCTAAAGAAGGAGCCTCTCCAACCCCCCAGGATGCTTGAAGGAAACTGAAACAAAAGACAGTAACTACAGGGGTGTGATAGGTTTCAGAGTAGCAGCCGTGTTAGTCTGTATCCGCAAAAAGAACAGGAGTACTTGTGGCACCTTAGAGACTAACAAATTTATTAGAGCATAAGCTTTCGTGGGCTACAACCCACTTATTGCTGGACCCAAGCTAAAGGGAGATTAGCCTGTAAAAGGGAGCATTCTGGAACTGGTGAGGAAATTATCTGTATTTAGTTTGATTAGGCATAGATTTGCGCATTTTATTTTATTTTGCTTGTGACTTACTTTGTTCTGTCTGTTACTACTTTGAACCACTTAAATCCTACTGTCTGTATTTAATAAAATCACTTTTTATTTAGTAATTTACTCAGCGTATGTATTAATACCTGGGGGAGCAAACAGCTGTGCATATCTCTCTATCAGTGTTATAGAGGGCGAACAATTTATGAGTTTGCCCTGCATAAGCTTTATGCAGGGTAAAACGGATTTATCTGGGTTTAGACCCCATTGGGAGTTGGGCATCTGAGTGCTAAAGACAAGCACACTCCTGTGAGCTGTTTTTGGGTAAACTTGCAGTTTTGGGACAAGTGATTCAGACCCTGAGTCTGTGTTGGAGCCAGACAGGAGTGGCTGGCTCAGCAAGACAGGGTGCTGGAGCCCTAAGCTGGCAGGGAAAACAGAAGCAGGGGTAGTCTTGGCACATCGGGTGGCAGCTCCCAAGGGGGTTTCTGTGATCCAACCCGTCACACCATGCAAAGCCAGAAACAGAAGCTGAGCCACAAACGCATATATGTATTTTAAATCTTTACTTACTGTGGCCGTTATGAAAGTGCATCTTTTCTTCTTCTGGATCTTGTTTAGCTTTGCTGTATCCACATCGCCTGGAACAGAATAAGCTTCGATTAATCAGATATCAGAAACCATTTCATTAAGTCAATCATAGGAAGCACAAGAACCCAGAACAGATTCACAGGGAGCCAATATACCTATGTCTTGCTGCAGAAATGCTATGCCAATGTTATGTCATCAAAATATTCCCCTTTGTCTTTTATTTATTGAGGAGGAGGTTTTTTTGAATTTGTCAGAGGGACACTCCCTGGCTCTTATCAGCAGTAGATCTCAAAATGCTTTACAAAGGAGAGCAGCATCACTATACCCATTCCACAGATGGGGAAACTGAGGCACGGAGTGATGAAATGATTTGCCCAGGGTCACCCAGCAGGCCAGTGGCGGAGCCAGGAATAGAATGCTATTCTCCTGAGTCCCAACGCTGTGCACTAGCCATTAGGCCACACTGCCTCCATCTACAAGGCCCACTGACTTTCAATTGGAAGTGTGCTCCTAAATCCTTTGGCTTGTTTTTTAAATCCCAGCCAAAAATATTGTTAGTTTTGCTATTATTAAAAAGAAAGGGATAATGAGGAACAGGGAAAGACAACTGGCAGGAATGTAATAAAACACAACAGTCCTAGTTAGCATTTATACAGCACTTTTCGATCTCAAACTCTTTACAAGGGAAACCAGCTGCCATTATCTGCATCTTACAGATAGGCCAAAAGGAGGGAGCATAAAATGAATGGGACTTGTCCAGGAAAACCTCACAACCTTCACAGATGGTTCATGCATTCCCAGAACTTAGTGGGTTTTCTGGGCAGCTCCAGCCTTTATGCACGGGTGCCATCATACATGCATTCCCCTCTTGCGTGCTAGTCACCTTACCTGCACAAATTCTGAGATTAGTGTTTGGCTGCTTCTGCCCGGGCATGACCATCACTTGCTTGTGCTGCTCCCCTTCCCTCTAGCTGGTGTTAGTGCTCTAAGATTACGTGGATACCTAAGCTGCTCCCGTTATGAAGATGTAATCAATGGAGAACGACATGGGCACAAGGGTGCATGGTGGATGGCAGGATGTATTCTGCACATACAGTATCCAGAATTTTTCAAACTCATCACTTATGAACCAAGGATCTGATCCATGTGGGTGGATCCTCCCTATAAAAATCTGCCTGTAAAGTGGAGCACAGGCTGCAGGAGGAAGGAAGGCTACATGTACAAGGCCAGCATGCTTACTGCAGCTGTAGCACCTCTGGCAGGCACCCTGGGTCTCAAACTCATGTGGGAGCCAAGCAACAGACTTACCCTCTGTACCACCGTACTGCAAGGTTTGATGAGGGAACCGCAGCTAGCACCCCACTGCCAGAGGCTCCACCCTCTGACTCAGCAGGGTCAGGTGACTAGCAGCGGACTGCTGATTGGACACCATCGGCTATAAAGCTTCCTGTTCCATTCCCACCCCTTGTCTGAGCAACTAGTGGCTAGCCTGGTCTGCTGATGCCGACCAGACTGCTGAGATCAAGTTCCTGCCTCCTTGCCTGGTTCTCGCTCCTGTTTCCTTGCTCTCCAGCTTTGACCCTTCTGGCTTGTGACTTCTAGCTCCCGTTTAACCCTCAGGCATGGCTTCTGCCTCTGCCTCCAGCTATGGCCTACGGCCTGACTCCTCACCACGACCCTGACTCTCCTTTAGGCTCTGACCTCTAGGTCAGACCATCCATGTTCTGCGCCCCGACGACCTCTGTAAACGGTTCTTAATAAACAGACAGTTTAGCTTTAGAAACATGGGAGTCCCGCTATCCTCCAGCACACGGCACATGAAACATGGTGGCCGCAGTCAGTCTAGTGAGACCCACAGTGAGATTAACAGGCCAAGAAACCAGCACTCAGAGCAAAGCAGCAGCTGTGAAACCCCCCCCCCGTCAGTCTACATGGTTGCAAGGGGCCAAGCCACAGACCCAATCGCCACACCAGGGCCTAAGAGTATTGTAAGGAGGCTAGTGGGAGAGTTGGGAGGCGAGGAAAGGAAGGAAGGAGGCGGTAGAGCTCATGGAAACAAAAGGGAGGCAGAGAAGAGAAGTGATAGAGCGGGTGGGGGAAGGGATGTTGAGAGACTACGGTTGGAGTGAGCTGAGGGTGGTGGGGCTGGCAGGTGACAGGGGGAGTCTTCAGTAAGCAATGAACCCCCACAGTGCAGAGCACGACCATGGCCAGCGCCGGCTCCAGCGTTTTTGCCACCCCAAGCGGGGGAAAAAAAAAAAAGCCGTGATCGGCGGCACTTCGGCAGCAGCTCTACCGCCGCCGCTTCATTCTTCGGCGGCTATTCAGTGGCAGGTACTTCCCTCCGAGAGGGAATGAGGGACCCGCTGCCGAATTGCCGCCGAAGAGCCAGACGTGCCGCCCCTTTCCGTTGGCCACCCCAGGCACCTGCTTCCTGGGCTGGTGCCCGGAGCCGGCCCTGACCATGGCAACGGTCAGGGGACTGTCACCAGCAGAGGGCAGCTAGCACTGAAATCAGAGGGTAATTTGGTAGCCAGGTTGGAGTCACTGTGATGTGGAGTCCTGGGCAGCAGGGAGCTGCTTTTTCTGGTGCCCTGACTCTGTTGCTGGGGCTGCAGCATGAGGCACTTACCAATGGCAAGGGCCTTTATAACCTTGCGCTAGGATGTGTATAGGGGTAGGGTGGTTTTGGGGCAGCCCTGGCTACGTATGTCTAGGGCAGCAGTGGCTAGTCTCTCCGATAGGGGCAGAAGCCTCTGCATTCCCTCCTGGGTCTGCTGATAATGGATATAGGCCGAGGCACTTTCCTGATGGTTGGTGGGTCTTTATAACCTGCCTTAGGCTTTACGCATTAGGGAGCGGCCTAGGCCCATGTCTGCAGTCTATCTACCGGTAAACAACATGCTGACATTGTTTTGGAAAGCACTGGGCATGCTGCACCAGCCTCATTAAAATATACACTCATCTTAAAATTCTTTGTCCACTTTTATAGGCAAAATCAAAATTAACCATTTGTATTTTCCTAAAGATCCACATATTGTCAGCTGTTTATTTTAACGTCCAGTCACATGCCACATGGTACCACCAGGTATTCTCTGGCTGGCTGGCTTAGTTGAGCTTCTGCTAGGGAATTATGGAAGTTTGACTTAGTCTCCAACAGTTCCCCTGGGCTTCCCAAAATATCCTAAAAGGCCCTTTGAAATTTCCTAGAATCATCTGCTTAGGGGTGCTGTCCAAGAGATGTGAGACAGTTACCCGAAGGCAGTGAAACTGTAGCGGTGTAGTACAGGAGCAGTGTGGACGTGAGGCAAAACTGAAATGGTCCTTAGCTCAAAACAGCATGGCTAATCTTGCTTTTGGGCTTACAATGGTGGTTGTCCACTTATTCAACCAGCAATTGTTCAATTTTCTAGTGTAGACAAGCCTTCTGTTTCATAAGAAAGTTAATTAAATCCTGCATTTCTTGCATGCCCCAAACTCCACCCAGCGGGTGAACACGATACTTCAGTGGGAGTTTTGGGTTCACCAGATCCAGAGCAGAGCTGCTTGAAAAATGTTGGGTATTTTCCCCACAGAAAATTTGCATTCCTTGTCAAAACTTGAAACACCCAAAACTGATTTTTGGTTGCTTTTTGGCAAACCAAAATATTTTCAGATGAAAACTACCAAAAAATGAAATATTTGTAGCTCAAAAAGTTTAATATTTTCACCTAAAAATTACCTGCAAATAAAATATTTTTTCATTTTCTAATAACATATTTTCAGTTCTGTGGATTTCAGTTTTTGGATAAAAAAATTTCAAGGAAAGTAGGCAATTTTCATGAAATTTTTAGTTAATCAAAACCCCAATTGTCCATTAAAAAAAAAGGGCCATTTTTCAACTAGCTCTATTTCCAGGAAAAGCATGTGTAAACCCTTCTCCTGTTTACCTTTTAAAGCAAACATGCACCTCTCTCTGTCACACTCAAATCTCTCATCTGAATCCCTCTTCTGTAAGTACTCTTTACTAACATTACCTTTCTCATTTAAACGGGGCTCCTGAAAATTTAATTGTATGGAGATGCCTACTACAAAATTGGAAATAAAACCTTTAATCCCTCACAAAGAGTGATCTAAGAATACATTGGTGCAAAGTGGTTAATGTTTTACTAGCTAGGGTGATATTCAGAGAGTCATTTTTGGTTGTGGCCATCTCTGGAGTTCTATAACATATGCAGCAGCATGTCACATATAAAATCAGGCTCTGGAACCCCTGAAAGCACCATTAAAACAAGCCTCAACAAAATGCAGCAAGTAAAATTGGTGTACAACTGGGTCTCAAGAAACGGTTCAGAATTGCTAACAAACCATTGTAGGAAACCTGTCCATTACATGTTATCTTCTGTCTCTGGCACTGATACACAGTCTTAACCAATCCGATAAATAAGCAATAAAAACCCATTCTTGGCTTAAATTGTACTTCTTCTCTTCTGGAATCTTAACAGTTTTGTTTGTTTGTTTTTACAAGGAAGAGGCATAGTGTTCTTTCTTTACTTCTCCCCACCTTTCTATTGAAATTATATTTGATCTATTCCATCCAAAAATATGTGATTTCAGGATTATCAGTCATTGATCTTCTCCCACATATGTGGTGTTATTGGCAAGTAAAAGTATCCAAATATTCTGTTTTTAAAAGACATTGTGGGGCGGGGGGGGGGGGGGGGGCTGATGGGAATGGTACCACGTTGTGGTATCATTTGATTTTCACATGCGCCTTTATTTTTAATATTGATGGTAAAAGATGCAAAGCAAAGATGCCTGATGGACCTTCATCACTGTAATTTAATGGCGGCTGTAGATAATATAGATTTTTTACATCTTTTCTATATCACATATTGTGAAGATATAAAGACATTGCTACCCGCTTCCTCTCCCACTGATCTGAAGAAATTGGACAAGAAACTCAGTAAATCTGTAAAGCTCCTGAATCTCCACCGATTTACATTTGTGCGGATCTGGATCTGTTTCAGTTTCAGTATCTTGAAAGCAATGTCCCCACTGCAACATTATGTTGGTAGGGCCCATCACACTGAAGAGTAAGACCTCAATCATAGCTTGTGGTGTTTTTTAATAAAAGTGTAAGGGGGAAAAAAGACATTTAGATTTTAAATATTCTTAAGGCATCGTGTCTGATATAAAACCGACTTCCACACTGGCAAGCAGCTCATAAAATATTTAGTGGGCAGATTATAAAAGTGAGGTTGTAAAATAATCCTTATACGGGTTTATAACATAAAGTGGAATGGAAGAAAGATGAAGAATCTGATTGGCAAAAGGTGGGACTGAACGTTACCTAGCATAATGTAAGTCACTTTACAAGAGCAAAAACAGAGAGATTATCTCTCTCTCATTGGGATAACTTATTGGTCTAAGTTTGTTGTCTGTAGTGTGTGTGTTTGTGGTGTACTTGCTGCTTGACTGAAATATACAGTGTGGTCTGTTGGTTGGGGGACCGTGTGCTGACTGTGTGGCTGAGGATGTGAGGGAGGTTCCCAAAACTGAGCCATTCTTTTTAGGTGACAGATATGAAGAACTGTCCCAGATTGAGGTGTCTTTAGAGGAAGTTTGGAACAAATTGATAAACTAAACAGTAATCAGTCACCAGAACCAGATGATATTCACCCAAAAGTTCTGAAGGAACTCAAATGTGAAATTGCAGAACTACTAACTGTAGTCTGGAACCTATCATTTAAATCAGCTTTTGTACCAAATGACTGGAGGATAGCTAATGTAACGCCAATTTTTAAAAAGAGCTCCAGAGGTGATCCCGGCAATTACAGGCCAGTAAGCCTGACTTCAGTATTGGACAAACTGGTTGAAACTCTAGTAAAGAACAAAAATTGTCAGACTCATAGATGAACATAATTTTTGGGGGAAGAGTTAATATGGTTTTTGTAAAGGGAAAGCATACCTCACTAATCTACTAGAATTCTTTGAGGGGGTCAACAAGCATCTAAACAAGAGGGACCCAGTGGATATAGTGTACTTAGAATTTCAGAAAGCCTTTGACAAGGTCCCTCACCAAAGGCTCTCAAGCAAAGTAAGCTGCCATGGGACAAGAGGGAAGGTCCTCTCATGGACTGGTAACTGGTTAAAAGATAGGAAACAAAGGGTAGGAATAGATGGTCAGTTTTCAGGTGTCTGTACTGGGCCCAGTCCTATCCAACATGTTCATAAATGATCTGGAAAAAGGAGTAAAAAGAGAGGTGGCAAAATTTGAGGAGAGATTAATAAGACTGGGACTTTTCAGCTTAGAAAAGAGATGACTAAGGGGGGATATGATAGAGGTCTATAAAATCACGACTGGTGTGGAGAAAGTAAATAAGGAAGTGTTATTTACTCCTTCTCATAACACAAGTACGAGGGGTCACCAAATGAAATTAATAGGCAGCATGCTCAAAACAAATAAAAGGAAGTATTTCTTCACACAAAGCACAGTCAACCTGTGGAACTCCTTGCTAGAGGATGTTGTGAAGGCCAAGCCCATAACAGGGTTCAAAAAAGAACTAGATAAGTTCATGGAGGTTAGGTCCATCAATGGCTATTAGCTAGGATGGCCTGGGATGGTGTCCATAGCCTCTGTTTGCCAGAAACTGGGAATGGGTGACAGGGGATGGATCACTTGAGGATTACCTGTTCTGTTCATTCTCTCTGGGGCACCTGGCATTGGCCACTGTCCGAAGACAGGATACTGGGCTAGATGGACCTTTGGTCTGACCCAGGATGGCCGTTCTTATGTTCTTATGAGATGTCAGGTGATAAATGCCTGTCCTTCTTGGAAGGAAGGGGACACTTGGCCCCTCACCTTGCCCTTCAGGTTCATGCACATCTTCACCTTGTCATGTGCTGTTGGTTATGTGATACCACATAGGCCTTCAGCCACCCAGAGGGGCACCTAGTGAACAAAGCATGGGCGTGGGAGAAGGAATTCTTGTGTTGTCATCTTGGTCCTACCACAATGGCCACAGTCCAACCTATAATGGAGTCAATGGACAGACTCCCAGTGGGCTGGATCGGGTGCTGTGGGCCCTAGTTCAGCAAAGTCCTTACACACTTAAATCTATCCCTGTTCAGCAAACTGCCTATGTGCTTTGCAGAAGAGGGATGTGACTACTCCCGTGTCTCAGGTTACATGCTTTTCTGGGCCTTAACCACCCTGTGCCGAGTTCCTCTGTCTCCAGGGTTTTGTAAGACTGAGTCAGAGGAGTGTAAAACACCATGGGGTTCCTGCTGCTGCCCATACCCACCACGGAAAGGGGAAAAGGAGCACGAAGAAGTGGGGGCCCCAGAGTTCACAAGGGTGGGTGTTATGCCTCTGAGGCATGCCCCAGCAAGCAGGAGATCTGTGTGTGGAATTTGGGGTGACACTGAATTCTGGTCACAGCAGCATTAGCTCCAATTTGAACATTCACGGTGTCACTTTCTTTTAAAAGTTTCCCTGCTTACGTGACAATGACTTTATGCTTGGCTAAACACACCCAGAGACTGAAAGGCCAGAGAAAATCTTTGCTCCACTGAGGTCAATGGCAAAACTCCCTGGTGTTTAGAAGCCCCTGATGTAGTTATTACCTTAAAAACACAGAGGACCCTCCTGTTATTATTATTCATCCTTGTCTAAAATGCATGATCCTCCAACTGAAAGGTGCTCCCCATCTTCCCACCCACTTTCCTCCTTTCCATCTTGCATTTACCCCATCCCTTGGGAGGAGCACCCACCAGAAGTCATTTTTGTTCCACTGGGTCAGATTCCCAGCTGGTGTAAAGTGATGAAGTTCACACCAGCTGAGAATGTGGCCCATTACATGTACTCTGAAACCCCCCTTTCATACTGCTCTAGAGGTGCTCCTGCCTGGATAGTGGCATCAGAAGAGGACATTCATTCTTTCTCAGTTCTTGAGGGTGGCTAGACTGTGGGGCTGAGAAACAGCCCAGTTTGATCTGTGGCTCAACTCATTCACAGACCAAATACGCGGCTTTCCCTGCAAGTGAAGGCCGTCCGAAGCATAGGGCAAGTTTCTCCAGGTTTTCACTGCACCAACCTGGCGCAGTTTGTAAACTTCAATGACAATAGCTGAAATGGTGCCTGTGCTGTGTCCTGCTGCTAACTGCAGACTCACTGGCTTTCTCAGCAATTTTCCCACCCGCATTGGCCCACTCTGTACCGTACTATGCCGTATTTGACCTCAGATTGACTGGGAAGTCTTACAAAGGAAGTTTTGAAAATGCAGCAGAAGTATTTTTAGCTTTTATTCTTTCCCTCTCGTTGCTTTGGATGGCTCTTTGCCTTCCGCAAGAACAACTAAAAATAATTTAAACAAGAGACAGTTTCCCCCCCTTTGCAGGAAGCTGACTCTGAAGTGATCTCTTGAAAGAGGCTGCTCTGCCTTCCTATAGCACAATTGATAGTATCTGTGCCTGGAAGCCACTTCTCCCATTATCCCCTTTGCAGAACAACAGCTTGCTGCTACATTATTCTCCCTACAGTGCAGTAGTAAACTTAGGGATGATTTAGAGATAGCACTTTCCAGCTCAGCCAGTCTCTCCTCTATTTCTCTTGGACCTCTTTCTTTTTTTCCTCCCACCCATATGTTCTGGTAAACAAAATGGGCATGATCATTCTGATTTTCTGGGCTCTTGAGCACCTTCTACCCTTCTGAACAGGCATGTCCAGAGCTTCCAATCACTGGCAACCCTTTATTTTATGCCTCATTGAGGAAATCAAGGCTCAAAGCATGAAATAATACCTGCATTTCTGGGTACAGATGGGCCATCAACCTATTGGAATCTTTCTTTTGATATCATCATGGCAAAACCGACTAGTTCAAACAATAACTAAATATACCCACGGAACATGTGGCAGCCAAACACTTCAGACTGAGCTGCCGAATCCAGTATTTCAATGCCAAGCATTCAAGAATCATAAGGCTTCATCAAAAATCATGATGTGTTAAAAATAATACAATTGGGGTTCTTTTTATTTCCCTTCTGGTTCTTGAGCCTGTCGGATTCATGTTTTCAAGCTTTGCACTGCAACCAAGAGGGCTAGGAAAGCCAAGAGTTTCACATAATCACATGACTCCAGGAGCTGGGGCTTTAAGAAAAACACCCAACAGAGAGAGACTGGCAATAAAATCATGAAAATTGGCAACAAAACAAAACAGAAAATGACGTTTTCTGTTTCTTGTACCCGTGTAAGCTCAACAGACCTGATCCTTTCCTCAGATATGAATATTTGTATTGCCACAAACTGGAATAATTTGTGTTTAAGGAACATGAAAATATTAAAACAACCCACCAAAATACAGGAGTTTTGGAAGGGCTGCAATCCCTCCTGTCACAGGGCATGAGCCAATCGAGATCAGATGGAAACTTTCTTGGAGGAATGTTAGTCCATAAATTCTACTGTAGAGTTCTTACATCTTCCCCTGGAGCATCTGGGGTGGCCATGGTCAGAGACAGGACACTGGGCTAGATGGACCATGTGTCTGATCCACTCTAGCAATTCTTCTGTTCCACTCAGAAGACTACACAATGGCTAAACTGTAGCTCTGCAGAATCTTGATGCTCCCCAGGACAGCTATGTGTATTTCCATTGTGTTTTCACAGCAAGGCCTGGCATGAGCAAAAGTGGGAGGTCTTAGCTCTCCGTTTCAGTTATTTATATCCTATGAACTCAGATGGACACTTCCTGATTGTGATTTTATGAGTTGCTGTCCAGGCTTAGCCAATTGGGAGCTGTCTGCCTGCACCCCCATCAGCTGATTCAGAAACCTAAAATACAAAATAGTTTTTGCTTCTCGAATGATCCAAGTCTAATCTAAATGAAGCACCGCTCATTTTATCAGTCAGCAGTGTGAGAGACCACATCGGAATGGACATTGCTTATGCAACTTGGAAAGGGATCAGGTAGCTTGTGGGACAGGCTACTAGGTCTCAGTACAAAGGAGCATTGCTAGTATTGGCATGACACCGCAGAAAACAACACACACTTCACTTCACTGTCATGCATGCTACACGCCATGAAACGCCGCAACCTTTACCCCTGTCTTTTGGAAAATAACCCCTTAGTGATGATAAGCAGGAAGTGTCCAGCACATGAGTTATATGATCTTTGGTTTTAATGATGACACATGACATTTTTGGTATGCTGTCTGGGTCAATCCATCATGGAATAATAGGTCAGATTCTCCACAGGGACCCCGTTCTTTCTGGAGACATATATGAGGCTATTTCCTGTTGTTGAGACAGACAAGCTGGGTGCTGAGTTCAGATGAGAAAGCCAATCCAGGCCAATACAAGAAAGGAAATAAAGCCAGGCCACAGAAAACATTGAGGTAGGACATCAAATAGAGCAGGTGGGAACACTGACCATATTAGGCTTGGATACGCAACAGCACGCAGGGAAGAAGCCCACCCACAGCCATGATCGCAGCAACTGAAAAGCAAACAAAAAGGCCCAGGATAAGGCATAAATCCCACTGCCCTGGTAATGTGCAAATATATTTGCAACATTTGCATATGCACTGTATGTATTTAAACCCTGAAAAAGTGGGCTTCAAGATTTTCATTGCAGAAGCTATGAAATGGGGATAGTCTCCTTGAGATATTGTACGGGCCCCGATCCTCTGAAGCATTTAAGAAGGACTTTATTTTACTTATGTTAATATTCCCACTGGAGTAAGTGGGGCTACCCATGTGCTTAAAGTTAAACAGGTGCCTGGGATGCAGGTGCTTAAGTGGTTTTATCACACACAGAACGTGGTCAGTATGATCATGCAGTTATCTATTAATATCATGTTCAAAGGGGTATGAACTTGGGTCCTTATTTTGCAAACACTTATTAACTGGGTACAGGGAGCATTTGTGCACCCCAGCTGGGGTGAGACGTCTCGTCTGTCCCAGCATGCAGTGCACTAACTGTCCGTGCAGATCCTGGTGGCACACACTAAAAATTCCCTGGTGCACACTGAGGTACTCTAGTACTGTTTGAAAACAGGACTCCAATAACACGCACTGGTCCACATGGGCCAGTTAGTGAACAACATGCTGGTGCACACTAGAATTAATACCCCAGCTGGTAGACTAGCCCTTACACAAATGCGTAACTTTACACACTCCCATTGACCTCCATGGGACTATTCATGTGAGCAAAGCTATGCACATGCAGTAAGTGTCTGCAGGATTGGGGCCCTATTTGCATGAGTGAATATTCTGGGGTATCTCTTCTCCTTAGTGGTTTGCTCAGAATGTGTATTCAAAGGGCACTGTGTGAAGCCACAGCTCATTTGAAGAAGATTGGTGAGGAATTATTCCAGGCTAAACAGTTCACCTGGCATCAGTCTATTCTGTGAAACAGGATGTAACTCTGTCAGTGGCTTGTATCCACTAGCACAGAAGATGCCCTTTGTTGCCAAACTTCGCATAATATTGAAGTCGTGTATCCCAGAAAAGAATACAGTGCATGAGAAATAAATAATGTGTCAGAGGTTCAGCTGGGGTAAGTCAGTATAGTTCCATTTTCTTTAGCAGAGCTACGCCCAAAATTTCTAGCAAAATTATCATAATGTGCACTTCATTTAAAAAAAAATTATTCCCTCTCCAGATTTTTAAAGTAAAGTCTAATAGAACTTCTTATAAATGTTCTACCAGTAAAACAACTTTCACACAGTGTTGCCAACTCTTGTAATTTTATTATGATGCCTACAATATATGGTGTTTTTTCTTCAATCCCCAGCTCCTGGAGTCAGGTGATTATGTGAGAATCTCAGCTTTCATTAAAAGAAATGCATATATAGTAAATGTCTAGCCATCATGGCTGTTGACACAACATTGAAAATGCAAACACTAAGGATTCAAAAACCAGAAATTAATAAGAAGAACATGATTTTTGGGTCATGACTCACAATTTTTGAACATTTGGAGTAAGCAAGGCTAGATGAGACCTATGTAGCCCACTCCAGGCTGTAATGACTGACTGACTCTCTCTCTCTCTCACACACAAACACACACAATTATTCCACCTTCTACAAAGGAATGAAATCTATCATTCTAAAATAGTGACACTCTAGACAGAATTTTCTAAAATGTCCAGCAGCCAGAATCAGGATCAGATTTTCAAATCAGTTCAGTTCCCTCTTGGGACACGTCTACACTGCCATTAAAAACCTGTGGCTGGCCCATGCCAGCTCACTCCGACTCATGGGACTCGGGCTAACGGCTGTTTAGTTGCAGTGTAGACATTTGGGCTAGTGCTGAAGTCTGGGCTACAGGACTCTGCAAAATGGAAGGGTCCCAGAGCTTGGGCTGCACCCTGAATCTGAACATCTACCCTAAAATTAAACAGCCCCTTAGCCTAAGTCAGCTGGCACAAGGGGCTGTCTCATTGCAGTGTACACACACCTTTAGATGCCAAAAAACTGCCTAGATTTTCAAAAGAACCAAGGTGCAAGGCGCTGGATTTTTATGAAAATCTGGCCCTAAATAGGAGCTGAGCTCTTCTGAAAATCTCGCCCCAACTGCAGACACTGAATACTTGTAAAGCTCACCCTGAGTTCTTTGGAAAAATTGGCCCCCCATTTCAGTGGAGTTGCTCAGGTGTCAGTGAAGGCAGAACTTGCGTCTCAATGTTTTATACACCTAAAATCTGAAATTTACAGGCAAGTTAAACAGTTATTTTTCTAGATCTGTGTTGCACAAGATTTAAAAAAAAAAATGAGAATCCAATAGGCTCAGAATGGTACGTATACCTTACAGAAAACACACATCTGTTTTACAGGTAAATTAAATTGATTCATGGGGGAACAGAATTAACCGCTGGATGCTAGAAATCAAAATGTCGTGATGGCAAAGAGCACAGATGCTTGCACTAGGGCAGTTAACGCAAAAGCACGTTTTGTGATTGCTCATGTTTACTATAGTACCTATCATTTTGTTGGTGAGGCACTTGAAAACCAGATATTAGACCAGCTCTCTTCCAAACAGACTTCAGAGCCTGCCTTAGCAGAGCATATTACAGCCTGATGTCACAGGCTGAGCTGGCCCTTTAACAGGGCTCTGCCAACCTCTCCAGATGGAGGGATTGGAAACAAGGGTCACATGGGGAGCATCTAATGAAGGACCAGGCCTGCTGGGAGAAATAAGGACAGCCACGGTCCATCAGGAGCATTCAGAGAGAGACTCAGGGCCTGGGAGGGTAAGGATTGAGTGGATGTCACAGGGCAGTTGGTCTCTGTGAACAGATTGAGCCCAGCGCCCCTGGACTGGAGCAGGTGAGCCTACTCCAGCTAATTAAAGAGGGTGGGGCTACACCTGGGCCTATAAAGGGCTGCTAGTAGGCAGCTGAGGAAGACGGAATGAGACAGGCTGAGCCCTGGTTGGCGGAGGCCACGCTGGAGGAGAGCTAACTCCTGTGGTGGGTCCCTAGAGCAGGGGGGCTCAAGGAAGGAACCCTGTGGCTCCAAGAGGGGAGCAGAGCTGGAGGAGTCAAGGAAGCTGCCAGGAGTGGAGAGCCACAGACCCCTGAGAGGGGTGGACTCGAAGCCCGGGGGCCAGGTATTGAGATAAGACTGCCTTCTGCTTGTCTGGTATAAAAGAATAAACCTTGACTGGGCCTGGATGTGGCATCACGTACTTGGAGATGGGGTTCAGCGGCGGACCCCTGGTGACAGTGGGGTATGCCATACAGCAAGAGTCTCCTTTGCTCCGAGGCAGGGGCCCTGGGGAGTGCAGATCTGCAGAGAGCGGAAGCCAGCGACAAGGCTGGAGTGCGGGGGCGCTTACTGCCAGAAAGGCCTGGTGGGGACAGGACTAAGAACCCTGCACCAAGGGTGGTGAGCCAGCGAGGAAAGTCCGTTTGAAGTTCCTGGGATGGGTTTTTTTTTAATGTGATATTAATAAGGGCCAGGTGCAGTGGCGCGCGCCTGTAATCCCAGCTACTTGGGAGGCTGAAGCTGGCGGATCGCTCAGGGGCTCTGGGCTACGGTGCGCTATGCCGATCAGGTGTCCGGTACCACTGACAGCCTGGCCAGCAGGTGGCTGAAGGACTGGCTAGAACAACGTGTTCTGGCTGGTGCTCTCTCTGTGAGGGCCGATGGACCGATCGATCAAGGTGATATAAATAAGCTGGACTCCAAACGGTGGGGGAGTTATTGAGACAACAAGTGCAGAGTGACCTTTTCTTAAGTGGGGAAGCTGAGGTAGGGCCCAAACCCACACCTGGTTAGTCCTACTACACTCGATGGTAACACAGGTGTGGATGATCCAAAGCTCCTACTCTGGAGGAATGGCCACTACCTCCTCTCTAGAGGCAGATGATAAAAGGCAATACAAGCCACTGATGCTATCTGGGAACCCAGGAGCAATGATGGATGCACTAGGGAGGGCCCTGTGAATCTTTTTGGTGGGAGCAGGACATACACACACAGAGAGACCATTATTAACGTTGCTAGAAGCTTCCCCCCAGGCAATAAGCATCCCTTCCATCTTGGCTAGGTTGAGCAGCAGTTCTTACGTGCATTAGATGGCAAAACTTATGATCCTCAAGTTTCAGAAAAGAGAATGCTGTGCTACCAACATACAGCATATCAATATATTACAAACAAATTGCATTGTCTAGGCAACAAATGAAGAAAATTGCTGTAGGAATACTTCTATATCAGATGTGCTCTGATTTGTTACAAACCAGTGAGTCCGCCTACTTCATTCATGAGCCCACATATTGCAGCTCCCAAGCAATGTGTTATAGGTATTAATCAATGCAGCTAGAGAACTGAAAACTGACAGATAACGCAAAGCCTGTTTGTTTTGCACTTTGTATATTTGTGGTGACCACAGATGCAGCTATGAGTGTCTGCTGTACACAATTCAGGTCTCTCGGAGTTATAAGTTAAGGAATTGATCATGAGAATCAAAAGTGTTGTTCTTAGTTTTAACAAGCTATTCTTCTGAAGCCTACAACTGGAGAAGACAAGATTCTAATGTTAATGCAAGCCTTTTTTCTAATATTGTACCCAGCCCTAAGATGAGGGGTGATTATTTCATATATCTGTATAGCAGAAGGCCAACATAGTAACCTAGTTCCCACTGAGATGATACACTTCTCTCAAACATGAGAGGAACAACATTACATATTGCAAGCTGTTGGGGAAATATGTCCAGCTTGTCTTGTTTCAATACTCAATTTTATTGCTATCCTTCTAACATTCCTACTATGGATATATGTGATCCCTTTAGTACTACCTGCTAGGGCTTACCCAGTTTACATGTTCAGACATGTCACCAAGTTTTTTTTTTTTTAAGTAACTGATAAGAACAAAAGATTGAGCAGATGACATGTATGCAGTCAGAGAGAGAGAGAGAACAACTTTCTAGGAAAGGCATTGTATTTGAAAAGACCACTTGGAAACATGTGCTTACAGAAAACATCATCTTATGACTAGGTTATGGGTCTATTACAGGGGTGGGTGGGTGAGGTTCTATGGCTTGCAATGTGCAGGAGGTCAGAATATATGATCACAATGGTCTCCTTAAAGTCTATGAGATACAAATAAGCCTGTACCTATTGGGTTCCGGGAAGTGGGCGGGCGAAGCCCGCCCACTGCTAAAGGATCCCCCCCC
>NW_020664487.1:9671817-9674393 GCF_002925995.2 Terrapene triunguis | reverse complement strand
GGCCCGATAAAGAGGTCCGGAGGACCAGGGGTGGAGGGTGGGCGGGGCGTGCCCTCGCGCAGGACCTGGTCGAGGTAGACCCGAGCAGCGGGCGGCAAAGCGGCCCTCACCTCCTGAAGTACGCGCCGGGGAGTACAAGGCCTGGAGAGCCCCATGCGCCGAGCGAGCGTCAGGGGATCCAGCCAGACTCCCCGGTCGTAGTCCAGGAGGTCTCCGACTCTAGTGACTTCTGCCAGGACCAACCTCTGGTGCACCGCGGGGGACTCCGCCACCTGCACACGAAGCTGGGGGTTGTGTAGCAGGGGCTCCGCGAGGAGATCTGCCCCCCCGGTGGCCGCCACGGACCTGGTCGCTGAGAACAGTTTCCAGGTCCGGAGGAGGTCCTGGTAGAAGACCGGCAGCCCGGAGAGGTCTCGCGGAAGACCTCTCGGATCGAGATAAAAGAGCTGCCGGTCGTATCGGAGCCCTCGGAAGCGGCGCAGGAAGGCGTGCGCCAGTACTCTCCACGCCGGACTACCTGCACCATAAAAGAGCCTCTGCAGGGCCTGGAGGCGGAAGACATGGACCTGAGTGCGGAGGCACTTCAGGCCCTGCCCTCCCTCCTCCAGGGGCAGATGGAGGACCCCCACAGAGACCCAGTGCAGTCCTGGCCAAAAGAACTCCAGTATCGCTCTCCGGAGGTCGGCCAGGAAACCCAGGGCCGGGACCAGGGTGTTGAGACGGTACCAGAGCATGGACAGGACTAGTTGATTGAGTACCAGTGCCCTACCGCGAAGGGAGAGGCACCGGAGTAGTCCTGTCCATTTCCGGAGCCGCTCCGTCACCCTGCCCTGTAAACCTTGCCAGTTCTCCGGCGGAGATGGATGCGTGGCAGAAAGGTAAACGCCGAGATAGAGCAGTGGACCCGCGCTCCACCGGATGGCCTGAAGCGCGGGTGGGAGGGAGCTCGCCTGCCACCCGGCCCCTACCACCAGGCCAGAGCTCTTGACCCAGTTGACCCGGGCGGAGGAGGCCGCCGAGTACACGGTCTGGCAAGCCTCCACCCGCACCAAGTCGCCCGGGTCCTGGACCACGAGGAGCACATCGTCGGCGTACGCCGACAGGACCAGCCGCAGCTCCGGCTCCCGAAGCACCAACCCCGTCAACCTCCTGCGGAGGAGACAGAGGAAGGGCTCGATCGCCAGAGCGTAAAGCTGGCCCGAGAGGGGGCACCCCTGCCGCACTCCCCGCCCGAAGCTGACCGGCTCGGTCAGGGTCCAGTTGAGCCTGACCAGACACTCTGCGGAAGCGTACAGCACCCGGAGAAAACCCACAAACTGCGGTCCGAAGCCTAACGCCTGCAGAGTGCCCAGGAGATACCTGTGATCCACCCTGTCGAACGCCTTCTCCTGATCCAGGGACAGGAGGGCGAACGACAGACCATCCCTACACCCAAGTTCCAGAAGATCCCGGACCAGGTAAAGGTTATCAAAGATGCTACGGCCCAGGACGGTGTAGGTCTGGTCTGGGTGGATCACTTCCTCCAGCACGGACCCCAGCCGCAGCGAGATGGCCTTGGCTACGATTTTGTAGTCCGTGCTGAGGAGCGAGACGGGACGCCAATTTCGTAAGTCGCGAAGGTCCCCCTTCTTCGGCAATAAGGCGAGCACGGCTCGCCTGCACGAAAGAGGGAGGACCCCGCTCAGCAAGGCCTCGGCCCAGACGGTGACTAGGTCCGGGCCGAGGACGTCCCAGAACACGCGGTAGAACTCCACGGTCAGCCCGTCCATGCCCGGAGATTTATTGGTGGGCATGCGGCAGAGGGCTTCCGAGAACTCGGCCAGAGAGAGAGGCAACTCTAGCCGGTCCAGGTCGCCCGCGCTGACCGTCGGGAGTCCGTCCCAGAGCACTCTGCATGCGGTAGGGTCGGTCGGATCCGGGGAGAAAAGGCGTGCGTAGAAGGTCCTGGCCCTCTCGCACATCTCCGCCGGATCCGTGAGGGGGGTGCCGTCCTCCGCCAGGAGGCAGGTGACGTGCCTCTTGGCCCCCCTCCTTTTCTCCAGGGCATAGAAGAAGCGGGAGCCGCGATCCATCTCCCGAAGGAGGCGGATGCGGGATCGAACAAAAGCACCCCGGGCCCGATGATCGTCGAGGGCCCGGAGCTCCTCCCGCTTCTCCCGGCACGCTCCGCAAAGGGATGGATCCTCAGGGCTGGCGGCCAGATGCCTCTCTAGCTCTAAGACCTCCCGTTCCAACTGCTCTATCGCCGCATCCCTCCGTCGGCTGGCGCCCCGGGTGTAGTCGCGGCAGAAGAGCCGGGCGCGCACCTTTCCTAGGTCCCACCATCGCCGTACCGAGGGAAAGGCACGCCGCTGCCCTCGCCAGACCAGCCAGAACTCCCGGAAGGACGCCACGAAGCCCACATCCTCCAGCAAGCTATTGTTAAAGTGCCAATAGGCCGGCCCCGGCCTCTCCGCACAGAGAGAGGCCGTCACGGTGACTAGATGGTGATCCGAAAAAGGGGCCGGCCTGACGTCGGAGGAGTGGGCCCGTGAAAGATGGAAGCGTGACAAGTAAATGCGGTCCAACCGGGAGTG
>NW_020664487.1:9589087-9671807 GCF_002925995.2 Terrapene triunguis | reverse complement strand
CGTGAAAGATGGAAGCGTGACAAGTAAATGCGGTCCAACCGGGAGTGGCACGACCGATGGACTTCCACCCGGACATAGGTGAACGTGGAGACATCGTCCGGGTGGTGGTCGCGCCAGACGTCCACCAGGGAGTGATGTTCCACAATCTCCCGGAGGACGTCCGCGGCGGCCGGGCACTGCTCGGTCCCCGAGCGGTCCCGCTCTTCGAGGGTAGCATTGAAGTCCCCGCCCAGGACCAGGCACTCACAAGGATCCAAGGAGCCGAGGAAGACGGACGCCTGCTGATAAAAAGGCAACCGCTCCGGGCCCGATGTCGGGGCATAGACGTTGACAAGGTTGATCACAAGCCCCTCCATGCGGACCCGGAGGTGCAGCAGGCGGCCCGGCACAACCTCGGCAACCCCCAACACCTCGGGCCGTAGGTCGGGGGAGAACAGGGTAGCCACTCCAGCCGTACGAACTGTGAGATGGCTAAAATAGACCCTGTCCCCCACTCCAGCCGCCAGCTGTCTTCGGCGGCCGGATCCGTGTGGGTCTCCTGCAGGAAAACCACAGAGTACCCCCCTTCCCGAAGGAAGGAGAGCACCTGGCACCTGCGGAGACCCACCCTACAGCCCCGGGTGTTCAATGTTGCAAAGGTAATTGGTGACATGAGGAGGGCTGGGGGGGATCCTCGTCGGCAGGGACGCTCAAGGCCCCCATTGGGCCACGCAGCAAACCGTGACCCACCCCGAAGGTGAGCAAAGAGTCACGGAAGCTACGGACCCGCTGGTAAGCCGCGGCACCCTGCTTCCCGGTCCTTTTACCCTCCCCCATGAGGGCCCTCGCGGCCCAGAGGATCTGGTGGAAATCCCCCCATCGCTGGAGAGCGAGCGGCACCTTATTGCGGGAGCCACGGACGTCTCCTAAAAACTCCCGCAGCTCCTCTCGCAGCGTATGGGGGGGTGGGGTTACTGGCTTCTGGTCATCTCCCACTGGGGCCCCTGGCACGGCCCCGTGGCCCACCAAGACGGGCAGGCAAGGGGCGGACCCTCGACGTGGCGCCCGCTGGACCAGCGCCACACGGCCCGCCTCAGACCCCGGCTCAATGGGGGGCAGCGGCGGAGGGAGGATAGCAGCCCCTAATTGGTCGGGACTGGGGAACACAAAGGTCGCTCCCTGGGGGTCATCCTCTGGGAAAGAGAAGGAGATGTCCCCAGGGGCGGCAATAGCATCATCGGAGGTGGAGGGGATAGGAATCGGGTCAGGAGTAAGGGCAGGGCCGGGGGCAGGAGTAGGGTCGGGAAGAGGGACAGAGGTGGGATCCTGGGCCCCAGGAGCTGGACAGCCGGAAGCTGGCTCCTTGCGGTCGGGCTCAGGGGTCTGAGGGTTAGGGGCGGGGTCTCCAGGGATGCCAGGCTCAGGCTCTATGGCAGGTAGAACAGCCACGGCAGCAGGAGGTGAACAATCTTCAACGGGGCTCCCACCCAGGAAGGAACTCAGTTGCCCCACGCCAATGAGGGATACCCCTGGTAACTCGTGTCCCAGCTGCGAGGCACCGGCCGTCGCCTGAAAAGGCTCGGCAGCCGTCAGCGGGGTGTCACTCGCAGCCGGGCAGGTCAAAGATTCCAGGGGCTCCTCTGAGGCTGGAGCAGCGGGTAGGGGCACAGAAGACGGAGAAAGGGTGGCTGGGGTGAGGTCGGCCAGATCGAGGCCCGTTGGCAGAGGGTCGTCCTCCCCCTGAGTGACTGGGGTCAGACCCAGGGCCTCGATCTCCTCATAGATAGAGGGCAGCTCACCACCCACCACCCCAGGGTCTTCCCCGCTAGCACCCGAGGCGACACTTTCCTCGGGCATCGCAGGGGGTACAGGTGGCAAGGGGGTAGGAGGGGCGTCAACTGGGGCCTCCGCAAGGAGGGACTGCGGAGGATGGATGGTGGGATCCTCCGGTGCTGCCACACCTTCCCCAGCCGGCAACGGTTGATGTAATGTACCCGTGGGCAAGGCGGAAGGCTCGGCAGCGGTGCCCCCCTTCCTGGTTTTCCGGGGGGCCTCCGCACCAGATGGCAGGAGCGGAGCTCGAGCCTTCCGCTTACCCCTCTTTCCCTGTACCAGGGTCCAGCCCTCCATGGCAGTATCCGCGGGCTGGGTGACAGGGGTTGGGTCGGGGGGGAGAGATGACGGCTCGAGGACCTGAGGAGGTAACAATGAGGCAGCAGGAGGGGGGGCGGAGTCCCCCTGGGGAGTGCCCTCTCCCGCGCCCGGCAATACCCCCACCGCACCCTCCTCTACGGGCCCCGTCACAATGCACGTAGCAGAGGCGGGGCTCTTTTTTTTTTTTTTTTTTTTATTCGGGTCTCCCCCGTAGAATAATGCACCCGGTAATGGGCCCCCTGATAAGGGACCAGGAAAGACCCCTCAAGCGCCACTCCGCCATGCGCCGCCGGCGGCAGTTCGAGTTGCACGTGCCGGCGGAACGAGAGGACGTGACGAAGGGCGGGGTCTTTGCAGCCCAGCGAGAGAGGACGAACGATGGAAATTGGTTTCCCCAGGGTGGAAAGGGCGGGCAGCAGGGCGACATTGGGAAGGAAAGGAGGGACGGAGGTGAGGACCAGACGGACACCCAGGTCCTCCAGCGGCTCCAGGGGGACGAATACGCCCCCCACCGCCAGGCCTGTCTCCACCGCCTCTTGGGCGGCGGCCTCCGAGGCAAGGAAGAAAACAACCTTGCCATACATTTTGGAGGCCGCCACGATGGCCGTGGGCCCCACCACCCTCGCCAATGCCCGCACGTAGGTCTCTACATGGGGCGAGGTGGGCACCTGGAGGCAACGGATGCCGTGCCTCCTAGTCAAGGTAGGGAAGGGGCCCAGGCCGCTATAGATGGAAGCGGAGGCAGTGGACGGGCGAGATGGCATACCGGCAGGCGGGGGGGCCGCCGCCACCTGAGCATATGCCCTGGGGGTCGGGGAAGGGGCACCCGCAGAGCAGGCGGAGGGAGCAGCGGGAAGGGACACCGCGGCCGATGGCGGGGCCGCGGCAGTGGGGGTAGCCCCTGCCATGGAGGGCCCAGTCTTCCTAGCGGGGCTCTTCCCCTTCTTTTTGCCCTGGCCTTTCCTGCCGGCTGGGGCAGCTCCCCCAAAATCGGAGGGAGCGAGGGACGTGGCAGCAGCGGAGGTCACCCCGTTGCCCGCCGCTGCCGACACCGCAGCGGTGCCGGTGGCAGGTGGTGTGGCAGCGGCTAAGGGGCCAGGCGGGGGAAGGGTGATAGGGCCTATTTGGGGGGGCTTGCCCACCGTGTTCCCCTCCATTATGAGCAGGGAGGGAGGGGAAAACACACTGGAGAAAAAGGGGGGCGGCTAAAGGGAAAGCAGGTCAACCACTCCTCCCCGGTGGGGTGCAGGCAGGGAGAGGGGCGCCGAAGGGGGGGGGGGGGGGGGGGTATCAAGGGCTTGGGGGAGGGACAGTCACCGACACCGGCTCCTCTAGTTGCACTAAGGGAGGAAGGTCACACTAACAGCAGGGGGTGTAGTGATTAACCAAAATGTGATGGGGGGCACAAGCGCATGGGAGGGGGCATGGGCACACGAGGGGGGGGTCAATCAGGGCAAGGGGGGGCGCAAAGGAAAGGAAGCAACTAGGCTGGGAATGGGGCAGAAGAACCAAGGGGCTAACCACAGGGCTGGGGTGGGACAACCAAACTAAACTGCAGAGGGAAAAGGGCGGGGCAGGCAAACAAACTGAAGCCGGGGAGGGGCAAAGGCTACAGAGGACAAATAGGGTAGGCAGCAAGGGGCAAGGGGGGGGGGCGGGGGGGGAGGGGGAGGGGGGCGGTCCGGGGGGGGGGGGGTAGGTGCACCCACGAGCACTTGTGCAAGGTCAATGCGTGGGCTGCCTGCCTGCCGCTGCAGGCCCAAACGATGTCAGTAGGGCGTGGCAGGCCAGGAGAGCAGCAGAGTCCCAGAGGCAGGAGTGGAGGCAGATGCTAAATGGGCTGTGGGGGTGGTGGAGGGGGCAACGGTGGTGGTGGGGGTTTGGGGGGGAACACAGATGGACCAGGGGGCAGGCTCCACACCACACCCCCTGTGTCCCCACAAACACAGTCTAGGCCCCCACCACTAGAGCACAGTTCGAAAATTACTCAGTCCGGAATGGCCCCCTCCACAGTGGTCTCCAGAGTCCCGTGCGCTCCCCCAACAGCCGATGGTCTGTGTAGTTCTCTTTCTCCACCTCCAGGCTCCAGCAGCTCTCCAGGACAAACGCAGCAGCGGCAGCAGCTCCAGCAACCCTGGCAGCCGGGCAGAAAGGACCCCCCACAGGTGGTAGTGGTGATGGTGAAGGTGGGGTCCTGGCTTCTCCCTGCAGAGATGGTGGGGAGGGGGGGCTGGCCGGTAAGGCCCCCCCACCCCTTGCTCAGTAGCAGTAGTAGCAGCAGCAGCTGTCCAGGGAAGGAGCTCTAGCCAGCAGCAGTCCAGGGAAGTAAGGGAGAAGGGAGAGCTCCAACCAGCAGGGCAGCCAGAGAGGACACTGAGCACGCTCTGTAGCGGGGTGGACACCCACTCCTGCCTGGAAGGGCTTAAAACAGCCCTGGCAGAGGGCTGCAGCTCTAAAAGCTGGGCTGATTGGGAAGCAGCCACAGCTGGGCCACACCCCAATCAGGCCTCAGCTGGCCTGTATAAAAAGGCTGTGAGGCAGAGGCCAAGCAGTCTCTCTCTGCCTTCAGAGGGAGAAGGGCCTGGCTGCAGTGAGCTAGTGACAGAGTACCTGAGTGGAGCAGGGCTGGGGACAAGCTGGGGAGCTCCAGCCTGGATAGCCCCAGGCTGCGGCCTAGTAGGAGGCCAACAGGTACTGGGGGTTGCAGAGGGCAGCCCAGGGGTAGGCCAAGGCAGCAGGTCCAAACCCAACCTTGCCTGTGATGAGTGGCCTATACTGCAGTCTGCCCCAGGGAGCAGGGGCTAGTTGGTGACTGGCAGTGGCCTTAGTCTGAGGCAAGGTAGGGATAGTGGGTGGGGGTTCCCTGGGGAGGGGAGACCCTAGTACTGAGGGGTGTACTGCCAGGGGCAGCACCCCAGATAAAAAGGCACTGGGGTCCAGGGAGGGACATGGGGGGCAGAGGACAGGATCACTGGCCTGCAGAGGGTGCTCCAGGACACTGGAAGAGCTAATTCCCAGAAGAGACCAGCAGGAGGTGCTGCAGGGGTGAGTCTGCTCCTTTACACAGCCCCAACCGTTTTTTTTTCCCCCTAGACAATAGGACAAATTCTACACTCCTGGTTTATATCCAATGCAGTTTATCTTCCGTCTTCTCACAGAGCACCCAACAACGTAGCATTTGAAGAGCTGAGAGCTTGTTCTCTTCCGTCCCCTATGCTTTATCCATTCTATAGCCAAGAAGAGACTTTGTGAATTCTACAAAGTATTAAGGTTGGGATGTTCAACAGTGTGAACTAGTGGCCTAACACTGCTCCCTCTGAGGTGAATGGAATTCCTGCTAACTTCAGTGGGAGCAGAGTTAGGCTAATGCAAAACATTTTTTACAGTCCCACCCTAAATCTTTATTTCATGAATATCACAGTATTCACTGCATCCCCTTCACTAACATAGGACTATATGGAGACATCATCTGTTAAGCAGAACTTCTGTGTGATTTCAGTGAAGAGTTCTGCACGATGTACCTCATGATGGGTGACAACCTCTAACCATGGTTTTCCATATCCTTCCCTCCCACCCTCTTCTTAAGAACTTTGACTGAATATGCGACAAGGTTTGGACATGCTACATGCATACCTACTGTTAGCCATTCTTCAAGGTCCTCACACCTGTCCAGTTCCCTGCCTGATGCTAAAATGACATCCTGAAAATCACTACTTTCTCTAGGGGTCGGTCTCTGGGTCTTATTGCTTAATAATGGCCCTGGCCCAAGTGGGGAGCACTCAGCTCACTGTCTGAGCAAGGCAACATGAGCAGAGTGAAGAGTACTTGGATCGGCTGACCCTCTAAATATCCCATTTTCCTACCTGGGAGCAACGGCCTGTAAAAGGACAAATAGGCAGAAGGTGGCAGTTAATCCCTGAAAGCAGGTGGCTTCTGCCTGTCTTTTGAGGCTTTGCACATCTGTACACAGCCCTGAGGTATTTCTAAGGCAGGGTGGTTGTTTTTGTTTTGGTTGTTGGGGTAGCAGAACCGGGTGAGTTGATCAACAAGGTGCCAGGGAGGTTAGTTCTAGGGAGAGACAATTGTTGGAAGGTACAGTCGAGACAGTGATAGTGGCCTGCAAGCTGGCAAGACTGGGCATCTCGGATTTGGAGAGGCGTTATCTCATCCAGAAGAGTTGGGAGAGTGACCAGAACTCTTCTTTAGTAGGGCGGCTGATCCAGTTTCATTCTACTGATAGTAGCTGAATTCACTCTGAGTGAGAGGGCATTGCCAAAGAGCTGAGAGGCCATTGGGGTGATGACCTTGGTTTTTAAAGGTGTAGGGCAGGATGCTGTAGCTCTTGGATCAGCTTCCATTGACTTAAATGAAAGCAGGATTGCCCTTCCTGTTATTGGCTGTGACTCTTGACAAAAGTGGGGGCCTGTTCCCCCCCACAATCCTTCTTGTTATCAAGTGTATCTTGGGGGTGAGGTGTAATGCACTGTACTAGGAAATGGCCATAAATCTTTATCTGTATATTTCTGCCCACTTTCCTGTAGGGCATCACCTAAGGCATCAGGAAAGCAGTCAGAAATATACAGATAAATGTCCTTTAAAATGCCACAACAAGTCATGACTCATGCCATGAAAATCTGTCACTACTTCTGAAAAGCATTATCTACAAACTGTCTCCCATGTTTCCTACGGAAATATCAAGTAAAGTGAACTATTTTAAAGCTCTGGCACATACTGTAACAGTAATTTTCTTAGTGGAAAAACTCATCTGTTGTGACCTTCCATGTCATAGAAAGTTGCAAATCTTGGCTCAGCACCTCCTGTACACAACTCACTCACCCCAAACCTCTCTGCACTGCGAAAGTCGTCTTTTTTTAAGAGATGTACATTTGTGTCCAGAAACTAGCCCTCTGCAGCTGCGGGGGCTAATATTTAAAAGGCTAAATCAACTGAGGTCAAGGTTGGATAAGCTGCAGAAGCCAAGTGGCAAAATTGCCTTTGCTTTGCCTTTTGAAGGCTGATTCCTCGCCAAAGGAGAAATTCTATATACAGTAACTCCTCGCTTAATGTTGTAGTTCTGTTCCTGAAAAATGCAACGTTAAGCAAAATGATGTTAAGCGAATCCAATTTCCCCAACGAGCATGTTCCCTAATTGATCAGCAACGTAACCACGAAACGACTTTAAGCGAGGAGTTACTGTATGGATAATTGAGGGCAAGGGGCAGTTTTCATTGTTTCAAATGTATCTTTCCGAAGGTCCGTAACAGACTCTCTTGGATTCTTTGGCAGGTCTCTTTAGATGAAAAGGTCATCAATAATCAGTGATGTATACACCACACGTCCACAGCCCAGGCTTTAGCTATTTTGAGTGCGATTTTCAAACACGCTCAGTGTTGTTCTAATTCTGCGCCCACTGAACTCGATACAATCCCACCCCTTGTTCATGCTATAATGCTATAAACCATTTTTTTAAAAGTCTCTTCACACCCACCTTAAGATTCATAAAGTGTTACAAAGGAGCCTTAATGTAAATAAGAATTAAGCCTTGTAGTATCATGTGCTATAAATTATTACGTACACTTATTTAGCTCTACACACACATACATGTCAAGTGAGAGGCCAATTTTGGCAGCTCTGTAATTCCTTAAGGGCCAGTGATATACAGCAGGCTTGAAATTATATTACTTTGAGCCTATGCTCTGTGTCCCTGGCTCTGTAAAGAACCACAGAGTCACTACAGTATCATTTGTCTCACATGATGCTTTTGCATTTGGCTACCTCATAACACATTCCTGCAGCTCGGCGGGCATGTCATGCACGCAGCGAGGCTCCTGTGATTCTCTTATAGATCTTCCTCCGGGCCAGCAGGGTCTCTGGGGCAAAGGGATAGCAAGACATTAAGCTGTCTCTTCCTTTTTCACTGCTTCCCTGGCTGGATCTGAGCCCAACATGGAGCAACTGAGAGGAGATGGTGGGAGCAGCTGTGGCTGAGGGGACGGGATCAGAGAGGCTGAGAGGGGCAGAAAAGGGCAGAGGGCCCCAGAGCTGCGGAAGGATAGGCTTCTGCCCCCCTTGCTCCCACTTGGCACCAGTGGGGAAACAGACATAATGAACCAGTGGAGTAGCAATGGGGTAGCGCAGGGCAGCATGGTGGGTCTGCTCAGGGACAATCCGCTGCCGATCTTTGCCTCCTGCTCAGGCGGGAGATGAGTGGCCAGCAAGGGAAGGCCCCTTGGGAATGAGCTGGGCTGGGAATAGGGGCAGGCAGGGTATCTGGGGCCCTGGGAGGCCCTAGTGTTGAAGTCAGCTGGCATGAATTGGAACCCACCCGATCTTAGGGCCCAGCATTTCAAGGACTGGCCTCCGCTATGGTGCACCTGTGCTGTGGTACCAGCCCGTGCCACGCTACCTGGGATTATTTGATGGCAAGGGCTGGTACCACAGCACTGCAGGAGACCATGGAGGGGGGAGACAGTGTTTTCAGTAACTTCTTCACCCTGGTTAGAAATGACACGTGGTGAGCCGCTCTGAAATGGATCTTGGAAGGATTGTAAGACACTGAAATTCCAAAAGGGATTGTTGATTGACTGGGGGGAATTGTTTTTTTTGTAATTCATACATTTCAGTCAGTAATGAGAATGTGTGCAACAGCCATACAAACACTGCTAGGACAGCAAAATTTAGCATGTCTGGCAATTGTAAAATGGCTCAGGTTTTTGAGGAGAGCAGGTAACCATAAGAAACCCATAAGGATAGCAACTCTATATTGTGTAAGTCAATGCTTATGCCTGGCGTCACAGTGGTTTTTTTCTAAGACAACCCTCTTTCTAACTCATTAACAACAAAGGTTTAATTTAACGAGCTTCCCTTCTAATTTTCAGGTTGGATTGTTATGCAATGGCTAATAAATTATTCTGTCACTTTATCAAAATAAAAGAGCAGTTCATTAAAATAATTATCAGACATTTTGCTCAGCAACTCTATGACCTTGTTCAGAGGACAGATTAGTTGCAAAGAGTTTCCTCGAGCAAGTAGAACAGGTCTGCAATGCAGCTTAATTGTTTCGGGTAAAGCACACACCGTTTCAAATTCCCAGGAACCTCCCGCTTCAGGAACAAACTGTGTTTCTACAGATGGATGCTGGTGTGCGGAAATGCCACAGTGACTAACGGTTCAGCTGACCTTTAGTTTAGGGCCAGCTGCCAGTGGGAAAAGCCAAGCTGTTATTTACATTCACTGGAAAGACAAGAGGAACTGCAGAGACATGGGAAGGCAAATAAAAGGGAGGTGTGGAAACTCCTACCTTAAGGAACCCAGCAGAAAAGAGACTCTACAGCCCTTCAAAATTCCCAGAGGCTGGTCCAGCTGTGAAAGCGATTTCCTATGGACCCTCTATCCTTCCCCACCTAGGACCAGTTGAGGGATTCGATATTTGTTGAATGCTCTCCCGAAATGCTCAAGTCAGATCTCCTTTCCCAGCCTAGCAATTGAGGGAGGTGTTGTCCTCCACCTCCTCCCTCCCTCCCTCCCCCCAAAATATCCCAACGTGCTCTTTTACATTCATGATTTAACCTGGCTGATTGAAAGCCAGACACAAACCCTCTCCATCTGGCAGCTGTGTGGGGAGCCCGGTCTACTGCAATTCTTATGGGCTGCACAGCCACAGAGAGGAAGCAGGGACGATACTCTGATTTGGGAATAGCCGAGAGCCTGAGGCAAGAGCTCAGCTGCATGAGCTGTCCTACCCTCCGGCTGCTCTATTGCTTTTAGCCCCAGACCTCGAGGATTTTTCCATTGTTGGTTCTGCTGCGGGTTGATCTTTCCCCTGTTTGCCTGAAGCGGCAAGAGAGTAACCACAGCCTTGTGTAGTGGATAAGTCCAGCTGAATCGGATCCTCAAGTTCAAACTGTCTGTCTTGCTGGAAATCATGAACGGGAAAGCATTTGAAAAGGAAATGTATGACCTTTGGTGCCAGGCACTGGAACGTGTAAATGCTCAACAGACAGAGCATCTTACAGACCCAGATCCTAAAAGGGATTACACCGTGACTTGGCATACATTTGTCATCCTGCTACTGTCACAGCGTGATAGTCACTCCAGGAATTGTCTTGAAATCATCTCCGAGACAGAACAGCATGACTGAAATATTTTAGCGGCATTTCTGCTTCAGTGGTGCCTTTTTTTTTTTTATGTACTTTGTTTAATTTCAAAACTGGCTGCCAGCTTTAGGGTTTCTCTGGTTTTGTTTTGTTTTTCTGTTGTCAAGAGACACTCAAAATACCAATAAGGCTTTACAACTTGCCAGGAAAAGAAACTTCGAAAAAAAGCCCTGCCATTCTGAAGCTATTTTGCTAATGATGGCTGGGAATTCGTGACCGTTACGAAGCTGCTCAAGGCTTCTGCACCAGTCACAGCTGAGGAACTGACTGGTCTCCCCTTGATCTGGGTGCTGAATCTGCATCTACTACCTATCAAACCAAATTTCATCCCAGACTTTCGGAGTTGAGCAAGAAACCTTTGAAAATGGCGTTTATCCAGAGTTGATGGGAAAGTGGGGGGAGTACCCGTCCTGCCTCGCGTTGTAACTCTGTGTGGGGAAAAGGAAGCTCCTCAGTGGTGCAGACTGCCATAGCGCCGCTGATGTCTGTGGAATGCCGTTTAGAATTTACACCAGTTGAGCATTTGCCCCTGGGTGTTTTAATTCAGGGCATTTCCCAGAAATGTTCTGTTGAGGTGGGAGAGGCAGGGTTCACCACCCTTCAGAAGAAGCCAGAGGTTCTGCCTTCCTTAACTACTGATCTGGCCCACTCCCACCAGGCTGCAGCCAAGACTTTCAAAAGTGACTAGGATTTAGTGCCTCAATTTTGGGGTGTCTGACTTGAGGGACCTGAAAGAGGCCTAATTTTCATGAGTGTGGAGCACCTGCCTGCTGAAATCCAGGTCCCTTGCAGGTATCTCAAGGTGGGTGCCTCAGACCACTGCTCCCCTCTGAAAATCTCTCTGTAGGTGTACTTTGGCTGGTCTACCTTCTGACAGCGCAGGGGGTGGGGAGAATCCAGAGAAGCCTAGCCAATTGCTCTGTCCCCTCCTACACACACAAGCTGACCCTGGGAACTTCCAGGGGGCTTGGGAATGCCTTCTGTGTCCCCTAAGCCTGGATCAGTGGACAGGGATGGGAGCATGGGGCCTCAAAAAGAAACATCCCTGGTCACTAGGGAGGATAAAGGTGGCAAAATAGCAGAGGGCGTTAACATTAGCCAGAAGAGTTATGGGTAACAGAGTTTTTACAAACATATCAAGGGATACTGCTCAAGAGGAAACATTAACAGAAGCCCGTTAACAAAGGAGAGGGAGATTAAATGAACTAGGATCGCAAACCAGAGAAGACACCGAAACTCTGCAGCTCGGTGATCTCTTGGGCCTTTGATGCCATGCCATAGAGGGAAGGAGCAGAATGGCCACCCAAATGAGAACTCAGGCAGCAAAAATGGGCTCCATAGCATGTGCTTGCCCCTTGCCAGGAGCCTGTCGGAGCTCCAGTCTGCCCCTGCCCCACACCCACACACGGTTGGGGATCTGCGTGTGTGGGTAGTAGGAACATCAGCGCTGGGATGGGAAGGAGATGGGGAAGAGGCGTTCTCTGTGGCATGCTCGGGATCCCTAGGGGCTAAGCACAACGCTGAGCAAACACCAGCACAGAATTCAGCGTGGGTGGGCAAAGGTGTATTAGAAGGAGTCAATGGAAGGGGCAGGAGGTCCCCCAGGGAGGGGTTGGCTTTCCTTGCAGCTATCCCAGAATCCACTGGCAGCAGTTAGCTCAGCAAGTCCCCTGAACTAAATTACATGGAAGCTCTGAGGGTGCCCATGAGTCTGCCCTTGAGGAGAGAGGCCCATGCATGCCACACTTACCTCTGTGGATAGGAAACGAAGCAGCATGACTTTAGAGCTGCCCTAGGCCTGGAAGCATGCTGCTCAGACTGGCTGGCCTCGGCATAGACTGCTTTGTGTTAACAGAAGCCTGTCTCCTTATTGAAATAATACCCTGATCCAGTCAGTAACTTTCCAGTTGCTCTGTCGCCATCTCACAGCTATTCTTCCTACAGTCGGTCACCATTATACAGGTGTGCAGGATATACAGTATACCACGTACACAAGGATACACAGTGATCAGGGGGAAAAACATCTACTTCCCTTTGTGTGGTGGGGAGGAATGGGGAGAGACAGTGAAATGTACAGATGTTGGCACGGTGTTTTCTGTTAGTTTGAACGAAGGACGCTGGACTGGTTTGGCAGCTGCCATAAAAAAATAAATTGCATTGTGCTTTGATAGGAGTTCATTAAAAAGGTATTCATCCTCTATTGGGAATATGTGGTATATGAACAAATGTCTCATATCCTGTATATTGGCATCTATGAAAAATTAGTGGCACAATAAAAACGGATATAGACAGAAATCATAGATTTTTTCCAATCCTGCTGTTCATTTTGCATTGAAAACTTCTATTGTCTTCAGCTGGAGTTGTCAAGAACTGCACGGCTCCAATACAGTCAGGTACTGAAGCATCTGCCTACATTTAATCACATGAGTAGTCCCACTGAAGTCCTATTGACTTCAATGACTTGAATTGACTACTCCCTTGGTTCAAGTTAGGCACATGCTGAAAAACCTCGGTGACTCAGGCCCTAAGGATGGACCCTCCATCAGAGGGTAGCTAACTACTGAATTTACTCATATTCGGTGTATACTTAATTTTTTATGGCCCAAATCCTGAACACCGTGGGTGAAATCCAGACCCTACTGAAGTCAGTGGCAAATTTGCCACTGGGCCAAGATTTCACTTCTTGTCTTTATTCATGTTTTATACCACCACCCAGGGAGTTTTCCTGAGAAACACTCATATTTTGCAAATTGGCCTAAGCCGAGTAAGAACATCTGGATTTGGCCTTTTGTTAGCAAGTCTAATGAGAGTGACTGTGTATAAAGGTACTGGATTCCACAGTGCATCAGGGGACCTTTTGTACAACACAAATTCTGCTTATTTTTAAACAAATGAGAAAACACTCTTGTGCAAAAGAAACCTAATAATGAAACAGGGTCCATGTATATCAGGAGTGCCCAAACTTTTTCTGTCCACGCCCCCCTCTCCATTACTTCACAGACAAGGCTTACTCAGCAACGGAACTTGGGTTGAAGGCAGAGCTGGGAGCTGGAGGGGGGAGGAGCTGGGGCTAGAGGGAATGAGGGCGGAGCTGGACTGGGGGCGGAGCAGAGGGTGGAGTAGAGCTGCAGCTGGACTGGGGGCGGAGCAGAACTGCAGCGGGGCTGGAGCCGGACGGGGGACGGACCGGGGGTAGAGTGGAGCTGTGACTGGGGGCGGAGTGGGGCTCAGTGATGCTCCTTACCCGCCCCCCCCCCCCCCCGAATGTTTCTCTGTGTCCCACAGTTTGGGGACTACTGATCTATATAGAGATGAAAATCACTGGGCAGTAAACTACATATATGAACAGAAAATGTGTGTTTCTGATGTCAACATATTCATAAAATCAGGATGTCCACATACTGCACTGTTATATAACACAGCATTCACTCATTTTCTGGCCTCCACCAAAATAAAATATATATAAGTATAAATGCACAGCTTCTTCTCTTACCTTCCACTGAGAAGGAAACCAATAACCACCGCCAACAGGATAACTCCCACTGTTACTGACACAGCAATTATAGGAATCTGGCTCTGATCCCTGGATGCAGCTACTGCTGAGATGAGAAACAGAAAATGGAGATTAAGGTTAAAATTACAGCCAACACTCACAAGAAACTTTATTGCAAGGCTGCCAGAGATATTGCAGTTTCACCAATTCATTAATTCTTTCACAGGTTGGTTGGTTTGTTTTTCCTCATCTATTTTTTTTTTTTTTTTTTTTGAAAGAAAAATAGAGAGTGCAGGGTTCAGTTTTTGGAAACTTTAATTACCGTCCTAATCAAAATGTCACAGAATTTACTGTTCCAAATGGTAAACTGGAATCTGTGTTCCTGGTTGTGCAGCACTAGAAATCAGTCAGGGAAGAGATGGACACCAAAGAAAGTTCCTTTTTTTTTGGTGGTTGTTGACTATTTAAAGACAAAGTTCACGGATTGAATTCCTATTAGCTGGAAGATGCGACATACCAAAGATCTCTTAAATAAAAGGCAGATATAATGCCCATGACAAGACTGAGTAAAATTACCTCAGCCGTAGGAGTCTTCTGAGGCCCATGCATTAACTCTTTGTAGCACCTCCAGCGTAAGGCCGGCTGGTGTCTTTGGAATAAAGTCGTGCTGAAGACTAATATTTTGGTTGGTGTCTGTTTACTGTAAGGAAAGCAGAATTGCTTCCAGATTGTGTCATTTCAAAAATCCCCCTCTGCAGATTGCTTGAGAGGAAGGATTGTTGCATGATTAAGACACTGGATTCAGGAGACCTCAGTTCAATACCTGGCTCTACCAGCAGCTTCCTGTTAAACCTTCAATAACAGACTTAGTATGTCTGTGCCTCAGCCCCCGTCCATAAAATGGAGATTATAATAGCACTTAATCTCTGCCTTGTCTGTTCAAATTGGAAACTCTTTGGTGCAGGAACTGTCTCACTATGTGTTTGTACAGAACCCAACACCATCAGGCCCTGGTCTTGGCTGGTGCCTCTCAGCACTTCTATAATTGATAACAAAAAAATGTCTACTCTTTAGAAACAGTGTCAGTGGTCAACCAGTAGCTAGTCTCATACTTGAGGTTAAATCAGGGCCGGCTCTGGCTTTTTTGCCGCCACACGCAAAAAAGCCTCCCGCTGCCCCTCCCCCCCCCAGCGCGGCAGGGGAGGGCAGCGAGCCCGGCCGGGGCTCCGCTCTCCCCGGCGGCCGGAGCGCCGCGGGGAGGGCGGCGAGCCTGGTCACGGCCCCGCTCTCCCTGGAGCCGGTGTGCCGCGCCGCCCCCCTCCAGGTGCCGCCCCAAACACAAGCTTGGTGGGCTGGTGCCTGGAGCCGGCCCTGGGTTAAATGTAAGCATTTTAAAATTTATTCAAGCTGTCTAATTTTGGCCTTAAATCATATGAACTTCCTAGTGAACAGCTTGCTTAGAAAACATTAATCATCTTCCTAACTGGGGATAAATGTTATCTGAACCATATTTACATTTTCACTAAAATGTCATGGTTCTAATAGATAATCAGAATCACTCACCACAGTAGATTGTCCTAGACAGAGGTTAGTATAAATGTTATAGACAATGGTCACTATTTAAAAAATATCAAAAATTGCCAGCATTTAACATGCATTGTTTTTTGAGATTACCACAGTGATTCTATCTCCTGCGGATAGAGAGATCTGTAGAACCTCTGCGGTAACAGGTGGCAAAAGTTGGCTTTCTAGCCCTCATGGTTGCAGAGAATAGCTTGAAAATGTGGTTTCAGAGTATGTTTCACTCTATATGCATCCGAAGAAGTGGGTTGTAGCCCACGAAAGCTTATGCTCTAATAAATTTGTTAGTCTCTAAGGTGCCACAAGTACTCCTGTTCTTCTTGAAAATGTGAATTCTGAGGGCTGCAATACCAGAAAGCAAAGAAAAATGAGCCCAAATTTGGGTGTTTTAAAAAATTGCATGAATTTGAACTGGGCTTGGCAGAATTTGATTTCTATACATAATGTTGATGGACAATATAAATGTTCAAGAATTTTTTTTACATTTTTATCCATTTGTGGGAAATCCTGGGGGTGGTCAAGCAGTAGGGGTAGGGTGTCAAACAATAATTAAAATCGAGCGGAGTGCCCCAGGGGTTGGTCCTGGGGCCGGTTTTGTTTAATGTCTTTATTAATGATCTGGAGGATGGTCTGGACTGCACTCTCAGCAAGTTTGCAGATGACACTAAACTGGGAGGTGTGGTAGATACACTAGAGGGTCGGGATCGGATACAGAGGGACCTAGACAAATTAGAGGATTGGGCCAAAAGAAACCTGATGAGGTTCAACAAGGACAAGTGCAGAGTCCTGCACTTAGGACGGAAGAATCCCATGCACACTACAGACTAGGGACCGAATGGCTAGGTAGCAGTTCTGCAGAAAAGGACCTAGGGGTCACAGTGGACGAGAAGCTGGATATGAGTCAACAGTGTGCTCTTGTTGCCAAGAAGGCTAACGGCATTTTGGGCTGTATAAGTAGGGGCATTGCCAGCAGATCGAGGAACGTGATCGTTCCCCTTTATTCGACATTGGTGAGGCCTCATCTGGAGTACTGTGTCCAGTTTTGGGCCCCACACTACAAGAAGGATGTGGAAAAATTGGAAAGAGTCCAGCGGAGGGCAACAAAAATGATTAGGGGTTTGGAGCACATGACTTATGAGGAGAGGCTGAGGGAACTGGGATTGTTTAGTCTCCAGAAGAGAAGAATGAGGGGGGATTTGATAGCTGCTTTCAACTACCTGAGGGGGGGTTCCAAAGAGGATGGAGCTCGGCTGTTCTCACTGGTGGCAGATGACAGAACAAGCAGCAATGGTCTCAAGTTGCAGTGGGGGAGGTCTAGGTTGGATATTAGGAAACACTATTTCACTAGGGGGGTGGTGAAGCACTGGAATGCGTTTCCTAGGGAGGTGGTGGAATCTCCTTCCTTAGAGGTTTTTAAGGCCCAGCTTGACAAAGCCCTGGCTGGGATGATTTAGTTGGGAATTGGTCCTGCTTTGAGCAGGGGGTTGGACTAGATGACCTCCTGAGGTCCCTTCCAACCCTGATATTCTATGTTTCTATGATTCTATGAAAGCTTGATAACCGTTAAACAATAGCATATGTCAAAATATACAAAGTAAATATCCTTACATCAAATTCTAAGAAGTTCTCCAGCAGCATTTTCCTGACTCTGATTTCACTGGTCATAGATGGAAACATGCTCTGTCGGTTTGTGTGTGTACGGTGAGATCAACGTTTACCGACATTCACCGATAAGAATCTAAACCTTCCCAGTCTAATTTTAAGACAATCACATAATTTTGGGGAACTTTTGGGGTTGGCAGTACTGCAAACTGGGTCGAAAAAGTGCTTTCCACTGTGCCTTGAAGAAGGGAGGAGCTGAAGCAGAGGTAACTATGCCCCTTAATTTCAAGGGCAGGGGATACTGGCATGTAGAGGTCTCCTCGGGACATGGCTGTTCAGGGGAGGCAGGGTCAGACTCACAGTTATTTTGGATGATGGGCTTCATTACAACCACAAGTAGGGTATGACATGGGGGACATATTAGCACTTCCCCCCAAAGAATCAGCAGAAATTGACTGCACAGTCAAGCAAGCCTTCAATTAAAAGATGGAAGGGGCAGTGAGTCCTTAATTTTATGGAAGCTATAAAATAATTGAATAAAGCATAATATTAAATGTTAAAAAAAACCCATAATGTATTAAACATCGATTTTTGCAATGGGTTTCCAAGTAGCACTTTATATGGTAACTCTCTGATTGGCAATTCATTACATATAGTAGGGCCCAGCTAAAGTACAGTCGATGATTTCATAATGATTGGGCCAGAACATTAAATCTTTATTGTCTAACTACTCAAAACCTACACCATCACGTAGAGATTTTACTAGCATCACAAATGTATAGCAGTTCCATTTGTAATTTTATTACTACTTGCTGGGGGATGGAGAAATAAGGCCAAGTTTGCTGGGAGATGTTGGGGGCTCCCAGGCAGCAGGGGAGAGCTAAAATGTTAGGAATCATAGAATCATAGAAGATTAGGGTTGGAAGAGACCTCGAGTCATCTAGTCCAACCCCCTGCTCAAAGCAGGACCAACCCCAACTAAAGGGAGTGAGTAGCAGAGAGAGGGAGACCTGCATGGTGGGGGAGAGGCAGGGGTGGGGTGTAACTGCAGTGGAGGGCAGGAGAGTTAGGTGTATGAGGGGGAAAGGGAGCCAGGCTGCTGGAGGGACAAGATAGTTAGCACCAGTAGATTTGAACGTAAAACCCTCATTTAAAATTAATTCAGACCAGGATGTGCCCCCACTGCCCTCTTGCCCTGTCGCTAATATCTGCAAGTTGACAACATTTGGCTTAAAAGCTGCAAATAACCATGCTGAGTTTATTGCATTTGACCACTGTAGGGCCCAATCCTGCAAACCTTTGACTGGCCCATAGCAGAGTCACTGGAGTGACCGGTGACAGGAAGTACGATCCGTGGCAATCGCAGAATCCTGTCCGTAAAAACTAAGGGTTGCACTGGGAGGGGAAGCAGAGAAGCTGCCAGATGTTCTGCGTTACAAGGAGCCCTGTTGGCAGATGGCAGGATTCCAAACTGCTGGCTAACATTGCCCAGGTGGGACATTCATTGCTGTTCCATTCAGCTGGAACATACTGCTCAGTACTAGAGCTGGCAGCTTCTGTTGGCGTGCTCTAGCCAGCCAGCCCTACTCCTTTCCCACACAAATCAAACCTCTTTAGCATGTGATACACACTGCAGGTCGGTAGCAGCTCGTCTCTCCCAGTGCTCCTGCGTGCTAGGGACGGACGTACACTAGCCACTCAGTGTGAGAGCGGCAAAGATTGTGTGCAAAATAGGGCCTGCCAATGCACTTTCCCCCATGTGCCCCAGTCAGAGCAAGAGCAGGGCTTCCCTTTCACATGTCTATCAAAAGTATTCGGCATCAGCTAGAGCTCTGCTTCCTGCACGGCGTGACCAAGATTAAAACACAGGCCTGGGAGCTGCCAATCTGAATTGTATTCCTGGCTCTACCACACACTCCCACTGGTTTCAATGGGAGTTAGGCACCTAAATGTCTTTGAGGACCCGTGTCATAGGGCTTTTTCCAAAGCCCACTGAAGTCAATGGAGCTGCAGTTGAGCAAAACATTTAAGCACATGCTTAAAACCCATCCCTATTCTGCAAAGTTTTTAAGCGTGTGCTTAAGTCCCACGTAAGTCAATGCTGAAGTGCTTTGCTGCATAGGGATTGCAATGCTGAATTGGAGCCATTCCATTGACTTCAGCGAGATTTGTATCAGACCCTTAATCTTTGTGCCTCAGTTTCTCTAGTGGCAAAATGGGAATATTCAAACAGAGGGGTTTGCAAAAATCAATTAATTAATTAATGGTTGTAAAGTACTTTGAAACGTTATGATGCTATGCCCTGTAAAATATTATTATTATTGTTTTGAGAGCTACAATGACTATTTCCAAGATTTCCATGATAAGTCGTTCAAAACTATCATTATTTTGGCTTGTGATATTAGGTCATGGTGGCAATGGACCAAATGTGCAATAAGTGCCACTATATTACTTATTAATATTCTGAAACATGATTACTGAACTACTCTAAATTAGAAACTTTTCTACTGCATCCAGACCTTGCCTATCATAATACAGAATTATTTTCCAGCATAATATGGTTTGGTTTCTACTTATAGGACATGATTATAGTGGTTAATGCAATAAGAAATACATTAAATAGAAAAGTCTTATTGCATTAATGTTTGCATCACTATGGTATTTGCACTATGTTAGCTTTGCCACTGACTCCAGAGGTAGGAGTGAAAGGTAACTCTCATTGACATGACAACATTGTATCTTTTTTTAAAGAACGGATGATGACTTCTAAATGAACCAAGGAAGCAGTAATTAAATAGCTGATGAATGTAAATTTATAAGGAAAACATACAGCATGACTTGCTATTCACCAAAGGAATGAACCGAATATTACAATGATGAAACCTCTCTTGCATACAAATAGCATACAAGATTAATAAATGTCACTTGTACAAATTGAAATAGGTACACAGAGGACATATTTTATGACAGTGAAAATTATCACCGACACCACTGCAAAGAATAGGTAAGCAAGGGACAAAAAGTATTTCTCCATCATAGTCTATAAAAACAATTGAGGCTATGACTACACTGCGCTTTTGTCAGTAACATTTTTGTCAGTCAAGGGTGTAAAAAAACACACCCCTGGCTAGCTGTGCACTATTTTAAAGTGCTTAGGACTTTGTCTACATGGCAAACAGCTTAAAACTGATCCTTTAAATATAATCAGGGCCCACACACTCCACAGTTCCGTGGAATTCACCCCTGCCACAGAATTACGCTCTGGAATCTGAGCTTCTATTTTAAAAAAAAAGTTTTCAACCCTTATGATTGCTTGAAAACGTGAACTGGTGCAAACTGACGCAGTGTCATCCACCTGAGCATGCAGGCAGCCTCAATCAGTTGCTCTATGACTTTGCTCCTATGGAATTTATCATCTGTCCACTGTGCCACTGAAGTAAGCATTTCCTCAGAGAATTTGCCATTTTGCTGCAGTCAGATGCCCTGCACTTTGTTTTCTATGTCCTTGCCCTCCTTGGACCTGGCTGCATTTGCCTCTTGCTCTCCAGCTAGAAGGGGGAGTTAACGGGGCTACAGGGCATGCTTCCTGCACCATTACATCAAGCCAGGAAGCAGGGGGGGTGTTTGTGGGTGGGGAGTGGGGGTAAAGGTTATTTCATGGCTTTAAATTAGTCTATTTAACTGGCTATGAATTTACACAATGGCATCTCTAAATACGCACCAACAGATTTAGGTCCCAATCCTGCAAACATGCAAGTGTGACCCTTAAGCACATGTGTTGCTCCATTGAAGTTATGCTAAAAGTTAAGTGTGTGTGTAAAGTGTATATAGGAGTGAGTCCTTAATAGGCCAAATTTTGCCCTCTATTATATCTGTACTATTACTGTGAGAATTTTGATACCACCTGGGAACCTCAGTCATGGATCAGGGCCCTGTTGGGCTAGGTGCTGTACAAACACAGAACAAAATACCACTGAAGTCAATAGGGCTCTACCAGAGGGCAGAAAATAGCCCAAGGAAATTATCTGTCATTTGCGCTCAGGACATAATCTTCAAATGCTCAAACTTTAGATACTCAGAAACATTTTTTATAAACCAAACAAAATAATTAATCTTCAGGGAGAACTTTTCCCTGCCCCGGGCCAAGGCTCACATTTCAGACCTTTTGTTATAGCCCTTCCAAAAAAAAAAAAAAGGTTTTGCTTGATTACGTTGTTGTTGTAAGTGGTAAACTGCATCTTTACTGAAAGTGAAAACTCAAAAGCACATGAAAGGATTCCTCCTCTCCTAACCAACCCTCCCTCTCCCCTAAATTTCAGATCAAAAGGTGACATTTTGGAAAAGTTAGGAGCACTGGGATGGGGTTGGAAACTGTTTTTGCAACCTTAACTACAGTGCTTGCTGCAGAAGGATTCAAATGTTCAATGATCTCTTTGATGTCAAAGCTCTTTCTCTTCTAGATGCACCACAAGTGATGTTGGGAGGTTTTTCTATTAGAACCTTTTACTAGCAATACACTCAGAAGATATTTAAGAGATGTCTCAGAATCCTCCACATACCACATTAAGAGGTGTACAACAGTACAAGAGCCTGGTGAAATATATGCCAGCCGCCAGGGCTGGTGCAAGGGCCTAGGCGAAACGTCCACCTTGCACCCCCCCCCCCCGCCCCCTGGCAGCCCCCCCCCCCCCCCCAGGCCCCCCCCCCCGTGGCAGCTCCCCCCCGCCCTGAGGCACCCCCAGGGCAGCTCCCCAGCCCCCCGGCTCAGGGAGCCGTGCGGCAGCTCCCCACCCCAGCTCACCTCTGCTCTGCCTCCTCCCCGAGCACGCCACCCCCGCTCTAATTCTCCTCTCCTCCCAGGCTTGCAGCGCCAAACAGCTGATTGGCGCCGCAAGCCTGGGAGGTGGGAGAAGTGGAGCAGCGACGGCGTGCTCAGGGAGGGGGCGTAGCAGAGATGAGCTGGGGTGGGGAGCCCTGCAGCAGTTCCCCCCCACCCTGAGGCACCCCCGCGGCAGCTCCCCATCCCCCCAGCCCGGGGAGCCGTGCGGCAGCTCCCCACCCCAGCTCACCTCTGCTCCGCCTCCTCCCCGAGCACGCCGCCCCCACTCTAATTCTCCTCCCCTCCCAGGCTTGCAGCGCCAAACAGCTGATTGGCGCTGCAAGCCTGGGAGGCGGGAGAAGTCGAGCGGCGACCACGCGCTCAGGGAGGGGGTGTAGAAATGCGTTAAAAAAAATTGGGGGCACCGCTTTTTGGCACCCCCAAATCTTGGCGCCCTAGGCAACCACCTAGTTTGCCTTAATGGTAGCACCAGCCCTGCCAGCCTCCCTTCGGCCCTGGCACTAACTTTCAAGGGTTCCACAGGAAATTCCCGACTATGGGAAGAAGAATGCAGTAAAAACCCAAAGACACAGTAATGAGTAAACGGCAACATTTCAATGCAAGGGAGACAGCAGTAAACAGATATTTTCTGACCAGCAAGCTTCATAAATTTCCTAAGTTTGAAGACTTCCTGACTTTTCATCTCGCTCTAGACTAAATGAAATGAGGAAACAGGGACCAATATATGTTCACCTGTCCAACCCGCAGCAATGCCATGACTGATACTTCTTCACTAAATGGATCAGGTCAAAGAGAGAAAGAGGATGATAGGGAGACTGACAGAGTCCCTTGCAAAGATATTGATCCACTAACTCTTTTCTGGTAATCATTTCGGAGACATGAGCTGACAGTAATTAAAATGACTTACACACTGGGCTGGTTTCAAACTCAAATCTTCGACTGAAGCCACCATACCCTGCTGCCGTGCGCGCTCGGATTTGGAAGATATATGTCGACGCTGGTTTCAAGCCATCCACCGTGATCTTCGTCTCTTTCGATTTGATGATGGTGTAGCTGGTCTCTTGATCCTTTCCCCCCCCCCCACAAAAAATGCAGAGTTCAAGCATGTAAACAAAAACACTAGCAAAATACAAATTGCTAATTAACACAGCAGCAATAGTACTAATAATGACTAAACCAACCTGTTTAGAAGGAATGACTGAACATGTATTAATGAGACTCTCTACCCCACAAAAATCTATATGAAGACTACATACTGCAAAGACATGGGGTCCAATTCTCTATTGCCCGTCACTTTATATAGTCATTTTACTCTAGAGTGAAGTGGATGTAAAATATAACAGGTCAGGAATTTTTCCATAAAATGGTGGGTTTTTTTAACTGGATAATGGTGATTTGTTGAAACCGAATCCTTCTCTGGTCCAGGACGGAATTTCTGATTTTGGCCAGAGAACATGAGAGACGTCCATCCCCCAGAATAGCCAATAGCCCAGTGGTTAGGACACCCACTCTGGCCCAATAAGAACAAAAGAATGGCTATACTGGGTCAGATTAATGGTCCATCTGGCCTAGTGTCCTGTCTTATGACAGTGGCCAATGCCAGGTGCTTCAGAGGGAATGAACAGAACAGGGCAATTATCAAGTGATTCCTCCCCTGTCATCCAGTCCCAGCTTCTGGCCCTCAGAGGCTAGGGACATTCCGAGCATGGTGTTGCATCCCTGCCCATCCTGGCTAATAGCCATTGATGGACCTATCCTCCATGAACTTATCTAGTCTTTTTTGAATCCTGTTATAGTTTTGGCCTTTACAACATCCCCTGGCAACAAGTTCCACCAGTTGAATGAATATTTAAGTATTTGTCCAAAAGTGGAAGACCTCAAGTGGGACAAAGAGACTGACACTTTCTATATACAGCAGGGACTTGAACCTGGGTCTCCTATGTCCCAGGGAAGTGCCCTAACCAATGGGGTGACTCTCTCTCTCTCTCTCTCTCGTCAGTATTTTTTTTCCCCCACAAAAATTTCCAAGGTCAAATTTTCATTCTGATGCAGAATTTAAACAAAAATCAAAACCTCACAATTGTTTATGAAACAGAAGTCTTGTTTTCTGGTCAAACACCACTGACTCAGGACATCGCATTTGAAATCCACTTTGCACAAGTGTCAAGCACAACCTGAAGGGCCTGATCCTCATTTCCACTCAAGCCACTTTACTCTGCTCTGGCAGCGCAAAGAGACCACAAAGTGAGCACAGGTTATATTTACACTGCCAGAACAGTGTAACTAAAAATCAGGGCCAACGTGTAGGGAGATGGAAAAATCAGTCCCTGATTCACACTAAGGCCACTTTCCATCTTTCTGGCAATATAAAGATGCCTTAAAGTGAGCCCCTTTATATGACACAGTGTACCTTGCCAGTGGCCTTAGTGAAAATGAAAATCAGGGCTATTATCTAGATTTTATGCTTGGTTAGAAATACTAACCAAAAATACTAAAAAACAAATACACACAAACAGATATAGATATCTGCACACACACACACACACACACACATATTATATACAGATCTAATGAGACACACACTTTTTTGTGTGTGGTGAGGACCCTTTAAATAAATTTGCTGAAATAATTCTGCATGTAAATAAGTTTTTAGTGTAAATGCGCAGTTTGTGGTCGTCTTTGATTTAACATCAGACTCAAATGTCTGGTAATTGCTGCTAGAAATATTCACTTACTACACAGTCAGCATCCGATCATGTAAATTAAGGGCAACAGCGTTGAAAACAGTTTTGTTTTTTAATCACTATCTCCCTTCAGATCTCCATAATGGCATTTTCAGATAAACACATGATTTCAAGGCAGATCTTTTAAGGTCTGATCCAAAGTCACTTGAAGTCAATGGGCGTCTGTCACAGGATGGCTGACCTTTAAGGGGAGTTGGTCCGAGCCTTACCTGTGACCGATCAAGTGAGTGCAAATGCCCAGCAAGTATGAGGGAGTTGTGGGAGGAAGTGGTGCACTCCTGTGGCTGGGCCTAAGAGAGGGAGCAGGGCATGGGTAAGGAATGGCTTCTAGGTCCCTGCAGCCTGTTCAGGGAATAGCTTTGTTTGGTGTTACTTTCTGAGTCTGATGTTCAAAGAAGACAACAGTGCCTTGAAAGAAAGGCTGGGCAGACTTTGGACATGGTATTAGTCCTTCCTGGGCTGAGGGAGACAGTCCACCAGCCCCACTGACTTTAATGAGCTGTGGATCAAGCACCCGAGTGATCACCAGAAAACTCCAAATTTATGGTACTCCATTTTCTAATTAAATCATGGGAAATTTGCCTGCCCAGCTAAAGGGTCTGGGTTGGACAAAAAATGGAAAAAGCTGTTCTGTTTACTTTTAGGACGTGATTTCTTTTAAAAGAATGTGATTCAAGCCTTAATTTTCTCCGGCTCTCAAGACAAATCATTCTTATAACATGGGGACATGCTTTCTTAATTTATTATTGTACAGGGCTGTATGGCAAGAGAATGCAAATTAAGTTAATGACAAACGAGAAGTGCTAAGGATGACATAGCAATTAGCTGAATGAATAGTGGGGGAAATGGGATGTTAATATTAGTTCAAATTCTGACTTGCATTTCAATCCGATTACATTCACAACTCATTCATGTTTGCTTTCTGCAAACTTTTGAGTGCATGAGCTTTATTATTGAAAATACCAAGCTTCAATATTAGCCAAAAGCAAATTTCAAACTATATATTCAGTTTTATAATTTACATTTATATTGTTTAGTTACATGAAAAACCTAGCCTCCAGTTCAGCAAGGCATTTAGACACATACCTCACGTTAAGCTTCTCCATACTCCCTTTGAAGTCAATGGGACTACACACATGTGGAAAGCTAAGCACATGCTTAAGTATGTTGTGGATTCAGTGCCCCAATCAGATAACAGAAACAATACCACATGACTTATGTAAATGACCAAGACAGTGTGAACTATGAAAGGTTGCAACAGCTACTTATGAACGATTTGCAGATTAAGAACTATTTGATGAAGACATTTGAGAATAATTTGAATAAAACTTGTGATCTATTTAAAGACAATTTGCAAACACAACAAAAGAAAAAAATAATCATGCATTTTTCATTGTTAATTACTGGCTCGTCATTAATAGTAATGACAGTAGGTTCAAACGTTGGAGATAATTTACCCTAGTCTAGTCAAAGGCAAGTGCAAAATGTACCGCAGCGTAACGTTTGTGAGCAATGTAACAAAAGAATGAATGGTTGTTTATTTCAAGCAAAGACAAATTCTAGTTCCTCGCTTCATATCTCATCACAATATCACCATTTTGAAATAGCTACATTTCCAATGCCGAGGAAAGTTCAATTTCAATCAACACTTCAAAAATAATAGGGACACTTCAAATGTGCACACAAATCTTAAAGCACTTCATCTACTGAATATGGAGACAAAGAAAGTGAATAATACTTCAGAGCAAATCTTTCCTGGAACTATGCCTAAATCAAAAGAAATTGATCAACCAAAAGTCTTCTCTCTCTGCAATGTCAGTGTTACTTGGACTCACTGGAGCAGTGGTATTGGGTCCCCTCCTGAAGTGCATTGCACACCCCCTGGCAGCCCTGCAAAGCTGAGACACAATCCCTCCCCAGAGTTTCCCATAGCATGTGCCAGCCCCGCTCTGCCCCAGAGAAGAGCTATACCCAACAGTACAATCCAGCCCAATGTTCGGACTGCCCGTTGCATGCCTTATAAAGTAATCCAGGACAAAGGGAGAAACCTGGGCTGGCACATGTGGACAAATTAAACTGAGAGTCAGCTTTTCAAAAGGTTTCAGCATCCTGAAGCTCTCACTGAAAACCACTGGGTACTGAGCGAAAATGTGACCCCACTTGTGTATGTTGAGTACTTTAGAAAATCTGTCCCTGAGAGGTTCATTGGGGGAGGGGGTGGAGATAATAAAAAAATGGTGTTATTTTATACTGAAAACATGACTTTTGGTGTATGTGCATTTTGGCACATGAACTACATTGTAGTTGTGAACTAACCAGTTTATTTTCAATGCAGTGTATTAGCGCCCAGAATAAAACATTGTTCTCTCCTTTTATGGGAACAACTGACTTAAATCTTTTTGAAAAAAATGGAGCAAAAATCCATTCACCTGAAGCTCTGTTAAAGGAATTCCAAAGATGCAGTAGGCATCAGTATCCGCAAAGGGCTTTCTGGGTGAAAACTATGTTCTAAGCACGCTAACTACATCATTGCCGCACCCTGTTGTGCCTACGTATTTAAGAAACTTTGGCATATTTCACTGTTACTTGACTGATTGTTGCTGAATGTCCTAGGGATCTCTAGGGTGAGAGGGAGCGAGAGGGGGGAACAGTTGTGCAGCTGACTGTATCAGCTATGGCCTCACACAGCATAGATTCTGTGGACAATGGCAGCACAGCTGGTTTGCTGGAGAACAATCAGTGAAAGGGTTAAAGGCCAACCTTCTTGTTTTTACTGTTCTCTAAACACAGCTTTTTGCATTCATCTAATGTAATTTACGCAATTTGAGAAATATAACCACAATTACAAGGCTTCTCTTGTGTGATACATTCTTACGTTCTATTTCACTAACCATCCAAATTTAGCAGTGGGCATACATTTCGCATACACGGCCCTAAAATGAATCAAGTCTTTTCCAAGGGATTAAGGACCCAATCCTGGAAGGAGCTGAGTAGAATCATAGAATATCAGGGTTGGAAGGGACCTCAGGAGGTCATCTAGTCCAACCCCCTGCTCAAAGCAGGACCAATTCCCAACTAAATCATCCCAGCCAGGGCTTTGTCAAGCCGGGCCTTAAAAACCTCCAAGGAAGGAGACTCCACCACCTCCTTAGGTAACGCATTCCAGTGCTTCACCACCCTCCTAGTGAAATAGTGTTTCCTAATATCCAACCTAGACCTCCCCCAGTAGGACTGGTCTCAATTTTTCTGTTAATTTTTTTTTTTTTCAACAGAAAACTGGGTTTTCAACTAAAGTTATTTTTTTTTGGTGAAAAGTGCTTTCTGCAGAAAGTTTTGATTTTTCATAAAAAAAAACAAAAACAAATGCTCCAAAACCAAAATATTTTTTTCAGATGAAAACTGAAATATTTTTATTTGGCTATTTACCACGGTGCCTCATGGGAGTTGTAGTTTGGTTTCCTCTTGTCCCCTCTTCTTCTCTGTGGGCTGAGCTCCCCAGCCAGACTTTATCTCCCATGATTCACCATGGCCAGGGGCTCCCTTGATGTATCAGAGGGGAGACTGTGGTGCATCATGGGAGATGTATTCTGACCAAGGAGCCTGGCCTATAGAAAAGAATGGGAGAGTGAGGAACCTGAACTACAACTCCCACAAAAGGGGCATTTCAGAATCAAAACTTTTTTTTTTTTAGATTATTTCACCAAATAGTTGGAATTTTCCATGGGAAACCCCCCTCCCTAATTTTCCAGCCAGCTCGGAGGCCAGGTACCCTCAGCACTTGTTGACTTCATTGGGAATTGAGGACATTCAGCAATTAATAGGATTATATTTTATATGATTAACTCCTGTTGTTGTTTCTAGGAATTGTAAATCTCACACAGCCTTGAAAATTACTATATAGCATGGTCAAGGTTTACAAAAGTAACTAGTGATTTTGAGTGCTTCCATTTTTGGATTCTTAACTTGAGACACTTTTAAAGGTCCTGATTTTCAGAGGTTGGGTGCACAGCATTTTTTGAAAACTGGACCCTTTTAAGGTGTGCCAGGTTGTGCATCCAAAATCCCTAGTCACTTTTGAAAATCTTGGCTTGGGTGCATAACTCTCACACATCATTTACACAATTGTATTTGTTATAATGTTTATTGTAATGTCTTAATTTTTAAAAAAAGTAAAGGATAAATAACATTGTGTAAAAGAGGTTTGACACTTATGAACTAATCAAATGTGTACAAATATTAGTAATCTGTTAAACATTTTATTCATTTGATGGCCAAATGCAATTGGATTGGTCAAACCAGGTGAGAGGGATGATGAAATATCTGGTACTAATACCTATTATATAGCACTTTTCACCAGTAGATCTCAAAGTGCTTTACTAAGGAAGGTAGTATTACGATCCCCTTTTTACAAATGGGGAAACTGAAGCACAAAGAGGGGAAGTGATTTGCCCAAGGTCACCCAGCAGACCAGTGGCGGAGCCAGAAACAAAACTCCGACCTCCTGAGTCCCAGTCCAGTGCTTGGTCCATGAGGCCGCACTGTTACCCTACTCTCTGGTCAACATTTCTGGGAGCCAAAATCTACTGTCTGTATGGATGGATGAACAGATTTCCATCTCAGACATCTGGACTTGGTTCTGCCCTTCCGAACCCCTCATTCCCCTCCCCTTCTGCTCCACAGAACCCATCCTTATTCACTTGTCAACAATACTGGCTACTTCCCTCCCTCCTAGGTAACATGTCACAAGGTGAAAAAGCCTCTTCCTCTGAACTGGTGGTGTATTCCTCTTGGAAGCAAGTTTCTGTTAGCACCTGCAGTGCCCCAGAATCTTTTTTTCCAGCCGAAACTTAGATTCACCCTCTTTCCCTGCCAGAACTCCTGAGCTTCACTGAATGTAAACTTAGTACAGCTGAGGATTGAGCCCTGTGAACCTACAATATTTTCATCCTTCCTCAGGCAATCTGTCCTGGATAAATGGCATTTCGGGGCAGGTGGGTGGCTGGTACTGGCACTCTGGGTGGGACACAGGGTGTTGTGTATGTATTGTGAGCAGTGAAGTGCTAATAGCAAAAGAATCAAACGTCCAATTTGGCTCAACACTGACAAGTTCAGACGCTCATTTGCAGTTTATCCAAATTCTTTGTGTTTGGAAAACCGGGCTAGGAGTTTCATCAAACCCAGCGTCCTTGGGAGATGTGAGATATATCCTATTCCAGCCAGGTAAGAAGCACCAGAAAAGCCTTGCTCAGTGGATTTATTGGGGCCCAGAGGCACTGGAACAAGAGGACTATGCAAAAGAAAACAATCATCCCAAACTTTCTGGAAAGCACAAAAAGGTTCCAGTTGGAGATTTGGACAAACACTCAGGGGGTGCCGACTTTATCCAAACGAATGTGCCTGTCCCGAATGACATGGAAAGTTGTCCTGATTCTTAGCACCTTGAGCCACTGTTTATTTTGAAGACCCAGGGCTAAAATTCTGCCCTCAGACCCAGGGAAGCAATTCCAACTGAAGTCAATGGGAGCTGCATGCACTTCCGGGGGCACAACTTGTCCCTAAATGTCTTGGGCCAGGTACCAATGTCCCTACTCAGGACCAGATTCTGGCTGGCCTTCATGTGGGCGCAGAGCACAAATGAACCTTCCCCACCTTGTGCTGCCCAGGCCAGTGCAAGCAGATTTGAAGGCCCTGTGCTCTGGGTCACTCCCTCTGTTGCACTGGAAAACTGAGCTGGCCTGCTTGCGTAAGGTAGTAGGTTGCACCCCATGAAAGAGAGGGTTGTGGGGATGCTGCTTCTATCAGCAGACATCCTGCCTTTCTGAGACTGGAAGCTCCCTGGTGCTCTCCTTGGAGCACGGCAGCTCCGCTCTGCCCCAAGGATGAGGACATGCCTACGTGGTGCAATGACACTCCCCATTTTTAAGTGTTTTGTATATTACCATAGTGCCTAGATGCTCCCAGCCAGAGCAGGGCCCCATTATGCCAGGCCCTATGTACACACACACACCCCACAAGAGACAGTCCCTGCCCCAAAGAGCTCACGCTCTAAACGAACAAGACAGATGAAGTGAGGAAGGGGAAACAGAGGAAGAGAGAGGGGAAGGAACTTGCCCAAGGTCAATCCTCTGTCCTTACTCTGACAAGCCTCCTATGGACTTCAGCAAGAACTCTGCCTGAAGGAAGACTGCCTAGGGCTTCAGGATGTGGCCCCCTCCACTGGAAGTCCCTTGGGGTAGGGACTCTTTTTGTTCTGACTTTGTACCATGCCTACCACAATGGTGTCCTGGGTCCTGGTGTTCCTGGAGCTCCTAGGTGCTACCATAATGCAAATAAATCGTAACCACCACCACCTATTGCAGAGACACAATCAGAACACCAACATGCCCTGGCAGACGGTTCGATGAGCACTGGAATCAATGCCAGCTGATCCTTAAAACCAAAGCTGAAGTGTAAAATTAAAAGACTGGGGATTGCCCGATGCTCTGAGTGAGAAGACGGATGCTAGTTCCCAAGCTCCTTTGATTCATAACAAATTAGTATACTTTAATTTAATGTGATAAGACTGGAGATGAAACTGACATGCAGTTTTAATGTATTTGTTCAACAGAAGTGGCACACTAATGGAAAACAACACACACATTTGAAGTCTTCCTAATCATTTACTGCAGAATCAATCTGACATTGATTTATGCATAAAATTGCTTCATTCCCTTCCACACATAGGATAATTATAACTAAAAGAGAAGGACAGCAAAGAGAAGGTACTTAGGATGCTTTGCAATCAGTCAGTCACACCTTTTCAAAATATTTGATTTCATACTCCAGGATGATGCCGTTGGGTCGATCCGGCTCCTGCCAGGAAAGGAAGATGCTATTTTTAGCTATCTTTCCTTTTTTCACAATACTGATTGGAGAAGGTGCTGCAAGACAAGAGAAAAACAAAACAAGATGATAGTTAGTGGGACAGTATCTTGGTTCCTAATTTAAATTCAACATTGCATATGCTACTACGTATAGTCCACTGATGTAAATCAGTGTAGTGTACGCTGACTTCAATGTGGATTTATCTCAGTTGGGATCTGGGCCTTTGGCCTCAATGGAACTATGTGATTTTCACTAAGTGAGGCACTGATCCCATTGATGATTTCTGATGAATTCTGAACTGTGGTCTCAGTCCAGCTGTTGTTACAAAAACTTAGTGTTGTTTTCAAAGAATTGTTATGCGGTAATTTACATAAAGCTTTAAATAAATATTTTCTGATAAAATGCCCAGGAGGCGCTCAAATTAAACCAGGGCAGGGAACCTTTTTAAAATAAAAGTCACATCCTCACCTGGCATGATTTGACATAGCTCCATTGAAGCGAATGGAGTTACATTGATTTTCAACAGCTGAAGATCTGGACCAAAACCACCAACATAAGAAGACTCCAATTCAGCACCACACGTGCTGGAAATAGGGGTGCTGCTGCACCCCCTGGCTTGAAGTGGCTTCCATTATATACAGTTTGGTTCAATGTATCTCAGCACCCCCACTGTACAAATTGTTCCAGCACCACTGTTGAGCACAAGGCTAAGCTATAAGCTACAGCAGCAGTTCCCACACCAAACCCACAGCCTGCTCCTGGTGGCAATGAGGTTACATACTGCAAGCTTCCTGTCACCGCGAAGGAATTCACTTTACAACGTATTGAAATGTTCAGAAGAGGATCTCAGGACTGCTCGGTTGCCTGAAGTGGGGCTGTGACGCGTCTCTGTGTCAGTCTATAATGCTTGTCTGTGTCGGTGATGCCAGGGAGAGGAGCAGTGCAAGACGCACAGCCATACAGCCTTTAGAGCAGGGGTGGGCAAACTTTTTGGCCTGAGGGCCGCAATGGGTTTTGTAAATTGTATGGAGGGCCGGTTAGGGGAGGCGGTCATGGCCCGGCCCCCACTCCCTCTCCCCCGCATCGGGAACCCTGCCCCATTCACATCTCCGCGCTCCCTGTCCCCTGACTGCCCCTGGACCCCCACTGCCCCATCCAACCCCTCCTCTCATTCCTGACGGCCCCCCCGGCACCTGCCCCATCCAACCACCCCTTCTCCCTGTCCCCTGACTGCCCCCTGCCGCCCCATCCAACTCCCCTCCTTCCTGACTGCCCCTGCAGGACCCCTGCCCCCATTCAACTCCCTGTTCCCCACCGACCGCCCCGACCCCTATCCACACCCGCACCCCCGACCACCACCAAACTTCCCTGCCCTCTATCCAAACCCCCTGCTCCCTGCCCCCTTACCGTGCTGCCTGGAGAACTGGTGGCTGGAGCTGGGCCACGCCACCACACAGCACAGAGCACCGGGTCAGGCCAGGCTCTTCAGCTGCGTTGCCCCAGGAGCTCACAGCCCCACCGCCCAGAGCATTGCGCCGGCAGCGGGGGAAGGGGAACAGTGGGGGAAGGGGCCGGGGCTAGCCTCCCCGGCCAGGAGCTTGGGGGCCGGGCAGGACAGGCCCGCGGGCCATAGTTTGCCCACCTCTGCTTTAGAGGAAGGGTAGGAAGAAGGCTGTGGCAGATCAGATGGGAAGGCAAAGGAGAGTCAGCTGGAAGCATTAGGAGGAAGAGAGTGAGAAGGTCTGACAAGCTAAGAGGCTGGGTAAGGCAGAGCAGGAGAGATTGTCAAAATTCAACGGTTTCCGAAGGAAAAGAAAAAGGGAGGGCGTTCGTTTCACAAAATGCTCACAAAGAAAATCCATCCCATTGTCTAACCAGCTCTAGCAACTGGCAAGGTCCAGAGTGTGGAGGTGGGTGCTCAGAGGCATCAGAAGTGACACACAAGTGAGCCCAGGAGTCTATGAGAGAGGAGGAGTACTACTGCATGGCCAGGCAGATGGCAGGGCGCAGGGAGGAGAGAGAGAATTTGCAGCAGGGCAAGTCAATGTGGGCACAGTACCTCTGCCAGAGCTCCCCACCAGTGCGGGCATCAGGACTGGGGGCAGCAGGTGCTGGGGGCAGCTAGGGGTTGGCAGTGTTGTTCAGTGTAGATAACGATTCAAGGAAATTTCACACCCCTGGAGGCCACTGAAGTACTTTAAAAATCAGCGTTTGTTTGGAGTTTAAATTTGCTGTCAACGCCGCATGTGGAAGGAAAGTCAGCACGGTGCGACGGTGCCTTATTTTTCAAAATGATTGGTGTTATTTCAAGCCAGGGAACGCCTCTATCGACCTGTCTGCTGATCCACCTGTTGTACCTAGCTAACCTCAAACTTTATAACACAGCTGTCTCCTCTGTATCCGAGTCTGCTTTACTGCCATGTGGTTACTGAGGCAGTGTGTTCTCCGGCTTTGCTCGCAGGCCGTTGGGATGGATACATGGCGCCTGATCGTTTAAGTTCTATTTTTTCATATATTTTCATCCTCACTAAATTTGCCTCTGTAGGGGACATCGTAGGTTCTCTGTCCAGAAGAGCTCCAGAAACAATGGGCAAGTTTGGGATGTCTCCAGGAATGCACTCGGGGCTTGTCTTTACTGCACTGTTAGATCCAGCTAGGAAGGCTTCTCCCCTGTTAGTCTAGCCTGAGTGAGGGCAGCCACACAGGCAGCACGGTGATTGTATTAGTAGTACAGAGGAGCGTCGTCGTCCCTGCACCAGCAGCGCTCCAGCTGCAACTTGTACCCCACACAGGGTCAGGGTAACTTGAGTTTAAAGCTTCTCCTCAGTCAAGCTAGAGATGGGTGTGTGTGGAAAGGAGTCAGGTTAGCAGCAACACATAAGTTATCCCTCCAGGTAACACTGCCGCGAAGATAAACCCGGAGACACCAACAGGGCAGCGTGCTGCGCTGGGAGTCTAGCTAAGCACGTGGAGGCTGATTCTTGGGTCCACTCCAGCCCCTTTGGGCTGCCCTGGCACCTCGGGGTGGCAGGAAATGGGGTTGGCATTCAATAAGTCACTTGGCTCATTAGTCAGTACTGACTTAGGATATGCCTGCATGCACTGCAATCGAAAACCCCGCAGCAGCAAATCTCAGAGCCCAGATCACCTGACTTGGGCTCACAGGGCACAGGCTCCAGTCCAAGCGCTGAGACCCTCCCCCCTCCCCGGGTTTCAGAGCGTGGGCTCCAGCCTGAGCCGAATGTCTACACAGCCTGAGTCAGCTGACGTGGGCTCGGAGACTCACTGCTGCGGGTTTTTCTATTGCAATGCAGACAGTGTCCTGGCAGAAAGAGCCCGTGCCCTGTGCTAGCATAGGCACTACTGCGCCCTGGTTAAAATCACTCCATCTGTTGCTCCCGAGGCAGCTAAACGTCAGTGTAAATACCATGGCTGCCGTTGGAATCTTTACCATTTCCTTGTTTTTCTAATTAACATTGCTGAGATGATACCCTGGGTGCCACAGTAACATCAATCCCTTGCAAATGGAAATTGTAACGGTTTTAATGGTGACCGCTAGGCAGCAAGCCCAGTGTACGGTTTGTATATTGGACTTTGTGCTGGCCTTTGAGAACCTGCAGAATTAAAGGAACTATATAATTTTACTATTCAGCCTTCCCAGGCAATTTGCTATCTTTCCAGCTCACACCTGCATTGCAAATATATCTGATGGTTCATTTTCAACTCAGAGACCTAAACAACTTTAAAGGTCCGCTTTTTACAACCGCTACCGGCTCCCTCGCAGAACGTCCTGTGGAAAATAAAACGTGGTGCTCGGATTGCTCTCCTGAGTCCCTGGTGCGTCTGCGCAGAGCTGAGTGGGGCTGTAGCGGTCTCCAGGGATCACTGATCGAAATTCGGAAGGGAGCCAGAAAGCGAACGATGATGCACAAGCTAAACAATGCCAGTGTTTTTCAAATCGATGGCAAATCCCACAGGTCTAAAGATGACAACGAGGAGATATGAGAGCATCGGGGCAACACACGTCTGTGTAGGTACCTAGACGACTCCTCGTTGTTTTTGTAGGTACCTATATGAACTCCATAGCTCATCTCAATTGATTGGCCTCTTACAGTTGGTATGGCTACTTCCACCTTTTCATGTTCTCTGTATGTATAAATAGCTTCTTGTTGTATGTTCCAGTCTATGCATCCGATGAAGTGAGCTGTAGCCCACGAAAGCTTATGCTCAAATAAATGTTAGTCTCTAAGGTGCCACAAGTACTCCAGTTCTTTTTCCATTACCACAGTATTTGAGCACCTCACGCAACAATGCGTTTATCCTCACAACGCCCTGTGAAGTAGGAGGAGGACGCTTACCCCATTTCACCCATCAGGGCGTAACATACGCAAAGACTATGTGACTTGCCCAAGGCAGAGCAGTGAATTGAACCTTTCCGCCCTGCTTCACCTGAGGCTGGTATCCTACCCACCATACCATCCTTTCTTTTGTAGCTGAGATTGCGTATCTTCTCCATTCAGCTCTGCATCTCTCCCCGCCGCCCATCAAACAAATAGCATTTTGCGTTTGCTCTACAAATGATAATCCTCAATTCAAACATATTTTATCTTCCAAAATTTCACTGCACCATAAAAATATTACTTTTTGTAGGCAAGAGGAACTAATTGACACGCTACCAAAAAAAAAAAAAATCCCAGTTAAATAACGAAGACAACAAACAAACTCATTTTGCCAACTCCGATCTTCAGCCAGAAGGAATATGGGAAATCTTCCAAATGTTTATTCCTGGATTGGACACCGTTGGCAAGCTTGTGTTTTAAAATCAGGACCCTAAATCTGAACCTCTTCCAGGTAAACATATTCACCTGCTGTTTACTAATCTCTCACCTCTTTGGCTTTCTGAGGACACTGTAGAATACTACTCCCGCATGGTCTTTTCTGAAGAGCAGGCCTCAGCTTCACAGTCACAGCACACACTCCAGGGTGCCCAGAGTGTGAGGGGGTATAAGCCAGAGAGGTGTGAAAGGCCTTGAACCTGCAAACAGTTTAATTGATTCTAAGACCAGAAAGGACCACTATCATCATTCAATCTGACCTCCTGCATAACCAAGCTATAGAATGTCACCATTTACATCAAGCCCATATCTGATGGTTGAGCTACAGCATCCCATTTTGATTTAAAGAATTCAAGTGATGAGACCCCCCCACCTCTGACACATGAGAGTGCCTCCCTTGAGTTAAATAGGACTCTTCTGCTTGTGTAAGTGGGGCTTACGCTGGCTCTCACCCCTAGGGCTAGCTTGTGTATTATCCATCCAAGCACCTCAGAAGCTGAAACTCCGAGAAGCACAATACCTCCCAGAGGACCTGGGCTGCATGGGGAATGGGGGAGTAATTTACTACAGCTGTTTTCAGGGTGCAGGCTACTCCCTGTCTTTGTGCAACCAGCCAGGCATGGAAAGGGGAGAGAGGAAGGAGATGCCATGGTTTTGTCTACACCTTCCTTCCTCTCTATCCACTTGCTTCCTTGACAGCCCATCTGGCATGCAGCCCCCACCCAGCCCCCAGCAGCTCTGATCTGGACAGCCCCAACACAGATGCACAAGGCATGGAGGGGAAGGGGGGGTGGGAATCCTTCCTCATAAACTCTTCTGCAGCCACATTATGGCTAGTGCTGTTCTTTTGCTGGATTTACATCATCACACAGGAATCTCCATTGATCCTGATCTCCCTCCTCCCCCGACATGTGAATGACAGGGTGTGACGTATCAGACTCAGACGTGTGAATGTGACATGTGAGTTGTGTGCATGTGAGACGTGTGTGTGTGTGTGTTGAGGGGAAATATTAGCCAATAGAGAGGGGGAAGTGGTGAATTCTCACACAATAGGAAGAAGCTGCTCAGAGCAGGCTCCTCTCATGATCCACATGAAATTGAGAGCTTAAGGAGGCCAAGCTGTCTCCTCAGCCATTGAGGAGCTGGTCACACAATCAACACCTCCCTTTGGGAAATGGTGTGTTTGGAAACAACTGGGCCAAAACATAACTCGTTCTTTACTTTTCTTCTCTCGGCTTCTCCCCAGATCTGGGGATCAAGGGCTGTGCCTACAGAGTCTCAAAGGGCATCAGGAGTAGCCAATGTGATCTTTAAGAGACTGTAACCTTTGCGACGTGTTTATGTCCCTTTACACTGCTTTGCACTTTCAAAGTTACCGTCACAAAAAGGAAGGCTGTGGAACATATGTTTAAAAATAAAAGAGAGAGAAATCTGAGATTATTTCTTGAGTTTGTACCCTAACCCTAACGAATCAGGGAAACATCAGGCCATAAGCTTTACAGGGCATGTTCTCAGCTCAGCTGAATTTCAGCTCTTCTTTTCTGTGTCCATGCATCTCAAGCCTTCCACCAGAAGACAAAACCTCAGTAGAAGCGACTTAGCATCAAGAATGCTTTACCAGATAAAAGACCTTTCATTTGCGATGTGGTAGATTTTCTAATTTGTCAAAGAGATTTAGGAGTGCAGGTCCCATTAAAACAATGCAGCTTGTGCTCTTCAATCCCATCAACACTTTGGAAAATCTCCCGCTAAGATCTTAAAGGCAGTTCAGTACATCTCATATAGCACAGAAATCAGTACACCAATCTCCTTTCTGAGAACATGTGTAACAGAAAATGTACCAGCCCTGTCTAATTATAGAGAAAAATAAACATTGCATGGGTACAGTAATAAGTATGTTCAAATTACTGTGCATAACACTAATCCTCACCATGACACTGGGAGGGGGGAGGGAGGGGTATGTTTATCTCCATTTTAATAATATGAAAACAAAAGTGGAGTTGAAGCATCTTGCCCAAGGCCATGCAATCCAGTGGAAGAGCCAGGATTAAACTTCATGAGCATCTCAAGTGGCCAAGTGGCTAATGTGCTCAACTGCAATCCCAAAGCTCATGGGTTTGAGTCTTGCTCAAACTTGCACTGAAAGGCCAGCTTCAAAGTAGGGCCCAGTCTATGGGGTTAGGGAAGCCAAAAGGAGTCAGATGTGATGCTAGCCACATCACCTCTTTGTGTACCATTGGCTATGGAAACTGACATGCCTGCCTGCTGAACCACCTGGCTCAGGGCAGACTTTGACTTCTTTGAGTGTCTCACTTCTAATGCCATATTGGCCTTAAGACATAGCTCTGACTTTGCAATTTGTCTTTACTTTGTAAGCTTACAAACTTTAATTTCTGGCTGCATAAGTAGCCCGCATGTTCAGCGGCAGCCAGGCAGAATGCTGTACTCTACCGGGAAAGAGAAGCAAGATAAGAAAATGGGTAAGTGAACTCCCAAAGTAAATTAGAGAGGCAGTAACTGTATCCATTTTGGATCTTCTTCCTAAGAAGTGTTAAAGTGTAATCATGAGATAAAGACCAATTAAGTATATTTAATCAATCCCAGTAGTGCTGGAATGATGCCGCAGCTACTCTGCATCCTCAATACATTGAAGTTACAATGTTCTGAAAGTATTAAGTATTTTAGAGTTTTCTTTATCAAACAAAATGTAATTCAATCTGAGCCGTCAGACAAAGTCTGCAATCATTCCATCTTAAAAGCCTGCAACTGGATACTGTGCTATATGATCTCAGGAAAATAAAAGGATTACATTGAAACTTGCTTTTTAAAGGTCACTGGTTCTACAAGGGCATTATCCTTTTAATAAAAGGGAGCCCGTCCACTGAAAAGTTCCATTTAGAGTATAAAATTCAGGATGTGTAGAAACTATAATAAATGTTGCACGAAGGGGTGAGTGGGTAGGAAGGAAATTCTTATTTAAATCTTTGCCTTGATGTCAAAGGAGTGGATGTAAATAATATATCCTTCTGATGCTGTTTACAAGCGAATCTGCACGTTCACGCTAACTTCAAACAAAATTCGCAAAATGAAAGTGGGAGATTACATCATTTGCATTTACGTTTGCTGTTCACCAAAACAATCATGCACGTGATGAAGACAAACAGAAAATGTAACAAGGTGTGAAATTGCTAATGTACATTTTGCTTTCCTGACACTAAAATTAATCATAAACCAATAACATTTCAGAAAATTGGTCTTACTTTTTATGCTGTTTGTAACATTTCCTTAATAGCTTTAAGTGGCCAGACTAAATAAATAAAAGTCACTGCCAATTACCCATCATTATTCACATCTGAATAACTACAGAACAGGATTTCATAAGAAAAAGACCTTTTAGAACATTTTTCCTCTGCAACCTTTTATAATGACATTAGCACTGAATTAGCCAGCGAGGCACCAAACACAGTATCCAAGAAGTACTGCACGGAGCCTTAGTAACATCTAATGTACAACAAAGTTTATGGGAATAAAATCTTAATTGTATTTTAAGACAAACTAATGTTATCAGGTAAATGACCACTGCATCAAGATAAAATAATTAATCCAGACTACAAGTCATATTCTAGATAATGCTATCCCTGGCCCAATTAATTTGGCCTTTGTATATTTCACTTTGGCACAGACAGCAGCTAATGTTTCTTCATCTCACCCCCAACCCCACATCTGGTGCAGCTTTAGATTAACCAGTAGGGAAGGCTGGGAGAAAAATACAAGTTTGGCTCATTCTCATTGCACTAAGCAAGCTATTTTCCCCAAGCCAAGACCCTCAATCCACCCCTGATCTCCATGGGGCCAGATTGTCCCTTGGAGTAAATCATCATGCTCCTCTCAAGTCAATAGAGGCATGCCAATTTACTCCAGCTGAGGAGCTGGCCCCACTTCTCCTTGCTGTCAGCTCTCCAACGACTTGGGCTTCAATTTCCTTTTAAAAGAAGATTAAAGTATCGACAAAGAAAAAGATTCTGCTCTTACTGTCTTAGTATTGAAAGCCATAGTGGTCTGTACCGTACATGCAGCTATGCTAAGGACCTTAGCTTATTTTAGTAGTGTTTTATATCTGCCGGCAATTTACTGAATCCGATTACATTTCTGTATGTGTAAACATGCGAGGGTCTAGAATTTCAACCTCCTAAACACCTTGGCATTCTTTCCTCGATCTCGTGCCAAGGTTGCCTTGCAGTCGGAAATCACGCCAAACGACACAAAAATCATGCTTAAGATTAGATCAAATCCATCACTGTCATCACAGAACCAAAAAAACCATCGTATCATTAACACAGGGTAGCACAGGAGAGTGGCTGTAACTGGAGAAAAGGAATGCAAAGTCTATTGGTAAATTCATGTTACTTGTTTCCTAGTTAACACTGGCCACACTTCAGAAGCCTAGTTTATTGCAATTTTTCATTCTGTTTCTAATTAATGGCATTATTGGATTTTCCCTTAAGGTCTTTAGTTATTGCCGAATTTGGAAGCTACATGAGTGTTGCTCAATTTGAATGAAACAGCATATATTTCCAGGTAATGAGAAATTACAGTAAGCTTCCCACAGCAGTGAATTTATTTGTTTTTAATTATAATGGTTTAGAAAAATAGAAATATGAAGTTAAAAAGGACGGTGGGGAAAATGTTAGTGACTTTATTGTCTTCTCTCTTTGGATTGCTAAATAATACGCCCATCCTTTTACCTCAGGCCCCGGGGGTCATGCTTTTAAAAGAGCTCAGAACCCACCAGCATCTCCATCAGCTGTTGCCTGAGAGAACTTTTGAGAATCTAGTCCTTGAGGTGAAATGCACATGGTCGATACACCACTTCGGTGCCACTGCAACTCTATTTTGAGATCCCGCCCTGGCCCATTATAAGAGGGTGACTATTACCACACATGATTAAATTCTGTACATTATGCAAAATAGGGTCCTACTCCTGTAACATTTGAGTCATCCTAAGTCAATGGGGCTCCTTGAATGACTAAGGTCTTCTTTGTGCTAGCCATCTACACAGGGGCAAAACTTCACCTTTTTACATTAAAACATGAACACATCCTCTATAAAACGATGTCATTTCCTTAGACCTTCTACCTGCCAGAGTTCATAAATAAACGACCTCCAGCTTCCCTCCCCCACCCCTGCTCTGAAAGCCGCAGAAAACAGAGAGGGCCCTTGCAGCAGGCCCTGAAATTCAACAGACTCAGGTTCTCTCAAAACAATGGGAGTTGCCAGTTCCGGAGTCTAGGGACCCTCGCTGAAGCTGGGCTCCCCATCTCAGTAGTCCTGGGCATGACTAAGGAAAGCAGCCCAATTAATCTTAGCTGTTGTAGTCCTTCCTGAGGAGAAGGGGTCTCTCTCAGGTAGCTGCCACCCCAACTCTTCTGAGCTTTAACCATTAAAACCAGCTCCATGTCAGGCTATTAGCCAGAACGGGGATGATGGCTGAGGCTGGAGCAGGAACAGGTAGAGGAGTCTGGCAGAACCACCAGCCAGCTAGGAATTCTCCCCACAAGGTAGCATCACTGAGCAGACTGGAGTGGCTGCTTCTCTTAGGAACCTGTATATCTGCCTTGGGGGCACCTGGTCAGGCCCTTGGTTGTGGATTGGCTGGGCCCTGGTTGGCATGGGCCTATCATCACACTTGCAGGGATGACACATTAGGCTCAGGCCTGGGGACGGCTCATCACACTCCATGAAGCAGACACCAAGATGAAGCAGACGCCAGCTCAGATCACGGGGCGCAGAGCCCACCAGGAATCTGCACCTCTGGACCATATGAGGGTTTTGAATCAGTCCAAGCACATTGCACATGGAGACAGAGAAATGGGGTTTGGTTCTTCTCTCTTCCATTGGAGATCCCTGTTGTCTTTCATGAGGTCACGCCCCACCACTTTACTTCCCCTATGCTATCCCAGAGATGGCTGGGAAAAGCTACATGGGTTACAGTAGACAGACAGGACTGTGTTACGAGCACCAACATCCTTTTGTTTTGAAGTGACAGCAAATCCCCTGCAGATAAGGTTTGAGCTTTTTAAGTCAAAATTAAAGCTTCACTCTCTCATTCCAATAATAACAGTTTACGAAACCACTTGACAGCATGGGACTTATTTTTCTTCTTTTTTATATTACAGCAGCGCTTTCAGAGCCAGTCGAGATTGGGACCTCACTGTGCTAGGTGCTGTTCGGATGCACAGGAAGAGACCTTCCCTGCTTGAAGAGTTTGCAGTCTAAGGGTATGTCTACATTGCAAATGGAGGTGTATGCCAGTTTTAGTCGAGCTAGCACTTGTAATAATGGCAGTGAAGATGCAGCAGCATGGACCATGGCATGGGCTAGTGGCCTGATACTTGTCAGGATTGTACTGGGGCTGCTAGCCTATTCCACCATTTCTTCACTACTACCTGCCCCAGGTAAGGGAAAGCTAGCACGGTTACTCGTACCCGCACTGCAGTCCCACCTTCACTGGTGGTGTAGACATACACAGAGGGTCCAGTCTTGCAAAGACTTACTCATGGGTTCAACTTTATGCACTGATGCATATGGTTGGATTCAAGTTAATCAAACTTTGATCAAAGTTAAGCAGATATGTAAATCTTTGCAAGCTCAGGGCCTAAACTGACATGGCAGAGAAAAGAGGTATTATTATCCTCCTTTACGGATGGGAAACTAGGCCAAGGAGAGAGATTCAGAGCTAGAGTTTCCAAAAAAGCTCAGCTCTCAGCAGCTCCAAATGCTCTCAACAGCCCTGAGCGCGTCTGAAGATCTGGCCGTAAGTGACACAGGCCACCCAGAAAACCTGTGGTTGAGCTAGGAATTGAAACCAGATCTCATGTACATCAGTCTAGTGCTCTAACAAGACCATGCCTCCATTGTAAAGACACCCTCTAGTTCTGTGCTGACTTTCACTCCACGCAACCCACTGACTCCAATGAGATTGCATGGAATGACCATCGGGAAGAATTTAGCTCTACGCTTAAAATAAAATAAAATATATATATATATTGCTACACAGAATTTCATAGAAACTAACTACTTTCTATTGTAGGACTACTACCAAACTACAACCAAATCATCTACAAAGATCTAATTGCTTTTTGCTGCAGACCCATTTATAGGGCCCTACCAAATTCACGGCCATGAAAAACGCATCACACACCATGAAATCTGGTCTCCCACTGTGAAATCTGGTCTTTTGTGTGCTTTTAACCTATACCATACAGATTTCGCGGGAGAGATCAGTGTTTCTCAAATTGGGGGTATTGAGTTACAGAAGGGTCACAAGGTTATTTTAGGGGGGTAGTGGTATTGCCACCCTTACTTCTGCACTGACTTCAGAGGTGGGTGGGTGGAGAGCGGCAGCTGTTGGCCGGGTGCCCAGCTCTGAAGGCAACGCCCCGTCAGCAGCAGCGCAGAAGCAAGGGTGGCAATTCCATATATACCATCCTTACTTCTGTACTGCTGCTGGTGGCGGCGCTGGCTTCAGAGCTGGGCTCCCTGCCAGCAGCTGATGCTCTCCAGCTGCTCAGCTCTGAAGGCAGCGCCGCCGCCAGCAGCAGCAGAAGTATGGGCAGCCGTACCGCAACCCCCTCTACAATAATCGTATGACAACCCCACAACTCCTTTTGGGTCAGGAGCCCTACAATTACAACACCATGAAATTTCAGATTCAAATAGCTGAAATCATGAAATTTATGATTTTTAAAAATCCTATGACCATGAAATTGACCAAAATAGATTGTGAATTTGGTAGGGCCCTACCCATTTAATAAAATAGTTTGGGCACAATATTTAGTTATCAATGTACAACTAAAACAAAATAGCATGGGAGACATATTACAAAATTACTACTCAAATCATTAATACCTTAATTTTGTGTTATAAAAATACATCCATGAAATAGGTTCATTTTATTGAGCTTTCCCTTGACTTACTGATGTATGTATTGTTAAGATATTCGAAAAAGTATAGCTTTGAAATGTTTAAAGTTCAATGTCTTTCTCTTAATCAAAGCACTGACCTAATCTGAATTAAAGCAGTGCTAGACACTTAGATCTTAAATGATAGCCAGTGCAATCCCAGCTCCGTTGAAGTCAACGGGAGTTTTGCTACTGGCTTCAAGGGAGCCAGGATTTCACACCGCTTCTCCTTAAAGAATCAGAGTGAAGGGACGCAGTATATGGAAGAGCTGCAGCCTGTCTGTTTTTTCCATGTGTTCTCTCTGGCTAACATTATTCATTCAAATCATCATTTAAGCTGAATTTTAAATATGGGGCCACAAATTGATGCACTATTTGACCACAGGATGGTATTATTATTTGAGTGGCGGTAGTGCCTAGAGACCCCCATCAGGGATTGCAGCTCCATGGTTATGTCTACACAGCCCGCAGCAGCAAGCATCCTTCTCCTCTCCCTCGGCTTCAGAGCCTGAGCTCCAGCCCCAGCCGCAACTTCAACGTGCTGTCTATGCAGCTATTTTTAGGGCACCAGAGCGAGCCCTTGTCTATCGACCTGGGTTGGGAGGCTCCCTGTTGGAGGCTGTGTAGATGTACCTATTGTGCTAGGAGCTGTGCACACACAAAATGAAAGGACGATCCTGGCCTTTACAGTAAACACATGGCAAGAGATACGGATACAGCTGACAGAGAGAGGCAGCACCAGGTAAAAGAGTAATGGCAAAGCAATACCACTTAGAGTCCCTAAAGCAGTGACCTTGGCAGGAGAAGGCCTCGGTCCTGCCTAACTCTTACGTGAGGGTTATGGGCATTGGGAAAGCAGTAAGATGCTCCCCACGTTGCATGGCCCATGAAACGCTGCCGAGAGCTGCACAGCTCCCCCATGGGATAGGGAGAGGAGAACATTAGGCGAGGCAATGGCTTCACCCCAACCCCCGCGCTGGCCCGTTGGCTTGGTTGGCTGCATACTTGCTTCCAAATTCACAACATGATGCTCCATTTTTTAACTTACTTCTGAAAAGTATTTATAAATAATACACTTCAGCCCTGATCCTGCAAGGACTTAGGCACATGCATTAGGCACTGCGTAATGACCCAACATGGGATTGCTCACAATGCATAAAGTTAGGCATATGCATACATCTTTGCAGGGTCAGGGCCCTAAATTATAGGTTTATTTGAGTAGGAGAGTGTGTGTGTGTGTGTGTGTGTGTGTGTGTGTGTGTATATATACTGTGCCTAGCACACTGGGGCAACAATCTTAACTCCCTACTGCTAGGAGACAGCTCCAGGCATTGAAAAATCCTGAGTAAGACCTTCAAAAATCCTAACACTGGCTTACTCATGACACATACTGGGTTCTTGTAAATTAACTTCTGGTTACTGAGCCTTTAGGGTTCATGTTTTCAAACTCTACTCTGCAACCACGGCAGCAAGACATTTACATTTTAAAAGCAATGAAAGCTGAAGTTCTCACAATCACATGACTCCAAGTGCTGGGGCTTTAAGAAAAACACCAGATATCATGAGACTCCTGATAAAATCGTGAGCATTGGCAACACTGCTCCAACCATCCCAGTAATAAATAACAATACTAGCGAGAGCAGTAGTTAACATAAGAACGGCCATACTGGGTCAGACTAATGGTCCATCTGGCCCAGTATCCTGTCTTCCGACAGTGGCCGGTGCCAGGTGCTTCAGAGTTTTGTGTCTAACTCTGGATATCACAGGCTAATTAATTAGTAATGACATCACTGAAATCTATTCTTACTGCATACTCCGGACAGAAACTGGGCCAGGTGCTGATTCCTAATGACACTGAGAACTCCCATGCTACCGAATGTGTTTGGAAATGAGACACTCCAGCAGCCAAGAGAAATGGCTCACATAGACTATTACTACCATTTACCGGGAGGGCTTCACTGATGATTTCCACAGAGGATTCATGCAAACAGTCCCTACATGCTGGCCACACACACAGCTCTCCCAGGGCTTACCTGGAGCTATTATACATACGCTGAACAAATATGGTCAATATTATATTAAAAGCACCCAGTTACCAGCATTTTAAGGGCATGTAAAGCCAGGAATGCCAGAAATTAAGGAATGCCCACACAGGGGTAGCCCTGCTATGCTATTTTCATGCTCTCAAAGCATTTCTCAGATAATTTTGTACAATTTTTTTCTGAAATCTTAAGGCCCAATACTACGACCATTTGTACACCGGAGTCATTTTACCGGTACCATTCAGCTGGATGGTGCCCCCAAGACCCACATGTGGAGGAGGTCCTGGGACAAGGCTGTGGGCAGGGCTGTTTTCCGTTCCCAGGGGCCAGCTACTGCAATACACTGATTTCCTGTGGGGGATGCTGCTTTAAGATGAATCAGCCACAAGTGGATCTGCCATGGCCCACACGGTATGGCATGGCAGGCCTCCTGCCACAACACCATTTCTGACTTGAAGCAGCTGCCTATATCGGCCTCGGTACCTCTGACCTCTCATCCCCCCTCCTGTGGCCCTTTCCCCCAACTCTCTCCCCACCACAACAGCAGCACCCAGGGCGACCGCTGAACTGGTTGGCACCAATCTCCGCTCCTCATCCTACCTCCTCCCTACTCCTATCACCCGCTGAGGTCATCACTCCATGCTAGCCTCTTCCCACATGGCCTGCTCAGGCCCCGGCTTCCACTACCCAGGCTCACCAGCCCATCCTCCTACCATGCCCCTCTTCAGTGGCCAGCTCCCACAGCAATTCAGCACCAGCTGCTGCCCTCTGTTCAGCCCCTCCTGCCACCCTGAAGACATGGGAGGAGCTTTGCCCAGGTTGTCTTGCAGGCTCACCACTGCTTGTGCAGGAACAGAAGAGGAGCATGCAAAGGGAACTCTGCATGTCAGGTAACATTCTCAGAAGACCCTAAGTGACTTAGGAACCAAAGTCCCATTTCCAAAAGCTGCTTTGACTTTCAGTGAGACTTCAGCTCCTAAGTCACCTAGGCACCTTTGAGAATGTTACCCCTCCCCTCGTACGTCCCTCGGCCAGTGCCGCTTCCCGCAGCCCCCATTGGCCTGGAGCAGCGAACCGCGGCCAGTGGGAGCCGCGATCGGCCGAACCTGCGGACGCGGCAGGTAAACAAACCAGCCCGGTCCGCCAGGGTGCTTACCCTGGTGGGCCGCGTGCCAAAGCTTGCCGATCCCTGACATAGGACGTAGGCATGACAGAGTTTGATTATTATTATTTTATAAATTTGATGGATAATATTCACATTTATTTTAAAGCATTTTTTTCAACTTAACAAGAATTGTAGCAAGTTATGGAACAGAGAGATGTCTTGTAAGTATAGTGTTCCATCCCCTCGTACCATCACTCTCTCCTTGATCCCAGTACATAAATGCTCATAGGAACACAAATGCAGTATTGCATTAGCCCATAGCAAGACAGACCACCTACAGGATATTCATTATTTAGCTTTTCGATGGCCCTTGCAAGCATACGTTTTAATACCAGCTGCTAAAATGTAACTCATTAGCAAATTAAGTGCAGGTCAAAATACAATACAGGTGCTCAAGCAACAATGGACTATCAGAATTGCCAGGGCGCGTTTCTGCACCTTTGATTTCATACATCTGGTGTCGAGATTAATCTTTTCAACATTTGGGGTACGGATTAAGAGAGACATTGCAGCAGGCCTGCTAGATTAATGGCAGTATGTTTCATTATGGTCCCAATCCTTCTCTCACTGACATCAATGGTAAAACTCCCATTGGCTTTAATGATGCAAGACCAGACCCTGTATGAGTCTAGATTTAAGAGTTCCCTTAAGATTCCTTGCTCCCTAGGCTATTGTGGCACTTCCTCATGCTGCAGACGTTACACATTCCTTCTCCAGAGAAGAGTGCCCAATCCAGACCCTGGAGAGGGCTGTACGTCCCTCAAACGAGACTACATATGTAATTATGATGGTGGTTGCACAGAATAAGGGATGGGATAAAAATGAAGTGGCTTCTGAAAGCAAGGAGGTGGGGAGATGTACATTTCACCGTGTTGACCGGGCTTTATGTTAGAGCCAGGTGAAAGAAGAAGAGCTTGTCTGTCATACCTGAATCTTGAAGATGCCCCATCATCAAAGAGGGATGGTATTAAGGTTAAAGCACTGGAAAAAGACACAGACTCAGGAGGTGGCAGTTCATTTCCTGGCTCTGCCAAAGACTTCCAGTGTCACCTTGTGCAAGTCACTTAATCCCCTTTCTGCTAAACTTCCTTTGTCTGTCTTGCCTATTTAGACTGTTAGCTATGTGGGGCAGCAACTCTCGTACTAGGAGTCTGTGCAGTGCCTGGTACCAGGGAACCTCAATTTTGTTTTGGGAACCTCTAGGCACTGCAAACAATAATTAATAAGAACCACAAGAAATCTCTTAAATCTTTTCTGCTTGGAGGTGGCTCCCTCTGTTGCAACGGCAGAAAACTTGGGGTCACCATGCTGCCGTTCCAAAGTGGTCTATACGTTCCCATCCCCACCTGGGCATGAGGTTGCAATCTTTCCCCTCGGATGCACGCCTTGCTACTGTCATCCACGGTCTGTTAGCTCATTATTAGAGCACTACAGTGCTGCATCTGCATGGGCCTATGCCTCAAACCCACCTGGAAACTGAACAGCTGCCTTACTAAGCAAAGTATCTCATGGGAACCAATGGTCTGCTCCCTGATTGGTTCTGGTGGCTTACTGGTCTCCAGTTGGAGTTTAAGGTGTTGGTTCTGATCTACAAAGCTCTGAGGCCTGGGACACCCCTATAACATTCTATCATGGCTGTGGTGAACTGAGGTCCTCATGCAGGAGCTTCTTTAGGGTAGAAGAGAGGTAGCTGCTGGCAGGATGTTCTCCACAAGGGCCTCTTGGCTCTGGGTCCTTGCACTCTGGCCATGCTATATCACACCAGTTAGTAGGAATATGGCTTTTCCTTCATCAACTTGCCTTCCAAACCCTAGATCTTTGTAGCCACATGTTCATGATTCCATATTTACTGGAAAATGGGAAATTAGGCTCTCCGGCCTCTTGCAGCACACACCCAGGTAGGGCCACACCCAGCTGCAGACACAGACTGAAGTCAGCTCTGTGTGAGAGGGCTCCTCTAGCACTCACATGCCCACCCTTTTGGGAGACAAAGCCAAAATACTACTGTCTTGCACTGTATAGAAATATTTGTACAGCGCAAGCTCATAAAATTCTCCCCCTCCCTCAATGTGGAGGGAGATATGTACGACTTCTGGCCCCCCACCCTCAGTTAGAAATTACATAAACTGGGTTATAGTATAAACAAGAAATAAGTTTATTAACTACAAAGGGTGAATTTTAAGTGAATATAAGAGATAACAGACAGAACAAAGCAGATTACTGAGCAAATAAAGTAAAAGTAAAAGAAGTGGTGAGAGGCAAAAAGGCATCCTTCAAAAAGTGGAAGTTAAATCCTAGTGTGGAAAATAGAAAGGAGCATAAACTCTGGCAAATGAAATATAAAAATACAATTAGGAAGGCCAAAAAAGACTCAAAAAGTAATAGCAAGGCTTTTTTTAAGTACATCAGAAGCAGGAAGTCTGCTAAACAACCAGTGGGGCCACAGGACGATTGAGGTGCTAAAGGAGCACTCAAGGACGATAAGGCCATTGTGGAGAAATTAAATGAATTCTTTGCATTGGTCTTCACAGCTGAGGATGTGAGGGAGATTCCCAAACCTGAGCCATTCTTTTTAGGTGACAAATCTGAGGAACTGTCCCAGATTGAGGTGTCATTAGAGGAGGTTTTGGAACAAATTGATAAATTAAACAGCAATAAGTCACCAGGACCAGATGGTATTCACCCAAGAGTTCTGAAGGAACTCAAATGTGAAATTGCAGAACTACTAACTGTCGTCTGTAACCTATCATTTAAATCAGCTTCTGTACCAAATGACTGGAGGATAGCTAATGTGATGCCAATTTTTAAAAAGGGCTCCAGAGGTGATCCCGGCAATTACAGGCCTGTAAGCCTGACGTCAGTACCGGGCAAACTGGTTGAAACTATAATAAAAAACAATATTGTCAGACACACAGATGAACATAATTTGTTGAGGAAGAGTCAGCGTGGTTTTAGTAAAGGAAAAGCATGTCTCACCAATTTACTAGAATGTGGACCAAGGAGATCCAGTGGATATAATGTACTTAGACTTTCAGAAAGCCTTTGACAAGGTCCCTCACCAAAGGTTCTTATGCAAAGTAAGCTGCCACAGGATAAGAAGGAAGGTCTTCTCATGGATTGGTAACTGGTTAAAAGATAGGAAACAAAGGGTAGGTATAAATGGTAAGTTTTCAGAATGGAGAGAGGTAAATAGTGGTGTCCCCCAGGGGTCTGTTCTGGGCCAAGTCCTATTCAACATATTCATAAATGATCTGGAATAAGAGGTAAACAGTGAGGTGGCAAAATTTGCAGATGATACAAAATTACTAAAGATAGTTAAGAACCAAGCAGACTGGTTCTTAGAGTTACAAAAGGATCTCTCGAAACTGGTGACTGGGCAACAAAATGGCAGATGAAATTTAATGTTGATACATGCAAAGTAATGCACATTGGAAAGCATAATCCCAACTATACATATAAAATGATGGAGTCTAAATTAGCTGTTACCACTCAAGAAAGAGATCTTGGAGTCATTGTGGATAGTTCTCTGAAAACATCCACTTAATGTGCAGTGGCAGTCAAAAAAGTGAACACAATGCTGGGAATAATTAAGAAAGGGACAGAAAATAGGACAGAAAATATCACGTTGCCTCTATATAAATCCATGGTACGCCCACATCTTGAATACTGTGTGCAGATGTGGTCACCCCATCTCAAAAAAGATATATTGGAATTGGAAAAGGTTCAGAAAAGGGCAACAAAACATTATTAGGGGTATGGAACGGCTTCCGTATGAGGAGAGATTAATAAGACTGGGACTTTTCAGCTTGGAAAAGAGACGGTTAAGGGGAGATATGATTGAGGTCTATAAAATCATGACTGGTGTAGAGAAAGTAGATAAGGAAGTGTTGTTTACTACTTCTCATAACACAAGAACTAGGAGTCATCAAATGAAATTAATAGGCAGCAGGTTTAAAACAAATAAAAGGAAGTATTTCTTCACACAATGCACAGTCAACCTGTGGAACTCCTTGCTAAAGGATGTTGTGAAGGCCAAGACCATAACAGGGTTCAAAAAAGAACTAGATAAATTCATGGAGGATAGGTCCATCAATGGCTATTAACTAGGATGGGCAGGAATGGTGTCCCTAGCCTCTGTTTGCCAGAAGCTGGGAATGGGCGACAGGGCATGGATCACTTGATGATTCCCTGTTCTGGTCATTCCCTCTGGGGCACCTGGCACTGGCCACTGTCAGAGGACAGGATACTGGGCTAGATGGACCTTTGGTCTGACCCAGTAGGGCCATTCTTATGTTCTTAAATAAAACAAAGTACGCCAGCTAAGCTCAATATACTTAAGCAACAGGTTACAAAATGTAATTTCTTACCCTAAACATCATTTTAGGCAGGTTGCAAAGTTTCTGTGGTTCAGAGTTCTAGTTATATTTCTTTTCAGACTGGACCCCTGTCTCAGTCTGGACTCCCCCCTTGCCTGCCCTCCAGGTGGCTTTAGCAGTCTTTCTTTTTGGGCAGACAGGCCATGGAGAGGCGGAGTCCCGTTTGCCTTCCTCCCCATCCTTAAATAGGATTTACATTAGGCGGGAATCCTTTGTTTCCCAAACTTGACCCCTGCCTCCCCTTCCCTTCCAGTGGAAAGTTACATGAAGTCCCAGGTAATGTTTAGTTTAAGGTGACAAGACCACCTGACCTAGTAGTGTCACAATTAGGTCCCTGGACGCCTCCCAGGAGGGAGAGAGATTAGTATCTTCATGGTTTTTTTGTTCCTTCCTGATGGCCCATCAAATCTGATGGCCTGTCGTCTGGTGGGTGTCTTCCCAATACACACCCAGTTGTAATTGTTACATAGTCCATATTTCTAACTTTAGATACAGAAATGATACATGCATACAAATTGGATAATCACATTCAGTAAATCATAACCTTTCCAATGATACCTTACAAGACCCGTCTTGCATAAAGTATATCTCAGTTATGTCATATTCATATCATAAGCATATTTTCATAAAGAATATGGAGTGAAACGTCACACGGCTATTTCCAGACATGCTTATCACCCTCCCTTTTTCAAGCTATTTCACAATGATGCTACAACACATTCCATTTGTCCAGCACAATATGAAGAATGGATTTCTCCATTTACTCTTTATAGATGCATTAATGTCTCCTTTCCATGCTGAGCGAGTACTGTCCATGTGTTTCCGATAAGAAAAGTGCACATCAAAGAACAGAACACTCCTAGTTAAAAAGGGAACAGTAATTTTCATGCTTCAGGGCGTAGGGTGAGTGCTGTAAGGGTCAGGAAGTCATTTTCAACCTCCCTATGCTGCCATTTTGTGAATTTAGCCCTTCATTTCAAATGCCATGAAATAGTTCATTTTGGGATTGAAGGAAATGGCTTGTTTGACCCGAAACAATATTTGTCGACTTCTTTGGTTTTCATTTTCAGTTTGGGTCAAACGAAACTTGTTTTTACTTTCCCCCAGAACACCCATTAAACTGAAAAATCAGTTTTTTGCCCAGCTCTTGTGAGTAATTTAAAGAGATGATGTCAACTCAAATATGTTCTAAAACTTAGCTCTTGTACAAAACAGATTTTTGTAAAACCTAAGACCAATAAAAATGCTTTGATTAGGGTCTCTTTAAAATTTAAAAATTATTTTTATGCAAATGACCATACTGTCACAACATTTGAAACCCAAATCTGACTTTATTGAGAACCTGAAAGTGAAAAACAAAATGGAAATTTTCCATTTTCATAATCAAAGGTTGTATTGGAACACAGGTATGAATATATGTTTAAAATATGATTTTTAAGATCAGTAAAAACAACAAGGCGTCCTTGTGGCACCTTAGAGACTAACAGATTTATTTGGGCATAAGCTTTCGTGGGCTAACCACGAAAGCTTATGCCCAAATAAATTTGTTAGTCTCTAAGGTGTCACAAGGACGCCTCGTTGTTTTTCTGATACAGACTAACACGGCTACCACTCTGTAACCTGTCACCATTTAAGATCAGTGTCCCTCTAAGACTGTCAGACAAATGCCACAGAATTTTGCAACATTTATCAGTCTCATAAATGTATGCTCACATTCACAGTTTAAAAATACTGTAATGATGTGCAAGTATCAAACCATCATATTCAGTCCATATGATCTCCCATGCATTCAGTGCTATATACTTTTTAAAAAGCACAATGGTTAGAATTCAGTTCTGTGGATTATCTTCACAAGGAGCTTTTCTATCTGTGATTAACGTGTAAAAGAAAAGTGAGATCCATTGAATACATACAATATTTTTCCTCCTCTCTCAGAGTCCAGCTCAGTGTATTACTCAGGCAAGCATAAAACAAATTCCACCCAATCCTACAAGCTACCAAACAATTGTTTTCCAAGCTGTATATTATTTCATTTGGAGCACCATACTTACTGTCCTCCAAGCAAGAATTTAAAATTATTCAGGCCATTAGTGCTTATCAAGCTTCTTGTTTATTGATCTGTCATGAACTTCAAGTTGCCTACCGATTTATCCTGTCAAAACATCTCCACCCCCTAACTAGATGGCACATCTTGCCGTATATTTCAAGGAAAGTGCTATTACAATCACTGCGTTTTCCACCAATGGCTGCTCCTATGTAAATTTGGACCATAAAGCAGAGTTTCCAAGTGGTACCATTTGGGTGCTGCTTTCATTTTAAAACTGCTGGAACTACTGAAAAGGTGGTGGTGTCTTTCGTGTGAATTGGGAACAGGGCTTTTCATGTCTGGGGGCAGCATTTAAAATGATGGTTGCACTTTATATCTTTCCTGTTGTCTTCTCTTGGCAATGAATGTGACTCTCTCACTGGTACATAGCTGTCTTGGTATATAGTTGTCTCACTGTTTTAATTCTTTGGACCAGTCTGTTCACTAATTAGACCAAGGATAGTTACTGTATTAAGCTGCAGGGACTAAAAGTACTTCAGTGACTGAGTATCCTGAGTTCACTGCTCTCCCTCGCAGCAAGATGAGGTGCCAATACACCCTGTGTGTCCAAGTAACAAAACAGCTGCAAATGGATTCTCATGAAATGGTGGCAAAAAGCAGCCTGACAACAGGAATTGAAATAAAAAAAGAGTGAAAATCAAAAGCGACATACTTTGGTAAACCAGGCCGGGGCAGTTTTTGAAAGTCCACGAGAAGCAATAAAGAAGAATAGGGAAGAAAAAATTCCAGGACCACTGGAATGTGAGCAAACAGCTGTGCAGGCATTGAGAAAATGTCAGGAAAGGTTTTAAATCAACTTTAGACAGTAGGCCGTATCCTCCTCTCTCTTCCAGGGGTGCCAACTCTTACTCATTTCGGCGGGAGCAGCCACCATGTAACTGAGAGAAGAATTTCGTCCATTTTGAAAAAGTGTAGTGTAATATATACCTCTGGGTCGTAAATCAGCCTAAACAACTAACAAAATGTCCACAAAAGGCCATCAAAACCAATTTCCCTGGCCTCAATTAGTGTACAAGTAGTTTTCTTTGCCCTTTCTGAACTCAACCCTGAAAGACTTGTACAATTGGAATAAGGCATATACAATCTCTTCGCCTTGATGAGGCAGGAAGACTTTGCTTCATGCCCACATTAAACTCGTGTTTTCAGAATATTCAGGAGACTGTGTGAGTGCACGTGTGTGCAAGTATGTAAACAAACTACCAGCAGCTGGGTAGGTATTTCCAAGGTAGAGCAGGCACATGATGGGTCATGGAAGATGTGGGGAGACAAAGAAACTGGGGTAACTATATGGCGGAAACTTAATTTCAGAGGCATTTTGGTTCCTGTGGGTAGGGCACTAAACTGGGAGTCAGTAGACCTAGATTCTCTTCCCTGCTCTGCCACCGCTTTGCTGGATGACCTTAGGCAAGTCACTTCACTGCTCTGTGCCTCAGTTTCCCCATATATAAAATGTGGATGATAGCACTTGCTTCTCTTGCAAAGCGCTTCACAATCTATGGATGTAAAGTGCTCCATAAGAATCAGATATGCATGGGCAGGCACAGGTTATCACCTTATCACCATCGGATGTTACAATTGTTGTCACCTTTCTATCCTCTAGCTAAACCCGGAACCCTCTGAGATATTAATTAAACAGATTAAAAAAAAAACTCTCACTGCTGCTGAATTACTGATGCGATTCTTTTATAGGAAATTCCTCGCCACTGTCCAGTTGCTTCTCTATTACTCCTAGCCCACAGTTTTCAGTCCTGCCTATTTCTCTAATAAGCTTCTTTCACTCATGGTTCGATGCCCTGACAATAAAATTTAGATAATCCCTATCTTCAATCCTCTCCTTTCATGTGTGTGGTGTTTTATGCCTTCCTCGTGTGATCTGAATTATTTGATAGGTGCGTTTCTTACAGACAAATCATGCCCAGCGGTCGACGTTTCTATCCACTGATTATGGTGTGTGGGAATATCATGCACAACTGAGCTCAAATGGAAGTGAACTTGGCTCCCCCCCTACCCGAACCCTGACTGATTTCTTTTCTGTTTATAAAACATACAGTGGCGAATACTGTAGCAAAACGAGGGGAAACCACCGAACTGCATAAACACCATAGCTTATGAGCCAGCAGCCTTCAAATTCAGCAGTGCTATAGATGTTTATTGCCTGTGTGAGCCCTCTCCTATCACTTGTTCAGGCATCTGCCCAGATGAAAGGAACACCATTCTGGCAGGCTTATACAGATTCTAAACTAGAGCAGTGGTTCCCAGACTTTAACAACCTGTGAACCCCTTTCACTAAAATGTCAAGTCTCGCCAACCCCCTCCTAAAAATGAATATTACCAGGGATTTTCTGGTCTACTCTGAGTATAAATTATAAAAGCAGTGATCTTGGAAATATAAAATTTGTTTTTATGACATGCATATTGCACACTAATTATTATTAAGTGTCCCTGGCCTCTGGTGCCAGAAGCTGGGAATGAGCGACAGGGGATGGATCACTTGATGATGACCTGTTGTGTTCATTCCCTCTAGGGTACCTGGCACTGGCCACTGTCGGAAGAGTCTCTAAGGTGCAACAAGTACTCCTGTTCTTGTCGGAAGACAGGATACTCCGCTAGATGGACTCTTGGTCTGACCCAGTAGGGCCATTCTTATGTTCTTATTTATCATTACAGTATTTTTATTACATTATGAAAATGGCAACACTCTTCCAAGATCTCACTTTCGTAGCTTGTATCACTTTGAATAAGCCTGTTATAAGACAAGGCTCCTATGTTTCATCAAAGAGTATCAGATGTGAAACAGCATGAAGGTATTTAAGAAGCCAACTCAAAGAGTTCCTCCTACACAAGCATTCAGGTCTTGAGCAGTCCAGACAAACAAGGCACGTTACAACAAAGCTTAAACTTGTTCATCATAATAATTTTTAAAACAATACTAGCTGCCTATTTAATTTTAAAAACAGCAAAAAATATCCACCTCCCTTTCCATTTCTTATAAGGAGTCTTGAAGTTTAAATCTCCTCAGTGTGATAAATACGCTTGCTTTGATCCTCTTAGCTCTTGGAAGTCCAGGGGCTCCGGGCTGCTGGACCTGTGCTGCCCTGGGTCCCTAGGGACAGCTCTGTCCATCATTAGGGAATTTTTTTCCGAGAACCCCTGTAACTTTTCGTGAACCCCCAGGGGTTCATAGAATCATAGAATCATAGAATATCAGGGTTGGAAGGCACCTCAGGAGGTCATCTAGTCCAACCCCCTGCTCAAAGCAGGACCAATTCCCAACTAAATCATCGAACCCCAGTTTGGGAACCACTGAACTAGAGTAATCTATGGGCAACATGCAGGGTTTTTAACAGCCTACATTGCCAGGTTCCATGATCAATATACACTTCCTGCACACAGCTAGGCCTTTTTCTTTAATGGCATTAAGATGATTCCATTATAGTAACTGCCAGATGAGAACCTGGCAGTTATACTCCATTTTATCTTACTACGGACATTCTTTTCAATAAACAAAGATGATGGGTTTGACTGTACCAAAGAAAAGGGAGTTGCTGCTTGGATTCATTTAAGTTTCAGAGATGAGTTCCTGGCTCCACTGAAGTTAATAGATAAATTCCCACTGCTTTCAATGGGGCCAGGATTTCACCCAAACTGTTGAACTGTTATTAAATTATGCTGCTACCCTTTCTCTTAATTAATGCTAGAGCATAGCACCTCCTCCAGATCCCCAACGACTGAACAGAAAACCAACGAGGAGTCCTTGTGGCACCTTAGAGACTAACACATTGATTTGGGAATACGCTTTCGTGAGCTAGAGCCCACTTCGTCAGATGCATGCAGTGGAAAATACAGGAGCAGGTATAAATACATGAAAGGATGGGAGTTGCTTTACCAAGTGTGAGGTCAGTCTAACGAGATAAATCAATTAACAGCAAGATACCGAGGGAGGAAAAATAACTTTTGAAGTGGTAAGAGAGTGGCCCATTACAGACAGTTGAGTGATGTTATCTGAATGAGAAGTAACATTGCTTTACCTTAGTAGCTAATTCCTGTTACCCCCAGCTGGTGTTTCAGTGTGTGTCATTCAATGATTTCCAGTTTTACCTTTACTCTAATGAAGGATATTGCAGTGTTTGGGGTATTCCCTAACAGTAGACTGGGAGTCTGGAGACCCAGGTTCTATCCCCAGCTCTGCCACTGGTCTATTGAGTGGACAAGTGATATCCCTGCTATTTGCCTCAGTTTCCCCATCTGTAAAATGGGGGTAATGTCAGTGACCTCCTTTGGAAAGCACCGTGAGGTCTACAGAATTGAAATATGTTACATATGAGCCGGATATTACGAATATACAGAATACCAAAGTAATGAGGCATAGTGAATCACTTACACACCTCAACTATGGAGATTCTAACGGCAGCCACTCTAAGTGTAAAAGTTATAATACAATAAAGAACCTTCAGTCAGTCACTGAGCTCTACAGGAAAGGAAGCAAAAGGTAGATTTTTCAAAAAAGAAATTGATATTACTCTAATGCTGCTTGCCACTGATGCCAACAATAAAGCTCCCCTTGATTCGAATGGGAGCAAAGTTACACAAACCCTGAACGCTTTTTTAAACTCCCATCCCAAAGTTACTTCCTGACACTGAAATGATAAGCTCTCATATCATATGGGTAAGAAACCTACTGCATGAGATTATAACAAGGTAACCAATGTCCAGGACAGGGAAACCATAGTGTTAAAACTGTTCTACTGAATAACAAATACCCCAATAATGACAATATATTGACACCAGCCATGCAAGTGGGGAGACAGATGTCGTGATATGTCTGTGTCTGCCTTTTCTGGACTGCTATTTTACAACACAGAAAGTAGTAGCACCGTAGTGCAGTGATTGCAAATGATCTTTCCCTGACTCTTTTAAAATGAATAAAGAAAGCTTGCATCTGACCCCTTTATGAGCAACTTGCTCTTGGGGAGGGTAAAAGGAAATAAACACCTAAAAATAGAAGTGTGCAAATGATGCCATTATGAGCAGCAAGATTGTTTACCATACTCCTTAGCCCCAGATTTATCACCATGCTTTTAACACACGCAGTACATCTTTTTTTTATTTTTTTTATAATTGGAACTCAGCCTGTGAAATGCAATTAAAGAGCTCATAAATATTGCCAGCAAGTGCACCTTCCCCCCTCCCCAACTAACTATTAAAATCTTCAAGCAGATCTCATCAAACCTTGATGGAATCTGAACTAAAATATCCATTCACACATGGTTCGGGATTGAGAAATTAATCTGTCTTTCTGTCTTCAACAAAATTAAAGTCACCCCTTCCCGCCCCACACACACTTCTTCCCACAATCTACTCGTTTCTTTCAGCCGATTTATCCATTTTCTAATCACTGAACAAAACTCAGCACTCAAATAAAGTCAGTGCGGTTCTGGGTAGAGTTCGATATTGTAGCTGCCAGGTTTCATTTTTGCTTCTTTCCGCCTTCCGTCTTGTATTGAAATAAAAGCACCTTTACCTGCCTTTAAGGTGGATTATTTGGTGCAATCTAGAGAGCTTATTCATACATGTGAGAAACATTCTTTTCCATTCAGTGTAAATGACTGAGACCTGAACAATGAAACTCAACCCCATACCGAAGACCCTCTAATGGTACTTCAAAGCCTTTGTTGGGCCGGAGAGAGTGTGGAGGGGTGCCCAGGGACTGAAAGGAGGCCCTGTAAACAGAACAGCTGGCCTCTAGGCTTTGGGCTGTGAGAAGTTCCTTCTTCTCTTTGTGAGGCAAGTGCTCCTGACTAGGCCGAATGGCAGCAATGGAAAAGTTCGACTGAGGCACATCTTGAGATTCACAATCCATTAGCCGCCACAGGGTGTGGAATGAACCTTAGGGTGCTTAACTCTCTCTCTCGCTCTCCTAAAGACAAGTGATAAAACCCCTTCATATGAATGGCTACATTGTACCCTCAGGCACAGCCCTGTGTGAGCTGCAGCATCCCAGGAATAGCCCCGGGGGATAGGGGGACCAGGGGTCCGGTTTTCAACTGGAACACTTGGTCGAAAAGGCACCCTGGCGGCTCCAGTCAGCACGGCCGACCAGGCCATTAAAAGTCCAGTTGGCGGCGCTGTGGGGCTAAGGCAGGCTAGTTCCTATCTGTCCTGGCACCACGCTGTGCCCCGGAAGCCGTCAGCAGGTCCAGCTTCTAGGTGGGGGGAGGGAGAAGCCACGGAGCTCCATGGGCTGCCCACACCCCGAGCACCGGCTCTGCACTCCCAGTGGCCGGGAACTGCGGCCAATGGGAGCTGTGGGGGTGGTGCCAGAGGGTGAGAGCAGTGCACAGAGCTGCCTGCCACGCCTCCACCTGGGAGCCGGACTTGCTGGCCGCTTCTGGGGCACAGCGCAGAGCCAGGACAGGCAGAACGTGTGCCTTAGCCCCCCACTGCACCACTGACTGAGAGCCACCCAAGATAAGCCCGTGCCCCAGCCCTGAGCCCCAACCCCCTATCCCAGCCCTGAGCCCCCCCTCAAACCCAGAGCCCCCTCCTGCTCCCCAAACCCCTCATCCCTGGCCTCACCCCAGAGCCCTCACCCCAACCCTCTGCCCCAGCCTAGTGAAAGTGAGTGAGGGTGGGGGAGAGTGAGCCACCGAGGTAGGAGGAATGTAGTGAGTGGTGGGCAGGGCCTCGGGGAAGGGACGGGGGTGTGGCCTCAGGAAAGGGGAGGGGCTAGGGTGTTCAGTTTTGTGTGATTAGAAAGTTGGCAACCCTAGGAGACTAATGTGACTTGGTGACTCCCTTCAGAGATGTCATTCCCCCTGCCTGGCTCTTTGAGTCTTTGGGGTTGTAATCTGCTGCGGCAACAAGTTATGGCACCCTGCAGTGTGCCAGTTCGGCTGAACTAGCTGGCTGGTGCATGGGGGAGGGTGGGAACACAGCACCTTCTCAGCCATCGGTGCCCAGTGCCAGCTCTGGGCATCCCACCCAAGGAGAGGAGGGGATTTTTTCCTCTCCCGTCCTGCCCTGCACAGATGTTTAGCCCAAGTCACAGTCCAGTCCAAAATAAATGGTGCGGGCAGCAATGCTGACGCTGACGCTTTAATGCCACACTGAGAGACTACAATGGAGCCAGGCCCTTAGCTGCCCCAGTCTGGCCTATGAAGCATGGGATGATTTCTGGTGATAAGATACCACTGTCACCAAGGCCGGTGCAAGGAAGTTTCACGCCCTAGGCGAAACTTCCACCTTGCCCCGCCCCAGCCCTGCGGCAGCTCCCCGCCCTCCCCTCCACCCTGAGACGCGCCCTCACCCCTCCCCACCCCAGCTCACCTCTGCTCCGCCTCCCCCCCGAGCACGCTGCCCCCGCTCAATCAGCTGTTTGGCGCCGCAAGCCTGGGAGGCAGGAGAAGTGGAGCGGCGACCGCGCACTCGGGGAGGGGGCGTAGGAAAACTGTAAAAAAAAATGGGGGCACCGCTTTTTGGCGCCCCAAATCTTGGCGCCCTAGGCAACCGCCTAGTTTGCCTTAATGGTAGCACCGACCCTGACTGTCACCAGTCATGTCACTCTCACCTTTTAAGAAAGGTAAAGGGAGCCGTGCTGGAGTGAAATCAGTGCCCTGTAGAAAAGGCTTCCCATGGAAGGTATGAGGTCCTATTACCAGAGTATCTGAGCAGCTCACAACCAGTACATGAATTTATCCTACGTCTCCCAAGTTCCAGCTTAGCACTCTAACCCCTGGACCAGCCTTCCTCTCCTTTCCCCTGGTACAGACCGTTTCGGAGCCCATTATCAGGGTTCAAAAGTTAAAAAAGACCAGAAGCAACTGAAATCTTTGGGCAGCTCTCTAGAGTAAACAGCGTCAGAGTCTTCAGCACTTCATTACTGCTTATCTTTTGATTTTATTAAGTGCTGTTTTTGGCCCCTCATCGATGAACGGTTGCCAGGATGTTCTGAATACGATTACTGCCAAAGGCGGAATAAACGGAATGTATTTACTGACACAGTAGCAAAACACTCTCTCTTTGGGTAGGAGATCATATGGTTGGGATTGAGTTACACTTTATCATCAAAGCGCGGGAGTTCGCAAGCCCTTGGACTGGACACAGTTCTAACGGGTAATGGATCTGTTTTTTGCAGACAAGGCAGAGTTCATCGACCAAACATACGGAATTCAGTACACTCCACTCTGGTTATGAAGGGCAGGGACTTTACTTACAATAAACACTTTCTTGTCATTCCAATGCCTTAAAAGGAAGGGTCAGGAGAGCTGGTAGGCAGCTGTGACTATCGCCAAAAAAAAAGGTTGCAGAGAGCAAACAGAGTACAAACATTCCCTGTAAAATATTTTTCCATAATCTATTTTCATTACTCTAGTCCAACAAATACTATAAATGAAACTATTGTGATTAACTGTATTATAGTAGCAGCGAGTGGACTCTTTGTGCACGGGACTGTTCAAATCTATAGTAAGAGAAAGCCCTAGCTGAAGAGCTTACAGTCTGAACCGACAAGGCAGACAGAAAAATCAAGGCACAGAGAAGTGAAGTGACTTGCCTAAGATCACACAGTAGATCAGGGGCAGAGCTGGGAACAGAATCCAGATGTCCTAAATCCAAGTCCAGTACCTGATCCAGTAGCATACCATTTTTATTTTTACCCTTGTGGTGACCTTGAAGCCAGTTCAGTAAAAACAGCTCCGGCTGCATTAAACCAGATCTGAGCTGTGGCTGTAACCTGCTTTGAAATCAGCTTAGCTGAACTACTTTGAAAACTGATTAGAAAATTTCCCCAGGAAAGCCAGGCCCTGAATCCATGATAGTGACCATCCACATGCCTTCTCCCAGATGCCTCCTACATGCTGAGCTCTGCAAAGGCCATCTCCATGGCGTGCAGGGTGTGCAAATGCCCCTACGCACCTGATCTGATTAATCTGCCATTCCCCATGTAGTGTAACTGGGGCAGCCCTGCTGTGCTGGGGCTCATGACCACTACTACGTTTGGTGAATACCACACAGCTCAAATATATAACATGTGCCAGTGGATCAGACCTGGAAACAATGTGTCTGCTCTGTTTTCAGCCTGATTCACCTCGTTCTGTATGATCTATAATTTACATCATCAGTGGCTACTTGATGTGGGGTTTTTTTAAGTAGAGGTGCTATGGAGGAGGCTGCATATGTCACCGGAGTTTCGGGTAGAGTTTGTGTCTCTATGCTGGCAATGCCCCTGACTGCTTAATTAGAAGGCTGGCACGTCATGCCTGCACACGTGGTTTTGCTCTCTGGTTTTATGCTCTTAGGCCCAGGTTTTTGACGGTATTTAGGCATTGCTGTGCTAGGCATTGAAACACCTCACTAATTTAGGAGCCCAAATCTCATTTTCAAAAAGATTTATGCACTTAGGAGCCTAAATCCCATCAACTGTCAATGGGATTTTGGCTCCTAAGCACCTAAACCCCATTTGAAAATGAGATTTAGGCTCCTATATCAGGCATTGCAATGTTGGGGCAGCAATGCCTAAATACCTTCAGAAATCTGGGCCTTAAATACTACCCCTTGCAAGCATCCCCAAATACACTCGAACTGAACCAAGCACACAGCGGCATGTTTGGAATACGCAAGGCAGGAGCATATTTTTGGAAAATATATAGTCCTGGACATGACAGAGAGAGAGGTTGGAAGCGCAGACGTGGCCACGGTAACAACCTGAGCTAACAGCATGAAAAATGACTGTGGTGTGAGTGCAATTAATAATCCACTCAGCCGAGCACACATTTCTATCTGTGGTTTGAAACAGTTGGAAAGATGTGAACTATTAACAAGTTTCACGTAGCGCCCTGAAAAGCCACAGAGACCAAAAGGGGCAGGGGAAGCCCAGATCCTTTCTTTTATGTTATTTCAACATTCTCTCCTTTCGTCTCTTTCAGGAATACCGACTAGAGCAGTCACCCTGCTCTCACCTGCTGGAATGAGTCACAAGCTCGACTGAGTGGAGATGTAATTCCAATAGTGTTTGCAAGAATATTCTTCCAAATATTTAACTGGCAAGATGAGTAATTGCTATGCAAATTCCCTTGAAGGCAGTGACAGCGAAGTTGACTGTCTTAGGAATGCCAATACCAACCTGGCACAGCAAGAAAGGAAATTCCTGTTAATGGGTACAAGTGTGTATAGAGGAGAAGTAATTCAGCTTCATTGCCGGTGCCCTGCATTGCGGCTTCATGGTATTCACCACCAAAATCTTGCGATTTTCCTTTTGAGGCTGTGGCACAGAGCCTGGTGCCAACCAGCAACTCCTAGCTCAGACATAACAAACTAACTACACCTAATACACTACTTTCATGGTCTCTATTCAGAAAGGGCAGCATGAGAGGTCTCTGATGAAAGCCTGCGACTTTCCAATACTTGTTATCATTGTGAGAGGTGTGTGCAGGTAATAGTGAAGGAATAATGTAACTATACTGAAAACTATGCCCTTCTGCTCTTGGGGTGAAAGTGAGTCACTAGCGAATCATATCACTCAGCGATGGCCCACGCAAGTGTGAGGGAGTTGTCACCCCTCCATGGCTAGCACATCATGTCCACCTTTGCACCAACTCACAGAAGTCAGAGGAAAACTATCCACAAAACTAAGAGCACCGAAACCCCTTGGAAGCGAAGAGGAACGACAGAGCAGCGAGGGGATTGCCATCAGTGCATCAAGACAAAAAACTGATTCAGTATGGCACAGGGTGGGAAAAGACCCTGTGCATCCATCTACTGAGGAGGTACCTTAGTGAGCAGGGAGGATCCGGGGGCCCTGGCTCCTTGGGGCTAGAAAACGCGGCAAAAGACTGAACCTTGGGATATTAAACTACTTCCTTAGCTAGGAAAGGGTGGGGCCTAGGTTGTGGTTTGTGATTTTGTTTTGGATGTAACCATTTGTTTCCATCACTCACTTGTTTCTATTTGAATCACTGTTCTTTCCTCCAACAGATTTCCTTTTGTTTTCTTATATTTGAACTCACGTGCTGTGTGTGACAGAGGAGTGGGGGACTACGGTTAAACTGGGGGCTGTTGCTCCCTTGGGAACGGAGGATATGGGATTCTGTGGGTATCCCAGGGGAACACTCTGAAAGGAGCTGAGGGCTGGGGCACATCTATTGTCAAGAGGCAGGGCGGGTATAGCCCAGTGGAGAGCGCTTGAGCAGCTGACAGGCTGGTGGCGAGAGGGAGCGAACACCCAGCTGACAAGAGCAAGCCTCCATCACACTGCAGGGAGGTGACAACACAGTGACTCAAAACCCTGGGTGTGCCAAGAAGCGTCACAGTGGCAGCTTCGGTTCTCTCTGCCAAAGACGACGCAGGGCTCTGCATTACGCAGCACAGAGGACAGCAAACCAAAACCATGCTAATGTGTACATACTTCTGTGGTGTATAACTGCCTGGGAGAGCAGGCAGCTTCCACTCCACTCCACCACACAGTTCAGGGCCACATTTTCAAGTGTTCAGCATCAAAACTGGGACCAGATTTTCAAACTTTCTCAGCACCCAGCAGCTCTCACTGGGACACTGTTTGGGTGCGGAGCTCTTCTGAAAATCTGGCCCCAGTTGCGGGCAAGCACCTTTGAAAATCTGGTGGCTGGCGTGGGATTTCTGCTCCCATTGAAGTCAACAGGAAGTTTACCATTGCTTCCACAGAATCGAGGGCGGGGCTAATGCTGAGTCCTTCTGTAATTCCCACAGCCATGCTGTCTTGTCTCTCTGGAAGGACACAAGTGTATCTACATGGGAAGCAGATGGCTGTCTTAACCCTTCTTCTTGTACCCTGTTTAAAGCCAGCTGTAAAATTTGTCTCAAACATGCAAGATGCTGCATGCTCTGACCTGATCCAGTAAAGCACTTACGCTTGCTTAGCTACGCACATGAGCATTCCCATTGATCTCAGCTGTACAGATGTAGACGTAGCTGATCTAGACATAGGCCTGGTCTACACTACGACTTTAATTCGGATTTAGCTGCGTTAATCCGAATTAACCCTTCACCCGTCCACACTACAGAGCCAGTTAATTCGAATTAAAGGGCACTTAAAATCGATTTCTGTACTCCACCTCGACGAGTGGAGTAGCGCCTAAATCGATTTTGTTAATTCGAATTAGGGTTAGTGTGGCCGCACACCACCGAATTACTGTGGTTAAAGTAATGGGGTAGTGTGGCCGCACACCACCGAATTAATGTGGTTAAAAACCGAATTAATGTGCTTAGTGTGGCCGTGCACAATCGAATTTATACAACCTGTTTCCCAAATTCGAATTATCTAAATTCGGATTAATCCTGTAGTGTAGACATACCCATAGTACTCAATCCTGCTCTGTGGAAATGCAGCTGTGAATGAAATATACTTGTTTGTTTCCTGGCTCTTTCCCATTTTGCCATTTTTCCAAACTTTGAAATGATTTGTTTCAGGCCTTCCAGTTGAACGGATGAGGGGCAGCATGTTCAAATAAAATACTAACTGGCAACTGCTTATCCATTGTGATGATCCTTTGCTGGAAACTCACGGATAAATACCAATGGCACAAACAGTATTTCAGAAGGTTTGCTTTTTTGCAGTATACTGTAGTATCAATGTACTTCTGTGGAACAGGCATCTTTAAACCTTTACAGTCGAGCTGAAATGTGACTCCCCAAGAAAGGGAATGTCAGAGTAGGGAGGAAAATAAATGATCATCCAATAACATTTTTCTAACCCTCTAAAATACTCTTAATAATTAAGTGTATCTTGGTGGAAAAAAGTAAATGGTAGATAACGACCAGGAGAGTTCGTCCCTGATTCAACAAGATACTAAAGCACATGCATAATTTTAAATCTGTCAGTAGTTCCATTGAAGTCAATGCTACTCATGTGCTGAAAGTTACGCTTGTGCTTAGGTGCCTTACACAGAATCAGGACCATACTCTGTTTGATAAGTTGTGAGCAGCATCACCAGCAGAGGGAGACAGAGTTCACACAGGCTGCACACAGAGACTGGTGCCATGGTTAGTCTCCTATTCCACAAGCAATCACAGAAGCTACAGCCATACCTAACGTATCAGGATTTGGATGTACTTTGCATGGACATGGTACATAAAGCTACGTGGCATATTTCTAATTTTTCCTAAGTCAACTGCAATCTGCTCTTGAACCTGCCCCTTCCACCCATCACTCTACTAATTTCTGTGGTGCCCTGATTGATACCGGGCTCAAACAAGACACAGCAACAGAGATCGATACAGCACTATGGGAAAGCGAGAGAGTGGTTGTTAGAGGAATGGCGCAATAAGCTGGGGAAAAGAAGAGTTACAAACCACGTTTTAAGGCCTGGGCAGAGCCTGACTAATTTCAGTGGGGTAGCATGTTCTACACAGGAGTCCGTCCATGTGCAACAAGTTGCAGGATTAGGGCCTCTTCATTTAGGGCCTGACCTAAAAGTCATTGAAGTCAATGGAAGTCATTGACTTCACTTGGCTTTAGGTCAGGCTCCTTCCTTCGCGGAACATGGGATTTAACTAGCAACTAGCAGGAGAGGAAAGGGGGAATAAAATTCATATAATATCGCACCACACAGGATTTAAGTCATAAATTGAATCTAATCACTAGCGTCTAATTGTAAGGATGGGAACTTCGATGTCTTTTTTTTTTGTTTCATGCTGTGTTTCTTTATAGCTATAAATAAGACATTTTAATTTCATGTCATAATTAAATAGTCTTTCTGCAAATATATGCAACATTTTTATTTTATCCTTTAATGTGTTCATATATCAATGAGTGCGTAGAATCACCTACTGTAAGAATAAAAATGATCTAAACTGATGATAATATTCTGATCAGAAAGTTCCCCCGTTCCGGGGAATTCTTTTACTGTTGAAATGCATTACATGTTTCTACCATTCTGAGTATTATAGAAAGCCTGATAACAAACTAAGAGAAAGCAACAATTACCCACGAGGGAGTTATAAATAAAACTATAAAATATTCAACTGATCCATAATTCATTTGGTAGCAGACATCCAGCCATCTGGGCTGGGATAAACATGCGACTCAGGAATAGGATGGCTGGTGATGAAGATTTTATGTGCAGAATGGATACAGGCATTGCAAGTGATTCCATATAACAGTTTGTTTGTGTGTCGCTAGATTTTAGGCTTTGTTTGACACAATCGGTACCTCCATTTCTCTATTCCTCTGATTATATAGGATAAGCCTTCATAAAAATCACAAGTGAAATCCTGGCCCCATTGAAGTCAATGGGAGTTTTGCCATTGACTTCAATGGAGTCAGGATTTTACCTCATATATGTATGTTTCTATTTCTGTTGTGCATGTGTTTGTGTGCGCAGCTTAAGAATATGTGATTCTATGTGCTTATGAACTGTGTTCATTGAGGTTAAACATCAACATGCACAATTCAATCTATAAATGAAAATATCTCCCCTCCCCCCCCTTAAAAAACACAAGGGCTAAGGGCTTGATCCTAAGAACACTGACATCAATGAGAATCTTTCCATTATCTTCAGCGAGGCTCGGATCTAGCCACAGGCAAAGTGTGAAGATGACAGGAGGCTATTTTCAAAAGCACTCCGTGCTGCCGTAACTGTTCTCACTAAAGTTAATGGGAAAACTCCCACTGACCTCCATGGGAACAATTAAGCCAATGCTGAGCGCTTCTGAAAATCCCATCCGAAGAGTAAATGATCATATCATTCTCATTGGAAAAGAAAAACAAAATTATTGCTGGAAAAACACAACAAGTGAGCTCCATCCTTAAGGATCTTTGTGTAATTTATTTCATCTTCCTCCATTAGTCTACTTTAAAAAAAATATTCTGTTCATATAGCTAAGAAAATTAAAGAGAAAGAATAGAAATTCTTCAGGGTCACAGACAGGGTGACCAGATGTCCGGGTTTTATAGGGGCAGTCCCGATTTTTGGGTCTTTTTCTTATATAGGCTCCTATTACCCCCCACCCCCATCCCAATTTTTCACACTTGCTGTCTGGTCACCCTAGTCACGGGGGGGAGGAGGGCGAGCAATAAGCTAGTAAAATGAAAAGGTACAAACCAAGTAAGTGCTACTTACACCTAAATTCTGACCAATTTGCATCCAGTGTGCAGCCAAAACTAGAAGGGACACTGTCGCTGAATTTAACAGCGGGGTCTGTTTCTCCTTTCCAGAAAAGCTCTTTTACACCCCGGCACTGGAGAAAGAACTTTAGTGTACATAAGAATCCGTCCCAGCTCTTTGTAGTGATAGACATCCAGCAACTGAGCCAACGGGAACCCTCAGGTGTTTCTGCCTAAATATAAAGGCACACTTTCATTTGGATGAAAAGTCCTTCTTCAACACCTTTTTTTTAAAACCAGTGTAAAGCACTGTTGGCTTAGAGATGTTTATGCCACACAACTGTGCCTTGTTATTAAAATGAAAGACAAGTGGGGGAAGTGAAAACAAAAATGATGTGAAAATGGAAGGGAATATCATCCCTTTTACTGGGGACAGAACATTTCCCCACCAATTCTAGCACTGGTGAAACAACTGCCACTTCCTGGTGGTGGGTGAAATGAGCAAGCGTGGTTGCATTTAAAGACATAGCAAGACGCAAATCCAGGTCTCGTTTCTTGTCTGAGATCTTTGGGTAGAGTGCTTATGCTATACGCTCTACTTAGAGAAGATTCCCTGTTTGAAATTCCCTGTCAGGCTGAGTGAAGACACTCAGGCATGCAAGGCGAGCCATCCCTGAACTTTACTGGACTTCACCTAGATGTTTTTCAGTGGCAAAGTCAGAAAATATACTCACTAGACATGTGTGCGCACACAGACACACCCACAGAGATGAGGATGTTGCCTTCATCACCATTACAAACACGTTTCCCCATGTAGTATAATTTTCACAGGGCTGCAGCCCTCTACATGGTGTCTACCCACTCCAAGCGCACACAGTTTTTGACATAAGATTATAACAAGATGTACATTGTAGGTGCCTCGCCAACCTGTGCTGGGTTGGTGTTCAGAGCCAAGAAAAGCCTAACAACTAAGGATAAATGTGCTGAAACTCCCTCTTTCTCCAGCCACGTTGCCCAGTCTATGCTGTTGGAGTTGGGATAGAGGATCAGGACTCTTGCCAGCAGCCCAGTTGATACTGCATGTCATACTTTTTCAGACAGAGAAAGACACAGTGCTCAGCAGTGACCTGGCCAGGTTTCCAAATTGGCTGTGCTGGCTGCCGGATCCCTCAGCTAATGTGGCTACTTGGCTTTCATCCACGTCAGCTAGGACACCATTCTCATCACTATCCTGGCCTCGAAGGGGCAGAAACAAATCACAGAAAATCAGGTTCTCCTGTATCTTGGGGTGGCCCTGTTCTCCCCCTTTAAGCAGCCAGAGCCAGTACTGGGGTGTCAAGAAGCCCATGGTCTCAGGCCCCTCTGATATGGGGTACTAGAAACATAAAAGAGAAACTCTGCTTTTGTTAAGTACAAAAAGCATACAGATCTTTTTGTTGAAAAAACAGCTTTGAAAACGCAAAGTGATAAAGACCGAACAGTCGGATTCAGAGTGGCATCCACTTCTGCAGCAGGAGGCTGGTGGGGACCTACCAATCCCACCACGCATATGTCCCCCCACCCCCTCACAAGGCCGAACCTGTTATCAGCCTGACCTCAAGTGCAGCTTGGTGCTCTGACGCTCAAGACTAGCATGGGCTTTGGAATAGCTGACCTAATTCCAGAATGTGCTTTGCAAGTATTCAAGCCGGCATGCCCACTGCCTGTCATTAACAATGGTGGAGAAATGTAGCCATTAATATCAATAAAGTACATGCAACCCTTTCAGTATCTCTCGTCACTGCAAAGCCATGTCATGTTACAACATGACGTTGAAAAGTCCAGTCAGATGGCTTGATGTCTGCCATGACCTTGCGGGTGAACCAGTCGTGTTAACATTGCATCCAGCTGGGTGTGGTTAAATCCTGATCCGCTACAGTGTGACCATGACAAGCTGGCACATTTCTAAGAAGAATTTTCTTCTGCCAGGGAAAGGAGAAGAGCAGAAGACTCCATGAAGCCCACTAGAGATCTCACCTTGCAAATCTATTTTATCTGAAAGTGCTTAGATACAGTGTTTGATGGAAGCTATAGAGAATATTTATACAGACTGACATTCCTCCTTTATAATGCCCTGCACCTTCCCATAGTATCGCTAGAAGACGTACAGTATTTGCAATGCAGCCTCCAAAAGGGTTAAAAACCATGGAGACATACAGCCAGTGTCACAGATAAGAGGCGGGGAAAGCTGTAGGATTAATTTATATCATAATGAGAATTTCTCCATCTTCAAAGATACTTATCGGCTTTAACTTTGGATAACACTAAAAAAAAAAAAAGCAGGAAACATTCATTTACTTTAGTTGGGAAGTGATAACAATGCCAGATAGATAGAACCTTTCATTTGAGTCAGACCCACTCGCCCAACGCAATTCATTGTTTGAATAGGTAACTAAACAGCAGTTTTCAATATGTGTTAAATCCTCTGGCTTTCTAGGCATGAAGAGTAAATAAGCTCTCTCTTTCTTTCTTACAGATAAGGGAAATCAATACCAAATAAGGCTGAAACATGGGGCACATAGGATTTCCAATCTTCCATGACCGGGGGTGAAAGTAACGTAAAGGACTTACCGGTACGCCGGAGTCCTGAGCAGGGGGGCAGGGCCTCAACCAGAAGGGGCGTGGCCTCAACCGGAAGAGACGGTCCTTTAAATCCCTGGGCCCTTTAAATCTCCGCCAGAGCCCCAAGCCCCGGAGTAGCAGTGGCAGCTGGGAGCCCTCGGGGCTCCGTCAGTGATTTAAAGGACCCGGGGCTCTGCTGCAGTAGCAGCGGCTGGGAGCCCCGGGCCCTTTAAATCACCGCCGGAGCTACCAACTGCAGAGGCAGCTGGGAGCCCCGGAGCTTGGGCGGCGATATAAAGGGCCCAGGGCTCTGGCCGCTGCCAGGAGCCTCAGGCCCTTTAAATCGCTGGCCTGGGGAAACCGGTCCGATCCGGTGTACCGGCTCTTGCCAGTACGCCGTACCGGACCATACCGGCTTACTTTCACCTCTGTCCATGACCATTCTGACCTTTTCCATGTTCTGACCAAAAAGACATTCCATCCCATATGCCTTATACTTTATGTTAGCAAACTAATCAGTCTGAAGTAGGATTGTCACACAGTGGACAATCAGAACAACAATTAAGATCAGATGTCACAGGTCCATCTAAGCTGTCACCAACACAAGCAGGAATTTTCTTATTTTTCCTTTTTTTGGTCAGTAACATCTTGAATAGTGGTCATTACCAGTGGATAACTGATTGTACTGGTATTAAAACTTCCCAAAGAAAAGCATGGAGTTTTCATGACAACAAAAACAGCTTTGAAGTTTGTAACAATCCACCTGTGATAAATGCAAGCATGATTTTAAGCCATTTTAGTTGATCCCTGTCAATATGTGTGTGAACATACGTACGGTGGGCGTGCCTGTCACCCTGTATGCATGTCAAAACCTCTGAGCTGCCTGGAGTCCTGATCCTACATATCACAAATGATAGGTCTCTATATAAAAATTCAGGGCAATAGCTCTGTTTGTGCAAAGATCAGAAGAGGCAGAAGACCTCGGGGGACTCAGATATCAGGATTAATAGTTACTGTGCTATTTAATCATAAAGCTTGGTGAAGAACTCAAAATAATTTCACCCAATATTCGCTTGGGTAGCAAAATGAATTAATGACAGCAGTGCTCACAACCCCTTTTCGTTCTGTGAACATTCTCGCAAGCCAGGAACGTGCACCGAAACAATGAGCAACACAGACTATTTTTGGAAAGCGAATTTTGAACTTGCAAACATGAGTATTCACACTGAAACCTGATGCCATGAGTTACATTTGTTCCATCAGGGAACAAAGACAGTATAACCTCGTTGACCAGTCATCACTCAACAAGGACCTAATATTCCCAGACCTTAGTCATCAGAGTCTTACTCCCACCATTAGTTTCACTGATTTCAGGGGGCTGCTCGGTTGAGTAACAGCTTACAGGGTTAGGCCCCAGCCCAGCTGAATTTTATATATAGAAAACTGGCAACTAACTGCTCATGGTCAATCTACAGGGGACAATTTGCCAAAGCGTTTCACAGCATGAATATTCATGAGTCAATCATAAGCTGCCCTCAGACCATTTGTGAATAAGGAAGAGGCTCAATTCCTCAAAGAGTGATGTGCTCTGAATTATTCCCTAAGTTGGACCCTGTAATCAGGTGCAGCACACCTTCCAGTGCACTGGCTGACTGAGGGGCACTGCACAGCGTCTGTGGACAGGGAGATGGCGCTGGGTACAGCTATACCCGCTGTAGAAGACACTTTGGCCAGCCTGGAGTTGGTGCATTGGTGGAGGGAGGGCGCCAAACCAATCCTCCGGCTCTTGCACCCATGCACCAGAGCCTCGCTGGGGAGCGGAGTCGCTGCTTCCAGGCTGAAAGTGGGGAGGATGGGACGGGAACGTGAGTGAGAAAGGATGGCAGGGCAACCTCTCTAGGCCAAGCGACATCCCAGAGCCATCCAGAGGAATTATATCTGAGTTGGCCCAGCCTGCCCAAGGGCCCAAGCAGCATACCTGCCAGCACGTCTGAGGGTGTGTAGGATACACTCAGGGCCTTAGCACTGCATGGTGGCTGGCCCTTACACAGACCTGCCGGGAGAACAAGGAAACGTCTCATCTTGTGCAGCTTGCGTAACAAGCAGCCACAACTGCTCAGGGGAACACAGGGGCTGTTCCTCTCTGCGGGGTGTCAGACACCTCAGTGGGGAAAGGAAAAGCAGACTGTGGCCCCACTCCCTTCCCCACCTGCCCAGTGAGCAAGCTGGCGACAGTGCAGCCTGCAGACTGGGCCACAGGGAGTTTGGGGGAAGACCATACATCATCCCTGAGGCACAAACAAACCCCAAACGCCCACTGGGGTGGTGTCCCTCTGCAGGGCAGTGCTTGTCTGGCACATTCCGGCTCTTAGAGCGCTTGGACCGAAGTGTTGTAGCAACTGCCCGACTGCCATAGCAAACAATCAGCGCGGGCGAGGACCGTCCAGTTCAAAGTGAGTTAAGAGGTTCTGATTTCTCTGAATTGGCGCATAGGGATTCTCATACAGCAGTCTAGTCGGGTTAGGTTTTTTTAAGTTGCAATTCTCCTAACTTTAAATATCCCTCTGTAACAGGGCCAGAGGTGCCTCTGTAGTGCCCTGCTACCATTTCCTCTCAGGGCCTCTGATTACCTCACAGTCCACAGGTAACTACCGCAGTCCCCTCCTGGGGGCCCATTTATTGAGTCTTTACATACTGACCCTCCAGCCCCAACCCCAGCTCAGTCACTCTCCCCCTTCAGATAAAGAGCCCCCAGCCCTTTCCCTGAGCTAGGTCCCAGCTCAAAGTCTCTCCGCTTTACCTGGCTGGAGCTCAGCCTTCCTCTGCCCCTCTGGTTTCCAGGCCCAAGTCCTTGGGTCTCCAGCAGGAACTAGGCCCAGGACTCCCAGGCTCTACCTGGCTGAAGCTTCCTCAGCAGTCTGGTTCTGGCTTCCCAGCCCAAATGCTTCTTTCAGTCGGGGTCTCTAGCAGGAGCCTTCAGCTCACAGCGGCTCTTCTGTGTCACAGCTCCCTTGGTCTCAGGGTCTTCCCTGCAGGAACCTTTCACACTCTGTAGCCTCTCCACCATTTCCTGAACACTTCCCACCCCCCATCATAGCCTTCTGCTGCTCCTTATGGGACAATCCCCCTGATCTCTCCCAGATATAGCTCGTTCTGTAATCAGGCCTAGCTAGCTCCAGCCCCTACGGGAGAGCCATGCTGATACACCCCTCCCACCAGAAAATCCCACAACGTGGAGTAAAAATACACAGGCTCCATACTAGTTTGGTTCTCACTAAAAACACTGAACACTCATAGTAGATTGTAGATCTTCTCTGCACAAATCCTGCCTGACCTAGATACATGATGCACAATCTGTCCATGCAACCTTAATTCAGACGCTTGGGCAAATGCGTTATGACACCACCTTTAATTACACGACCACAAGTAGTTTCCCCCCCACCCCGGACCCCTGCCTCACTCAGGGAATGGATCTGAGCTATGCAGTGAACAAGACTGTTCTCTGAAGGACAGGGCCAGCAACGTGTCCGTACACAGTCACAAGAGTCCGTGGTAAAAATTTTGAGGTAATTTTTCCAAAAATTGAATGACTGAATGACATACCCCACCCCCCAATGTCCGTCACTAAGGACGGTAATTTTATCAAGTGTCCGGCGTGCCACATGGTGGTGCCGACCCCTGCTGAAGGACCCCTACCTCATCCACTCTAGAAGAAGGCGTCTACAGGATGAGGCAGAACACTACAGGGAATGAAAAGTCTGGGCCTAAGGTGCTTCAATACTAACTTTGGGCCCAGTTTGCTTTTTAAAGATTATCCTTCTCTCTCATGGGGGAGGGATAGCTCAGTGGTTTGAGCATTGGCCTGTTAAACCCACAGTTATGAGTTCAATCCTTAAGGGGGCCATTTAGGGATCTGAGGCAAAAATCTGTCTGGAGATTGGTCCTGCTTTGAGCAGGAGGTTGGACTAGATACCTCCTGAGGTCCCTTCCAACCTGGATATTCTATGATTCTGACCCTGCATGTTCCCTTTGAATGGTTAATGTCCTCTGCCACCTCCATTCCTTCTTCCACTGCTGCCTGCTCCAGGAATAGGGAGTCAGCTGGTACTCAGAACTTTGGAAAACCAGGCTTTTTTATAGGACTCTAAAAAGGGATTTAAGAACCTAATTTTAGGCTCCTATTTTTGAATATCTTGAACCGGTGCTGTTCAACATACTCATTAGTGATCTAAAAGAGGAAGTGAACAGCGAGGTGGCAAAGTGTGCAGATGATACAAAATTATTCAATATACACCGCTACCTCGATATAACGTGACCCGATATAACACGAATTCGGATATAACGCAGTAAAGCAGTGCTCCGGGGAGGGCGGGGCTGCGCACTCCGGTGGATCAAAGCAAGTTCAATATAATGCGGTTTCACCTATAATGCGGTAAGATTTTTGGGCTCCCGAGGACAGCGTTATATCGAGGTAGAGGTGTAGTTAAGTCCAAAGCTGACTGTGAGGAGTTATAGGAGGATCTCACAAAACTGGGTGCTTGAGTAATAAAATGGCTGGTGACATTCAATGTTGATACATGCAAAGTAATGCACATTGGAAAGCATAATCTCAACTATACATATAAAATGGCAGGGTTTAAATTAGCCGTTACCACTCAAGAAAGAGATCCTATCCTATCTCCTAGAACTGGAAGGGACCTTGAAAGGTCATCGAGTCCAGCCCCCTGCCTTCACTAGCAGGACCAAGTACTGATTTTGCCCCAGATCCCTAAGTGGCCCCTTCAAGGATTGAACTCACAACCCTGGGTTTAGCAGGCCAATGCTCAAACCACTGAGCTAGCCCTCTCTTGGAGTCATTATAGGTGGTTCTCTGAAAACTTCAGCTGAATGCACAGCAGCAGTCAAAAAGGCTAACCAAATGTTAAGGACTATTAGGAAAGGGATAGAAAATAAATCAGAAAATATCATACTGCCACTATATAAATCCATCGTACGCTCACACCTTGAATACTGTGTCCAGTTCTTGTTGCCTCCTCTCAAAAAGGATATAGGAGAACTGGAAAAGGTTCAGAGAAAGGCAACAAAGATGATCAAGGGCATGGAATGGCTTCCGTATGAGGAGAGACTAAAAAAAGATTAGGGCTGTTCATCTTAGAAAAGAGATGCTAAGTGGGGGGGGGGAGATATGATAGAGGTCTATAAAATCATGAAGGGTGTGGAAAAAGTGAATGAAGAAGTGTTATTTACCCTTTCCCACCATTAATAGGTAACAGATTTAATACAAACAAGAGGAAGTACTTCTTCACCCCACGCGCAATTAACCTGGGGAATTTATTGCCATTGGATGTTATGATGGCCAAAAATATAACAGGGTTCAGAAAAGAACTAGATACGTTTATACAGGATATCTCCATCAATTACTGTTAGCCAAGATGGCCAGAGATGCAACCTCCTGCTCCAGGTGACCCTAAACCCCTGATCACTCCACTGGCCCTGCTCTGTACACTTCCCTTGAAGCTCTGGTACTGGCCACTGTCAGAGACGGACCAGTGGTCTGACCCAGTACAGCAGTTCTTATAAACAGTTTCATGAAAACACGATCCTTTATTATCCTCCTCCTAGAGACTGCAATGGTATTGTGTTTGTGACAATGTTTTTCATACTGATAGACAGTCATAAATTAATCATTTAATCACTCAACTTCTTCAGCAGAAAATCATTATTGGATTCCATACACTGATCAGCCAGAGTTAGCTAATCAGTTTCATCTCCCAGTTTACTGTAATATTTTTTTCATCTTGCACACAGAACTAGCTATTTTTCTTGTTGTACTATCAAATCTAATTTTGAATCGAGACGGTTCACACATGTCTTGCAGTCAGAAAGAAAAATTACATCAGTCTGAAAATGTTAGACTGACTACTGGTGCCAGTTTAAAAAAAAAAAAAAAAGAGAGAGAGAGAGAGAAATGACTTAAGAAACAAACAAATTTTTCAGGAAACAATCCCTACAGGAACCCAAAACCAGATACACACTGTATGTTGCCAAAGGTTTCATATATAAAAAACATCTGGTGCGGCCAATATCCTGCTGTTTGTGCATTTTTTTCAAGTTCTGAAATTAGCAAGGTCTTGGGATTGACAAAGCAAAAATGAAAGGACAACACCAGGCAATCCATCTGCGATGCTGCTTAGTAAATATCTATCAACACGACATGCCATTTTTAATTTCCATGGGCCAGTATTTCTTCTAGCAAGGGTTCTTTTTTCCTCCAGTTCAGTCCTTATACCAACCCAGTAGAAGTCTGATTCTCTCACCCACTCCACCAGTTTTATGCAAGCAGAGTTCCATACTGGCATGCAATGGGTGTCATAGAATGGAGACTGAGGCCCTTGATCTCTGACTGTGTCCAACCATGCCATCTTAAGGCACAGAGAACTCTCACTGAGTTCACTGGGAGCTGGAGGTGTATAAAGCCTACAGCCTCTCTGGGTGGGTCACACATTTTCGATCTCGGGGTGAGCGGCTGGTATACTGCAGTTGTGGTGGTGGGGGGTGGTGGGAAAGACGACTACAGGCTCCTATGTGTACACATCTCGTTTGGTAGCCACGAAGGAGTTTTTCAAAGGCACAAAGCAGTCAGATGTCCAATTCCCATGGAAAGTCAAGGTGAGTAATTCCCACTTGTAAAAATCTCCCCCTCTAGCTCTATCTCCATCTCCCAGTGCAAAGGATCTTTAACCTTTGACATCTAATGGTATCTGAAGCAGCAGGGAGCAACCTAAACTTCCAAGCTCTTTCAGGAGAATGTTTGATATATAGAGCCAGCAACTTTTAGCTCATGCAAATAGCCCTTGCTCATCTTCTGAATAAGGACTGAAGGTTGAACCATAAATAGTGCATTCTCCTGGCTCTATTATTTAATTTGGACAGAGCTGTAGGATGTCTATGTGGATGCGTAATGGATTGTGCAAACGTCACATACTGAATCAAACAGAGGAAGCATAAAGCTGTCGCTTCAAGACTGCACAATGAAATAAACACAGAGGGCCCAATTTACCATTATGTTACTCCAGTTCTGCTACAGTGTGATTCCACTGATCGCAATGCAGTTATGCTGACGTAAATCCAGAATATCACACTGGGGAATCAGGGCTATAACTTCCATTATTTTTTGACATGAGCTGCATTTATCATCCCAAACCAACAGGCTACGATTTCCCCACCAAAGATCTGGTAATAACTGTACAGTGGGTACATTCTTATCTCAGTGCACAGAGAGTCAGCGATGCATATAACTCCTAATACAACTAGTGGGAGATTTGGGCATAACTCACAAGGTGGAAGTGTTTCTTTACAGAAAGTGGTGATCGTCCATATCTGATCTTCTCACCCACCGCTACATTTATTGATCTTTATGTGCATTTAGCTCAGCGCATCAGGGAAACCTCCACTGCTGTTTATGAAATGCTAAAGTCAACCCAATAACCTATTTCATCCAAGAGGAGACCTGCTGGCAGCAGCCTTTGTGATGGGGACAATGGTAAACTTCATTAAGGGCCATGACACTTGTTTATTTGAATTAAACAGGTGTTTTTGCAGGTGTCATGCTGACATCTGCCAGTGCTACCCTTGAAGGCTTCCTGCCATGTCAATCAGCAGTGAGCAATAACCCAATAGTGCTTTTATTTCCTCTCCTCGAGATACATTCGCATGCTTTGCCTGACACATCAGCAATCCAAATTAATTACCGGGGCACGGACTTGATTAGTTACAACACATCAATGGCCTCTCGGGTGGCTGCTGAACCTACAAACATGTACCTGTGCTGTTCTAATGAAATTCAATCCCGCTCAGCCTAGCGTCCTTCTGCTTTGCACCCAGGACTCTGAAATCTGTTTGCCACTCGGTAGCTCGTGCCAGATTTCTCCGGTAAGAGCATTTCCTTCCAAAGGAGCAGGAAAGGCTGGCTTGGGAATCCGGCGGCAGAGCCATGCACTGTATTTGCGAGAGCTCTGAGTTTGGATCTTAAGGCTGGGCCCATGCTCCCAAATGCCACTAGCCGGCTGTGCTTGAGGAGCAGGGTACTAAGCCCTTGCAGGAAGGAGCACCTCATGTTCCTGGCAGGTGCAGGAAACTGACTGCATGGGTTCCACATTCAGCCCTCCAGGAAGGAAGATCATTTGCAATACAGCAGCTTTAAGGGAGGGAGAGTGAAGAGAGGCAGAACATGGTAGGGCCTTTGAGGGTTCTGAGCACAGTGCCTACCAGGGTGTGTGAGATGCAGAGAAGGGTGCACATGGGGCTGCATCCTGTGTAGGGGGCATAACCCGGGTTCCCCTTCCTTGATCCCCTTGGCGTGTCTGGGCTCCCTGAGTGCAAACTATGTAAATCTGCTTGGGCTTTACATGGGCTGTGCGAGGTAGATCAGGCTCCTTATTCCCTCTGCGCCCTGAGTAAGGGGAAAAAAAATCCCCATTATCTTCATTTGCACGATGCAAAACTGAAATGAGACAATGAGCAATGAGATGCCTGACCTGAGCCAGCAACACCTCCCCATCCCGAATCCGTTCGGTTTCTCACTGCGCTGCTAAAGGGGCACTGGGACAGCCCCTGTCTTTTCACTTCTGCTCCAGCTGCCACCCCAAGATCAATTAGCCATTTGCTAAACCAGTGAGTCCATTTAAACTGCACTGCACCTGAAATCTAAAGGCTCTCGCTAGGATGTCCCTCTGCCAATAAGGGAGGCAATTGTGTGGCTCTTGTTTTAGTGGGTGAAGATGTGGAAACGTTAAGCTATGAAGGATGCTCCATGTTTAATTAAAAACAAAAAAACCCGACCAAAATGCATCCTGCTGAGAGGGAACATTCCTGCTGTTCCAAGGCTGCAATAATTATTCTGTGAAATGGTGTGTGTGTGTGTGGGCGGGGGGGGAACACAACAACCGCCTGCATAGGAAAGGATTCAAGGCCCAGTCTTGCTACTTCCACTTATTTCAATGGGCGTTCCACCCCACAGAATGGCCAGGGCCCCCCACCCCAGAATCTTAGCCCCTTTTGAAGTTCCACTTACCTGCCTGATTTGTGGTTACATTTACAGACACATACTGCCGCGCTGCAGGGCTCTGGTCGGACACTCCGTTCACTGCCTCAATTTCAAAGGTATAGTTTGTATGAGCAAGCAGGTCCACCATCATGACAGAGGTGTTTTTCAGGCCGATTTGCTGGGGGAGGTACCTGACATGACTGCCACACGCCTCACACAGCCCCGAGTGGGAGCTGCACTTCTTGCATGCAATATAATAAGACACATCTTTCCTTCCACCGGTGTCAGCCGGGGGAATCCATTCCAGGAAGACACTAGTCTCGTTAACATTTGAGATGGCATTCCGAGGAGCTGAGGGGGGTCCTGGTTTGTAAAGTAAAGTGAGAAAAACACAGGGTGAAAATAGCATTCTCGTCCATCCTGCTCTGTGCTACTCTCTAGGCTGAAAGGAGGGGCTGCACTGTTCGCGTGCCATGGAGCACACAGAGCCAATGCACAGCAGCAGCTGAAGGACTGGCAGGGCAATGGGGGGGGGTCACTCTTAGCTGTCCCTCCTCGCTTCGAAGTGTGCGTGTTGGGACCCACCCACCCATCTGATCCAGGAACACAGGGAGGAGTATCCTACCAAGCGTGTTCCCTTGGATGTGCTCCAAGCCCCTGCCAGCCAAGAGAGCAAAGGAGCAGGCATCAAGGCTGAAATCCTGGTCCCATTGAAGTCAATGAGGGTTTTGCCATTGATTTCAGTGGGGTCAAGGTTTCACCCTAAAGGTACGTCTGCACGGCAGCTGGGAGCTGGAATTCCCAGCTCGGGGAGAGACAGACCCACTGGCTCTGCTTGATGAGCATGCTAAATATAGCAGTGGGGTGGCGATAGCACGGGAAGTGGCTCAGACTAGCTGCCTGAATGCAGACCTCGGACGGGCTTGTACTTGGGCGGCTAGCCCGTTGCGCTGTCCGCGTCTCCATGTGCACGCTAGCTCCATCAAAGCCAGCACACGTACGTCAAGCCGAGCTGTGAAGAACACGCCCAGCTGCGGTGTAGACATACCCTTTGTGGCTCTAGCTCCAGATCCTGGAGAATAACACGTACCGAAGAAATATCCGACACCGATTTGTAAGTGATATTACTGCGTCCATGTACTAAACAGCAGCCTTTTCCTCTGCCTCGACAAAGCGTTGCATGTTAAGATGTTTGAATGGCTACTCTCCGGTTTCTTATTTTGCGGAGTGTCCATGCTTCGGATGTCTGCCCAGCCCGGGGAAGGGTGCTGAAGCAGCTTTTCACAGCTCCCATAAGAATGGTACTTCTTTGCCATGGGCCACATCAGACATGCAAGCCAAGATTTTCAAAAGTGACAAATGATTTTGGATGCCTCCATTTTTGGGTGTCCGGCTTGAGACACCCTCAGAGATGCTGATTGGTAGGAAGTGCTGGGCATGTGCCCTCTGAAAATCAGACCCCTTTCAGGGGGATCAAGTGGGACATCTGAAAATTGAGGCATCCCAAATCCCTAGGTACTTATGAAAATCTTGGCTACACTCTCTGGTGGAACTCCCAGTGAAGTCAATGGGACTGTCACACATGGGCTCAGGGCAATGCATGAATCGCAGGACATATGGCCCTTTTCTGGCCAGGTTATAACAATCGCAAGATCAAATTTTCTTTTTCAAATCCTATTAATCTCTCTGAGTTGTCAACAGATAATGATTTTGGAGGGGAAAAAATACCAGCCAAACCGTGTTTTAGGAAATATTTTTGTATAAATTCGCCTTGGAGACTGAGGACAAAATTCTCCTCTGATGTGATGTGAAAGGATAATTTTGTACAGAAGGATGGCAGTAGCATACAACATGTTGGGGATCTTCACAACGGATCTGCACATTGCACCTTGGCTGCACTGTGATGCAGGAGGAAGAAAGGGACATTTATTAAAGAGTTTCGCTGGTTTTGAGTCATGGTGTCACTGGGATTTTCAAAAGCCTAAGGGAGTTAGGCACCTAACTCCCATTCAGTCTGAATGGAAACTCGGTGCAAAATTCCGGTAGGTGCTAAAATCCGTGAATACCTCCTTGAAAGCCAGCTCCAACGTGCCTCCTC
>NW_020664487.1:9546186-9588687 GCF_002925995.2 Terrapene triunguis | reverse complement strand
AAAAAAAAAAATCAACCCTTGATGTAAAATTAAAACAAAAAGAATGGCTTAGGAAAGTGCAACTCAGCTTTTTCGGAGTTATATATTCAATTCTGTGGATCACGTTTTTAAACCGGACTGCCTTAACTGCACACACAGGCAGGTAGTTGAGCGTCTAAGTACCTATTTGTGCATGCAATTGAAGGAGCCATTGATGAAAATTTGTCTTTGTGTGTTTGCTCTCAAAGTCCAAAGAGGGGGAGTTGAAGAGGCCAGTAAGAACTGAATCCTGCAAATGTTTATGCACACACATAGCTTTAAGCACGTGAGTGGTCCCGTTTAAGCCAATGGCATGCTTAAAATAAAGCATATGCTCAAGTCGCTGCAGGACAGAAGCGTAAGGAATGAATTGCAGCATATGTGCAACTCCTACTGTAGCCAAAGGGAGTTTTTCATGCATATGAACGACAGTCATTCTAATGATAACGACTGCATATTATTCAAGCCGGAAAACAAAAGTTAAACCGATGCAAAGAAGGAAACTCACACAAACTGTGGCAATTGGCAGTGAGGGCTCCCCAAAAAGTATCTGAGAATCTTTATGGATTCCACTCTAACACTCACAAACCACCCCACAGGCATCCAGCACGATTTAGCTAATGGCAGCACAGCACATGAACAGTTAAAACAACTTGCAGCCCCGTCAGACCGATACAACGGAAGCTACAGAAATTCAGGCCTGGAGTTGTGCTGAGTTAAATGCATTGCACACAAGTACTTTTGACCAGTTAAATTGCCCCATTTTTCTTTCCACTATGTGATGACTCTTTACGTATACTAGGAAACTAAGGGGGAATGTGGGGTGGGGGAGGGGGAAGTCAAGCACAAGAAACACTTATTGGACAATGTGTCTTTAACAGTAGGTAAATTATTACTTTACTAAAGTTGCCAGAGGTTTTTACTCGCTCTCTACAGAAGAGTCAGTTGCTCTTCTTGAAGGCTTAAAACCATCAATTTCAATAGCAATGCTTTGAAGTCAGCGGCACTCCATAACCCATAAAATTTGCATTCTCAAAGGGGCTCTATGAATGGTCTTTAGTAGTTTGGAGAAATCTAACAAGTACTATTTGAAGAATCTTGAAACTGCTCCACTAAAACTTTGAAAAAAATCACAGTGGTGAGAACAAACTGCTATTTTATTTTCTGAGGACCAGGGAACCTGATATCGGCTCAGATGGTACATTTTTATTTATGACCTCTCTTTGTCAAGGCCAAAGAAGTTAGTTTACTGAAATAATCATAATAAAAAAGATAGCTAATTTGTATATTAAGCAGATACTGACTTACCCACCCCAGATCATGATTTACTGACTCAAAAGGAAACTGGCTGAAGACAAAGTCCATATTTTCTTTCATGGACAATAAATCTGAAATAGTAAATCAATGGGTGTGTTTTTTTAAATATATTCTCAGAGACAAATTCTGCCCTCTGATACTTAATCACAACGCACATTAAAGGGAATTGTGAATTTTTTACTGAGGGCAAAATATTCCCTGAAATGTTCTCATCAGAAACTTCTGTTGTATGTTACATTTTATATCATCTGAAAACTTCTCCACTGTGGCCATAAACTTCCAAAGTGTATACGTTTTTTTATTTTTCTTTCCTTTTAAATTGATGTCCCAAAGAGGAAAGAAAACTATCATTTTATTTTTAAAAGCTATTTATCTTCTGGGAATTGAATAATAATTTTCTCTGAGAAAAAGACACAGAGTTTGACTGAGAACATTTTTCCAAAATTTAACAGGGCATCATCAATTTTAAAATCACATTAAAAAAATATATTACTTATTGTTACAAATTCCAGTTCTAAGAAACTAGAACTTAAAGAAATTAAAGAACAAAACATCTTTCTCAACTCCTTTTTTGTTATTCCTTTGAGCATTTGACAGCCCTTCATATATGATCAGTTTCTGTTTTGCTTTTACGGGAGTTAATCAGTTTCCCCTGTTTGTGTGGGTCTTTCACATAGCAACATGGGACTGACAAGCATTTTGAAAAAAGTTAGGAAAGCATCATTATAAAACCATAAATACTGGCAGGGAGACTTGGCAATGTAATACGTAAAACTAATTTTAAGACCCCTTTTACTAGATTTCAAGTAGATGAAATCTCTTAGTGCAGAGGGCTGGACTAGATGACCTCTCGAGGTCTCTTCCAGCCCTACATTTTGATAAAAATATATGGAGATATACCTATCTTATAGAACTGGAAGGGACCCCAAAGGATCATCGTGTCCAGTCCCCTGCCTTCACTAGCAGGACCAAGTACTGTCCCTGACAATTTTTTTGTTACCCCAGATCCCTAAATGGCCCCTTGAAGAATTGAACTCACAACCCCGGGTTTAGTAGGCCAATGCTCAAACCACTGAACTATCCTAAAGAAGTAAACAACAGAAACTTAATGGCTCTAACAAATGACTCTTGTCAATCAATCATGATGCAGGATTTTTTTTTCCTGTATGTAACTGTGGAGTGGCCATTGAGTTCCACAGTTTCACCAGAGAGGACCAGGATGTGTTGCAGCAGGGAGCTTAATAAAAAGGTGGGAACTTCCTGGTGACAGAGTTCTCTAGTTGCTGCTTAAGGTCTGGTTCTTTGTATCTGTGTCCTCACACTACAGCAATGAGCCACAAATTGGTGTGTGTTGGTAGGGGGTTTATTGCAGATTATGGGTGTTGTAACTTTCATCTGCCCAAGAAATACCCCCAAATCCTACTAATGCACATCCTGGCATGACTTATTCTGCTGGCAAAATAGGACCTATTTAACATATGTACTCTTCCACTATACAGCTGGGATTGTCACAGAAACCCAAGGGAATTAGCCACTCACTGGCCACTGACTTGCAATGGAAGCTGGGCAGCTAACTTGCCCGAAGCCCCTTTGCGAACCGGCCTACGTGTATAACTAGCTTTTTATCTATGTTTGGAATGTCTTTATTTTAAAAGATAAATTTTCTCCCCTTCCCCCCCACCCCGACAACACCAGGACTTCACTAGCGGGCCTCTTCTTCCATCTATCTGTCTATGACCTTTACGCAGCATTGCCTATCACAAACGATGTGAGGCTCCCCCTTCCCGCCCTGGAGTCGCACGGCCCTTTCAAGAGAGCAGCACGTTTCAAGTCACCTTCTATTGTGAAAACCAAACGGAGAGACATTCAGTGCTCCCTGATCCTCCGGCTGTTCGGCGTGAGCCATCCCTTTCAGTGTGTGGCGCCCCCTGGAGGCAAAGGGGCTCATCGGCGTGCAACAGCTGACAGGATCGGGGCCAAAACCGAGGGCAAATTGGAAGCAGCCAGAAAGGGCAGCAGGGTTCATTGGGAGACATGGGCGGGAAGCAGTCACTCTTGGTGCCCCCACCCCGGGCCCTTACCTATTCCCACCTCTCCCCGCAGCCCCTAGCACCTCTCTCCCAAGGTGCTTCTGTCAATTTGTCCAGCTTAGAACCTGCCCTGGGAACTGCTGCCCTGTCCTGTTTTCTGCAGTGAGGGTGCTAGTCAAATAACCACGGTGACATGGTATATATCAGTAGGGTGCTGATTGGTGCACAGCTGTTCTAGGGCCATCATGACATCTAACCTTCTACTGCTGAAAACAGTCCCTAGTAGAAGGAGAGGAGAAAAATGGAGAGCAGAAGCTCCTTCTTCACCTTGTCCCAGCTGTTCTGAATATATTGGCTCTTTATTATCTCTCTTCCATCTCTGAGGGTCACTTCTGCCTGCCTGTTCCCATCCATAGAAGCTCAGTTACTTTTTCAGTTCCTTTCAACTCCCTTTCTACTATAAAATCCTATAAAACCCAGTCCCCAGTGAAGGTCCTCATCCTGCAAAAATGTGTGCACATTCCTAACCTTATGCACTGTGGTAAGCTGACTTCAGTGGGACAGTGTGAGGTTATGCATGTGTGTAAGTGTAAGTCTTTGCAGGACCAGGGTCGAAGTATTTAGAAGAGGAAGTGGACAAGATGCAGCTACAGGTCTACGAGCTGCAGACGAAAGGGTAGCTTCATACTTTGTGGGGAAAAGAGTGATTGAAAACTATCATTTGCCCTCTCCCTCTCCTTTGTCTCCAGCTCCCAACATACCAACCTGCTTGTTATTTCTCCCCCTACAATATTCGCCTCCCTCATCCACTGAACATCGTGGACATATGGTTTCTTTCTTTGTGGTAGCTTTGGAGAGTCAGTAACTCCCACCAATATCACTATCCCGAAGTAGCTAGGAGTGCTGGACACCTCATTATTTCTCTGGTTGCTCAAGCTGACTATTGGGAAATAGAATAACTCGTGACACTAAGTGGCACCCATATATAGTGTGTCTACCTAGATCTATAGCTAAATAACTATATTTTACAACACACGCACACCAGCAGCGTGCAATTCTAGATGCTGCACGTCCAGTTCCACATGCTAAACTCCACGAACACCTACTGGATCAAATCCCTACTTTAGAGGCCAAGAGCCTTGATTCCACTCTCAAGTCCAGTGGTGTAAATCAGGAGTAATTTAGATGAAGCCAGTGGATTAGAGCAGTGTAAAACTAGTACAAGCCAGGTCAGGATCAGGCCCAAAGCCTGTAAAAGCACTTTCTTTCTTGTCATTGTGCCCATTCCTTGTGTGTAACAGCGCAAACGGATTAAAAGATACACAGTGCGTGCTTACTTGTACAGGCCATTGTAGGTGGGTCCGACTCCCTTCTGAAATAGTGTTCTTCACACAGACAGGAGGTGGACGCTTCCTCGTGCGTGTAGCTGTGAGGGGGGCACTTACTGCAGGATGGGCTCTGGGGAGAGGCCTTGAAGAATCCAGGTCTGCAGACTGTAAGAGAGGAACCGGAGACTAAATTCTTCCAGCAAATATTCATCCCTTCCCATTTCTTTTTAACACACATCTTTAGAGGCCCTCTTCACTGCAGCGGGGAGGTGGGATTCCCAGCTCAGCTAGACATTCTCAGATGGGACTGAACTTGGGCAGGTAGCCCGAGCCACAGCCCACACCGCCTTGGCCACGCTGCTATTTTTAGCCTGTCAGCTTGAGCAGAGCTAGTGCCCGTATGGCTCCTCGAGCTGGAAATTGCCCCCGCTGCAGCATAGATATAGCCTTAATGAGACACAACAACAAACACTCATGAGCTATTTTCTCGTGAATTATTTAAAAAACACAAGTGGGAGATGGGAGATTTTCATGCTAATATGTGGTACATATGTAAAATATTTGTGCAGAAGAGAATGAGACCATTTTGGCCATTGATTTCTCTAGCAGCTGCCTTTGTCAGATAGTTATTTTCCTTGCTGAATGTATTAGACCTAACAGATCTTCTGGCTTCTCTCTCTGCTTTGGAAAACATCAAAGTGGTGCTTTTTCCCTCACTCTTAGACACAGATTAGGAGAGCGGTAAAATATGTTTTGTGGATTTCGTTGAAGATGTCCCATGCCCAGAATCAATGTCTCAGCAAAGAAAATAATCATGCCATCCTGGAGAGGACGTGATATCTGTACAGACAGCTTTAAGACATTCTAATAAGACTATTTCCCCAGGGTTTCTGCCAGAAAACCTGTGAAGAATTTTGAACCGCTCCATATAAGACAGCTATCTCTGGGTACCCCCTGAACCAGACATGCCCGCTGTATAATACATTCCCTCTAGCTGTAATGTATATGTATGATGGGCCTTACAGACTGAGAGCTATTATTTTTGTTCTCTTTTTTCCCCATATACCGCATGAGGTTGGGTTGGGGATTCTTTTCCCCACTTTGGTAATTTGAAGTTCATACATTAGTTGTGTCTGATTTCAAAGAACTGTCAGCACAGGCTCAAAGTTCATTGGTTGTTCTTCCTGCAAGATGCCCTTGCAGGCTCAGACCCTTGGAGATTAAGGGCTAGATTTTCTAAACAGCTCAGTTTACAGCAGTGCCTATTGAGCTCAATGGGGAAGGCTGGGTCCTCCGCCTTTTTAGAAATCTGGCCAGTCCACATAAGTGTAACTTGGAGCTACTGGTGCGGAGCGCTTTAGAAAAATCTGATCATTTTTCTGCACTCATTCACCTCAGTTTCAGACTCAACCATGATAAATGTATGTACAGTTTTGCACATGTCTCTGGGCTTTAAAAGAAAACAAACTAGCTCTTTAATTGCTGGATCTACAATCAGCAGTAAAGGAAAATTAAAGTTCAGATAGATCCTTTTGGGAAGTTGATTTCCTGCCATTTCTGAAATCTAAAATAGACACACACATCCAGTTTGCCAGCTCAAAAATGCTGTTACTTTTCTGATTCCTTGAGAATCACTGTAAAATAATTATGACCATCCTGTTACTAAGGCACTGAGACATACTTACAGAAGGTACATGGAAATTAAAAAAGACTTTCAATCTGTCATTCAAAGTTCTTGCCTGGCAAATATTGTGCAAAGAAAATCCAGTGTATTGGCAACTATTAAAATCCTCACTACCACCACAACAACATGATGTACAACTACAGTAGCAGTTTTTAAGATCTGCTGCATGGATCTGAGATCAAAATGTTGCCATCATGTTGGATGAAGTGTGGATTTTTTTTGTTCTTTTTTAGTGGATCAAGGTAAATTATGCAGTTAGCCAATTTCTAGTCTCTGCACATATGAAAGATTTCACACAACTCTTCATCTATCACACCTCCTGTACATTGGCTTCTTCTGATTGGACACGATAGCACAATACCTTAAGAAGTTATCATGACAACAGGGTGATGCAAAAGCTACTCTGATTTCAGTCGCCCCCCTCCCCCCCCCCCGCACCCTCGATAGGGAAAAACAGTGCTGTTGAAATCAACCAGTCACCCTAGATTAAAACTGCAGCTCCTGCAAATGTGGCTGCAATTCAGAAACAAACAAGAAACATGGCAGTGTGGTAAGAATACACAGAAATCCTCCATATTTCCATGGTCTATATACCATGGGTGATTGACAGTTCTTGCTTCTGGAGAGGAGGAGACAGAGTGAATACAATGATTACAAGATGGACAAGACAAGAGAGAGACCAACCAACAAACAGCGACCTTAGACATGGTCGCCTTAGCAGCGGCAGTAGTTCTTAATCTTCCTTACACTTCAAAAAGGGATTGGTGCATACACTTAGGGAATGTTATATATTGAAGACAATGGGGAAGTGTTTAAGGGCAATCATTATACTTGGTCCATGATATTGACAAGGAATTTTAGCTTTTCAAAAAGGCTAAGGGGTAACCTTTGTAGCCTTTTATTGTATTTAATGTGAATTTTGTAACGTGGTATTACACCACCACGGGTTCGACTTCGGTGGCTACAGTTTCAAGCTTAAGAGAGTGAAAGTCACCTCTGCTACTTGCTTTAGATGTAGAGTCTCTAAGGACACATAAAGACCAAGGGTAGTGACCGCACAGACATTCACAAGTCCAAGGTCTAGTCTGTTCTACAAGTTTTATTAACGTTACAATTAAAGTTATGATTACCCAAGCATATAGAAATTCTATGCAGACCGATGCACAAGTTACAAATATAGTTCTACTCACGTCCTTAACAATAGTGTTAGCGTCTGATGGGTCTCTCATGGATTGATTATCAGTAGAGGGGCTGGTTCCTGCTGGAGTTTCCCATAGGGAGCTCAATTTTCCTAATCTAGGCACCCTCCTTTATAATGTGATTCTCACTATACATCATTAGCATTTCTGCACATAGTGCACTCTGCGGTTAGGGCATGTGTTAGAAAAATGTGATTACCCGGTATCTTTGCAATATCACCCATTGGTATATTTTTTCTAGTAATCTTAGGGCATCAGGTTATTCTTTGGTCACTTACTTATATCAGCGTTCCTTAACTCTATGGCTTACATATGGCTAAGCTAAAATCTTGCAGTCCTCAGCCTACAGGTCTTGCATTTCAGCCCTATTTACTTAGATACCTAATACATGATTATTCCCTCTACATACTGATCAATCTTGTACTTTTATAATCCTATAACTTAACTCTATTTAGCATACAACGATTATATCTGACATAACATGTTAGTTAGTTATAACATCACACAAGAAATGAACAAGAAACTAAAATCATTGGCTACATCTTTAAATTTAAAATGAAAATTTAAGCGCCCAATATCCCAAAGAGCTCAGCACCGAGCTATTTCCACTTGGGCACCTAAATAAGCTGGGGCTAAACTGTATTTAAAATCTGCTCCCAGTGGTGGGTGCTGAGAACTTTTGAAAATCTGGCCATAACCATCCGTATAAATAACAGAAACACAGAGCCCTAAAGCACGCTCAGATTTGAATTTATTCTGGAGGGTTGTTCATAAACTACTCAAGAACTGGCATGGTTTATGGCACCATCCCCAGCTCCACGCCTGAAATTCAGGCCTTTTATTTACTTCACATCTACCTCCAAGTTTTGCCTGATCTCTAATGATGCATTGGGTTACAGTAGAATATCTGCAAAGATCTGGGGGAGAAAAAATACACCCAGTTCCTCCCTAATCCCAATTTGTATTTCAAAGCTAAGCCAAATTCACATGCAGACGCAGACCACAGAGAAGATGAAATGAAAGCAAAAAATGCACATCATCTAACAGGGACAACTGATGTCTAGAGTGTACAATATGTAATTAGCCTTCAAAAAGGTCTTGAATTTATCTCATTATGTCTCATCAAGAAAGACAGAAAATCATTATGGCACAAGAGTTTGCTGGGGTTCTATTTTCTGTAAAGCAGCACATGCAAGATAAATCAGCTATCTCTGATAGATTTTCAACAAGACACAATTTGCCGATGACAGTGCGATATATAGCTCGGCTTGAATAGAATGTTTTGTTTGCATGAATAAACACGATGCTAACAAATATGCCCTGATGCTTGATCCCAGGATATTCACATATTTTAATAATGGACATTAAATGAAAATAAAAGCTGTTTCCTTTTTCACAGCAATCTGAATGCCCACTCAGGCTGTATGACACCCTTCTGTGGAGCAAAGTGCCTGTCGTAAGTTACTGCTGCACTTGGCAACCTTAACATGGTATGGTTTTTTGTGCCCATTCATCCAGGGGCATTTTATGATGCGAGTATTTTTACCCTTGACTGTTCCCGCTGTATCACTGCATAGAAGAATTGGGGAATTTGTGCGTTACGCCATGTCAGGGGCTGAACAATGACATCATGCCATAAAGCACGATGTTTGTTGTGGAGGTATTCTTGTTGTACCCCTCAATTCATCGCACAGCACATGGGAGCTTGCTGTGCCCTTCTAAGACACTACCTCCACTTACTCATCTGATTGCCAATACTGACTGCCATCCCTGAATCATCTGCTACTTGTGGCCATCTCGTTAACAAGCAATGTCGTTTGTGACCGCGGCAGTAATCAGCATTGAGGACAATACGCCAGTTTCTATCCACTTAATTCCTGGTCCAAAGTCTGGATTCAGTGCGGTGCTTACAAATACCCAATGGACTCCAATGGGACTAGTCACATGCTTAAAGTCAGGCACTTGTTTAAGCACGTTTCTGAATTGGGGCCCAAGTCAGAAGAGTCCATAGGACAGTATTAGTACAGTAACAAAATGCACACTCATCTGCAGTCTGAGCTCCCACTTGATTCTGAGTATGTCACTTTCAGCAAGATGGCAACTGCCAATGGGAAGCTCAGAAACTGGAGTTTTAATTAAAACCCTTTTCTTGATAAACATGGCCCAGTCTGCACAAGTCTTACACAAGTTCCACCCTTTAGGGAAAAGGAACAATCGATGGCATTTAAAACGCACATATCCCAGACATTGTGCCGACTGAACTGCCTGCCTCAATTCTGAAGGCTGAGCTCACATGGAACAGAGGTCCACACGAGTCTCAGAAGAGTATACACGACTGCAGCAATTGTGGGCATCACACCTAGGGCGAAGCTCAGCCCATGTAAAGCCTCACAACAGAATAGAGTCTGAGCCACCTAGTGGAGGTGTAATGTGTTCCAGTTCAAGGAGGGAATTCGCCACAGAGATGGGAAAGGAGAGCTGTAGGGAATGACCAAGGTGGGCTTGTCCTGAGGACTCAGTGACTCACGGGCCAGGATGGAACAGTGCAGAAATGGCCAGGATAGAATTACTGTCTTCTGAGGGATCCTAAAAGAAGCTGCACGTGCTGTGATGCATGCTGCAAAGCAAAAGTGCTGTGTTACAGAGAGGCCACCAGTGCTTGCAGCTAGAGGACAGGCAGTGTGCATGTGTGTGTGATCTCAGCGCCACTCCGGTTACACGCCTCCCCAGCTACAGACCCAAGGCCCAGAACCCCAGTGGAAAATTCTGCCTCAACTTTGAGGGAAGGAGTCCGCTTCTTGTCCCAACGACACGCACTTCTTGTGGCTGTAAAGGAGCATCTGACCCACAGAGGCCAGCCCTTCTCACCATGTGAGCTTTTCCCTTCCTAACATGAGCAAAGTAAAGCCGGTTCCTACTAGAACCTCAACAAGACACCCACGCAACTAACCTGAACAGGTTTTCTTTAATCCAGGCACTAGGTAGGATTTTAAAAGAAGCCTAAAGGAGTTAGGTACCTATCGCCCACTGAATTTCAGTGGACGTTGGGCACCTAACTCACGTAGATCCCAGCCATAATTAATAAATGCAACAACATTCATAAATTACTGTCTATTAAGTGTGATGGCCGCCGTCACGGCAAACAAGCTGGGCACCGAGCCTGGGACCTCCAGAGCTAAAGCACAAGTTGCCGCTGTAACAACTCATCTTCTCCAGGGACTGGGCACAGAGTTGGCCTCTACCACAACCTCCCCTATTGGATATTGAAATATACCTTGGGATCTGGTCTGTTATTTCACAGGTTCTCTGCTGCCATTCCCTCTGAAGAGCACTTTATGCAGTATACATGACTTTACTTAAAATTACCCAGGTCTCTGGGGTTTAATTTCTAACAACATCTTACCTTATTCCTCTTTGCTTTATCTTTCTATTTCTTATTCAACAGCTTTTGAAAGGGTACTTATCTCCAGCCTGACGTACAGATTCATTTTCATGGCAGCCCCTCTCATTTCAAGAGAGGAGAAAAACCAGTAGAGAGAAGCTCTAGGATTCCCTCTCATTTGCTACAAGACAGCTAAAAGAATTCAAATAAAGTTTGGGAGCTGTCAATGACACCCACCTCTTTGTTCCTAAAATTAGAATTGCCGCCCACTTCGCTGGTTAACCAGCCAGCGATGTGCGAAACTACTCTTTAAATACAAATGATTGCTAAAGAAAAAGGTCTTTTTAGACACAGCGAATATGCCAGAGTCCAGGGCCAATATGGTGGAGTCAGACACAAACAAGGATTTGTTTCCGTCAGCAGAACATCCATTATTAACAAGTCAAAGTTTGGCCTTTTTTAGTTTTAGGCAATAAAAGGAAAATCTTCTGCATGGACTAATAATAGCTCGCTATAGCTTATTCTGTAGGTGAGTCAATGCTGGATTAGCAATGGAGGTCAATGTGAGGAAGGACAGCAGGAAGAGCCTATTGGATCTGGAATCTTGTGGATTCATTCCTCAAACTGGCAGCTGGATTAGGAAGTGAAGATTTGCAGGTGGCTAGGATGACCAGATAGCAAGTGTGAAAAATCAGGATAGGGGTGGGGAGTAATAGGAGCCTTTATAAGAAAAAGACCCCCAAATCGGGTCTGTCCCTATAAAATCAGGACAGCTGGTCACCCTACAAGTGGCAGACAAGATCCATGGCTGGAAATTGTCCCTGAGATCAGGGGTGGGGGGGAAAGGCATTGGGAGGGTTTCACACTGGCCTTTTGCAGTGATACAGCTGAACTTTCTGTGCAATGTAAGTACCCAAGGCAGCAAAACACAGTAGCAAACACCAAAGACAGAAGCAAAGCAAACCAGACAAATACCAAACTCATGTACCAACTGAACTGAGGCCGAACGATCCTTGGATTTTCTTAACATTACATGACTAGAATCATAAGTAACCTGGGCCCAATTTTCACAACCTCTTTCCGCTACTCCGCTGGCTCAAAAAGGCCACAAAGCTGGCTGATCTGGCAACCTGGGAATTATCCCTGTGCAGAGGTTTTTGGAGCCTTTATCCTCTACAACCGTTCTATGTTTTATAGGCTCTCTCTCTCTGGTGCCCCTTTTAAGGACCTGCTTTTCTCCAGGCTTGACAAGCCTCACACATGTGCTGGGTTGAGGCTGATTGTGAAGGATCTGCACCACCACAGGGCCTGATCCGAGGCCCAATGAAGCGAGTGGGAGTGCTTAATGCAAAAAAAGAAAAAAGTGCCTGGGTACCTAGAAGAGAAGGCAGATGGAGCCTTCTCTCCCTTGTGCCCTGCGTACAACAGGAGTCTCTGTGCTCCCAGCCAATGCTCACCCTTGGGCGTACAAAAGCGAAAAAGAAGAGGCAAGACATTTCCTTCCTCACCACCAAGCACCCAAGAAAAAAGCAAGCGCGCCCCTGCTAGAGGCTGGTGCCGAAGGCATGCTCTCCCTGTGCTGCGGAGAGCCCTCAGAGGTGCAACCTTTCTCTGAGGCACAGCGCCTTCCCATGCTGTCGTGGGCTGATGCAACTCCACACCACCTCTCTCCTACGGCAAAGGCAACTAGCACAAGCCTTCCCCGGTCATTCCACAGCGATTTGGCTCACTGTTAAATGTCGGCGTTGAGTCAAACCAAATACAGTAGAACGAATTAACAGTTTGCAGCCAGGTTCGATTTAGGAGAAGCTGTCTAATTCACAGGGTGGGTAAGCACTGGAACAGGTGACCTAGGGAGGCTGTGGTATCCCCATCATTGGAGGTTTCTAAGAACAGGTTGGACAAACACCTGTTAGGGATGGTCTAGGTTTACTTGGTCCTGCCTCAGCACAGCGGGCTGGACTTGATAGCCTTTTGAGGTCCCTTTTTAGTCCTACATATCTATGATTCTTATCTAAAGTACTCCAGCTTGTCTGGACTTGATACATCCTCCACTTACAGGATATGACCTTAAGCCCCTCAAAGAAACAGGAGCTAGGACCAAGCACAGGTAAAGAGTCTGTTGTCTATATTCAGCTGCCTATATTCAGCAGTAAGAAAACAGCTGCTAATCAACTCTGCCTTCATTAGCACGTTGCTCTAGCAAAGGGAGTATGCTTTGAGATTAGGTAAAAAAGAGTTACAAATAAATCAGATCCAATTCGAAGTCTCCAGAGCTACTGAGCCTTCAAGCATTTAAACCATTATATCACTAACTCCAAAAAAGCCCTGCCTGGCCCTTTGTTTTTGAACAAATTTTGAAGTATGGAATCAATTTAAGCAACCGAGCCACTCTGAACCTTGATTTGTGATAATGACATCCATTTCTACTTAAATAAACAGATGAAGCAGATTGTCATGGTTGTCTTATAACCAAAAATATAAAACAGATGATCTCTAAGCCCTTTTAAATAGTGCAAAAGGACTCCACGGGAAAATCAAATCTGTTCCTGCAGGATTTTCCAAGCAGGTTGTTAAGAATTAATCCTGTACTTCCTAACAACTGTCCTTGAACTGCAGGGTAACTCAGACTGCTGCCAAGAATATACTGCCACAGGAAACATATAGACTTCCCTGATAATGTCTCCTTTTTGGTTCAGCTATCTGTGTTGGTGTGTGTGTCATTCTCTCTCTCAGCATACCTTGGGGAGCTGAAGGGAATTAAATAAATATCCACTAATAAAACACTATAATGCAAAGCTGTCAGTTTCTCTGATGCCCTGAGTTGTCCCAGAACCCTAAGGCAGCTCAAGCACCTTTGCTGCAGCTCAAGATCTGTAGAACCGGCCTTTTAGGCAGTTGCATGCAGTTGTTGAATAAATGGGTCCTCTGACTAATTTGCACCTTAAAGAAGAACAGGTTTCAGAGTAGCAGCCGTGTTAGTCTGTATCCGCAAGGCACAGAAACTTACCTTGAAGGTGAGCGCATCCAAAATGGGAACATTCTTTTATGGCGGGCATGTTCTTAGGGAATATCATGTATTTTTATGCTAATCTGCCCAACCTCACGTCAATCCAGGTTTAAGGGTCATGTGTGCATTGAAATCATCTCCAGCTTCTGAATAAGAAAGCAACCTTGAAAGCTAGAGTATAAATAAGTTAGTGCTTCCACTTCCTCCCCCTGAAATATCACTTCTTCACCATGTGAATCACTAAACTGTCAGACACCAATGTATGACAGGAGTGCACCATCTGGGAAACCAAGAATTAACAACTACTAATGAACTAATGAGGGTCTTCTAAACAGAATAAAACCCCATCAACATTTCATAACAGGCATTGTGCTGAACATGTCACCAGATCCCCAAATCAGCTAGGTCTGTAATCCATAAAGAGATCTAGGATACAACATATAGGAAGGCAGAGTGGCCTAGTGGAGAGAGCACCGAACTGGGACTCAGGAGGCCTGGGTTCTATTCCTGGCTCTACTGCTGGGTGACGCTGGGCAAGTTGCGTCCCCTCCCTGTGCCTCAGTTTCCCCATCTTTAAAACGGGGATAATGATTCTGACCTCCTTTGTAAAGTGCTTGGAGATCTGCTGATGAAACCCACTAATTAAGAGGTGTTATTGCCGTTATTAATTATGATAGGATGTGGGCTCTGTGGTGGTGGCATACTGTAGGGGCTGGGGTTGGTGCTGAGTACTGTTGGGGTGGCTGGTGGGTGCCTAGGTGCTGGGGGTGGCTCTGGTGCCTTTGGAAAACCTAGTGCAGCTGGCTGTGGGGGGAAGGGAAGGAGCCAGGGCCCCTCACCTTGCTGAGACCCCTCCCTCTGTCTGCCACACCCCCACTGCCCCTTCCCAGCTGCATGCGAGGGGAGGGGGGGCAGTGAGAGAGGAGAGGCCCAGCTGCCTGCCCTGCAGGAGCCAACACAGCCTCCAGATGGCGCAACCACCGCTTCTGCCTGCCAGTCAGCCAAGGGTGAGCGATGGAGGCTGGGCTGCGGGCAGGTGGGCCAGGGTTGCCGGGTGGGATGAGTGCCAAGTGGCAGCCCTGTTGCACACTGAATTCAAATTCCCTACCCTCTGGGAGCCCTCTCCCTTTCAGACAGCATTAGAAGGTGCCCATCCAGGCACGGTGGTACCCACCAGGGAATGTTAATCATGTGTGCACATGGGAGTACACAGCCTCGGAAAAGCAAAAAAGCTTGTTTTAATCCGTGGCACATTGGGTTTCTCCTTTTATTTCTTGAAGAGGGAAAGCTGCCACCTCCGTGAATGGGCTGAGATACTAAAGACAGAAGGGTGTTTACTGTTATGGCTCCCGCAGCATCTATAGCTTGATCCCATTGCATATACTTATTTATTTTGATTTCAATCAGAAGACACCTATACAAGGCTCTACTGTGTAGTTAGTATTACAACCAAAACCACCCAGCTGTGTTACAACGATCATTCAAACTGGCACTCTGCCAGCCAAACCAGCCCCTCTCCCCTGCTTCATCACTGAGGGATGAGTACCCTCCGCCCTCTCCAAACTACCCCCGATCAAACAGTCAGCAGATCCCCCTGTTCTCCGTGGCACCATGAGACCAAATGCCAGGGTGTCAGCCTCTAAACTGTCCAGAGCCAGACAAATTCAGACTGGAAATAAGGCATTTTTAACAGTGAGGGTATTTAACCATGGGAACAACTAACCAAGGGCTGTGGTGCAGTCTCCGTCCCTAGCAATGTTTAAATCAAAATGGGATGTTTCCCTAAAAGATCTGCTCTAGCTCAACCAGGATGTATCCTGGGGAAGTTCTCTGGTCTGTTATTCAGGAGCTCAGATGAGATGCTCACAGTGGTCCCATCTGGCCTGGGGATCTATGGGTGTATAAGTCCCACATCGGCTTTCATGTATTCTATTGCTGAGAGCCAGGATTCGTTTCCATCATCCCATCCCCCCCCGCCACGGCGGCAGGGACTCGTTCATGTACGATTTCTCAGTGACTATTTTCAGCTGAGGATTTCTGAGAAGGGTTTTTGGCTCTGCTGTATTACCAGCCCAGCTCCTACACTGTTCCCTAGAGCTGGCTCAGACACTTCCAGGGAAAGGGGGCGCCTCTAGCTGGCCTCATCTCCCCGGCTCCTACAGGCTTCAGCTGCTGCCCCGTTTTCCATGCAGTCCCGCTCAGCAGCCTACATTTTTGGCTCTCCCCATTCCCCAACTGCAAGGTGGACTCCAGGTCTGGCTTCCCAGCCCCCTGCTGCCTGGCTTCCTTGAACAATGCAGGGAGCATGTGCTGTGATCCAATCAGCTCCTCCTTGAGGGGAAAGCTGGGGAGCAAGAGGTAGGTCCCGGCAGGGCAGGAAGACAGAACCCAGAATGCCCGGTGCTTGGCTGCAGCAAAAGGGCAAATTCCATAGCAAAAATGCTAAATTCTGTGGCGTGTTGGGAAAAAGCCAAATTCTGCAGCCACAGACTACGTGGAGTCCTGATCGACATTAAAAAGACAGTTTACACTTCTTAGAACAATTATGACAGGCTCTCTACAGACTCAGGTGGGCAGGCTAGAAACAGATCTATTTAATGAAAGCTGAGATTCTGTAGATCATTTCTGCTGCATGGGGTGAATTTCACAGCTGCAGAATACATGGAGTCCTGATAGTACAGCATTATATATCTGTAAGATTTTTGTATAGGGAGATAGATTTTAAAAAGAAAAATAAGCAGCGCTGGATTCTTTCATTTGCTTTGTGACTTTTGAGCCTTTAGGATGCACTTGGGTCACATTTTTAAGTTTTGGTGCAAAACCATTTTTTTAAAAGAAAGTTGAGATTTTCATACAATCACATGCCTCCAGGAGCTGGACTTTTAAAAAACAAACATGAACTGTAATGAGACTCATGAGAATTTGCAACAATTTATTACAAAAGAGCAGTAGCCAAATTTTGCACTCACTTTCATAGGAGTGAACTGGAATAACTTCATTCATTTCAAGTTATACACGGTATACGCTGGTGTAACTAAGAGTAGAACATGGCTTCATATATGACATGAGAACATGTGCCAATACGCATAACTTTAAATTTCCTGATGTTTGTGTGAGTAAAATATCAGCCACAAGATTGTAGTCATCTTTTTTTTTTGCATCTACAAATACTCTGGTGTTATTGTTTTACTTTATTCTCCCTTTACTACATCATTTTTACTTAAAATGTCAGGTCAGCATCATTACTGACAATTTTTAAACCAAGACTGCATGTTTTTTCTAAAAGTTATGCTGTGTGAATTATTTTGGGGAAATTCTGTGATCACAATGGTCCTTTCTGGCCTGGGAATCTATGAATCTATGTGCCAAGTAAGAGGAATAGCAATAGGCCAGATGCTTCAGTCCTTATTCAGGGAGAACTCCCCAGGAGTTCAGTGGGAGTTTTGCCTGAATAGTGACTTAGGGCTTGTCTACACTACCCACAGGATCAACAGGCAGCAATCGATCTAGCGGGGGTCGATTTATCGTGTCTAGTCTAGACGTGATGAATCGACTGCCGAGCCCTCTCCCGTCGACTCTGGTACTCCATCGGAGCGAGAGGCGCAGGCGGAGTCGACGGGGGAGCGTCAGCTGTCGACTCACCGCAGTGAAGACACCGCGGTGAGTAGATCTAAGTACGTCAACTTCACCTACATTATTCACGTAGCTGAAGTTGCGTAACTTAGATCGATCCCCTCTCCCCCTAGTGTAGACAAGGACTGAGTAGGAATAGAAGGATTCAGCCCAAAAGGTTTAGTTCTACTCCCATTAAAATCAGTGGCCCAACTCTCACTGAATTGAATGGGAGTAGGATCAAGCAATCATGCCTGAAGTTCCCTATATGTTAGCACAGACATCTGTGTCTCTATTCACGTAAAAATAATCAATTGGTAAAATCCACTGGAAAATGGACTAACTTTCCCAAAGCCAGATGTTTGCTGGCACAATATTGCAAAAAAGATCTCGCTCTCTGATTCAGCCTGCCATACAGATTTGGATCCTGGCCAGCAAAGACAGAAAGATTCTCTAATTATGCTGTGGTTTAGAAAATTGCAGCCAATTGTGGTTAAGAAATATGACATTTGGGAGGATTTATGTTGATGATTTATGTCATGGAAGTTTGCTCGACTGGCATTTCAGGGCTTTCGCCTAAACTAATACACTGTACATGTGTTGCCTTTAAGCAGCAGCTAAATATTCTTGAGATGCAACAGCCTGGATGATCTTATGTTGTACGACTTCATCTATTGGAGATGTGGGCATGCCAGTTCTGGAGTACTTCTAGTGACAACAAGAGTCCTTCGGGGATAAAGAAATACAGGATTATTGTATTTTAAACCCCTTTGGGCCTGATCCTCAGCTAGTGTCAATTGGCATCTCCTCCACTGACGTCATTTGGCATCTGGGTCCAAAATGACCTTCACTAGCCATTCTGCAGGAGGGCTAGGGCATCAAAAAATAATTATTTTTAAAAGCTTGATTTAAACACACACACACACACACGGGTTTGTTTTCATAGAATCATACAAATGTAGGGCCAGAAGGAACCTTGAGAGGTCATCTAGTCCACCTCATGCAGGATTAAGTAAACCTGGGCCATCTCTGACAGGCATTTGTCTCATCTGGTCTCAAAACCTCCAGTGATGTGGACTCCACAATCTCCCTAGGTAGCACACTGGAACAGGTTACATATCAGAGTTAGAAAGTTTTGTTTCCTAATATCCAACCTAAATCTCGCTTGCTTTTTGTTTTTAGACTTGCAATCATCTGTCTCAGTAGAACTTGCTCTGTAGCGTGTAATTTAATTTTAAATCAGTTTAATCAAATGGAATGGATTAATATGCATCCAGCAGAACACCTCTATTCAAATTTCCTTGGAGGACGATTCAGACACACCTTGTATAGACCACACTCTCTGGGCCCTCAGTGCAAACACACACAAGGGAATAAACCTGAAGTCAGATGGGCTACTCATGAGAGTAAAGTGCAAAAGCATTTGCAAGTCCAGACCCTATTTCATTAAACCCCAGAAACACCACCGGATAATGAAGCTCCCCAGTAGTTCTGCTGCAGGTGACATTCCCATCAGTGAGGCTGAGCACTGACTGTCACGGTAAAGCAACACTCGAATCTACTGTGTGGCTCTCCCTTTTGAATATGCTCCTTTTCCCAAAAATCCTGTGGCATGACATCACAATGAACTGGGTCCAATTCTGCCCTCACTTCCATTGATGCAACTCCCATTGGGCCAGATTCTGCCCTGATTTACAACCCATGCAATTACACTCAGTTCAGTGAGGTCGAACAAATTAAAGAATGTACAGGGGGTGGATCCTCCCCGAGGGCAAGCATGAGTGTCCCAGGACACTTTACAGGGGAACCCAGAGTGACTCACTTACGCTAATGCAGGGGTGGGCAAACTTCGGCCCGCAGGCCACATCCAGGCCGTGGGACCGTCCTGCCCGGTGCTTGAGCTCCCGGCCGGGGAGGCTAGCCCCCGGCCCCTCCCCTGCTGTCCCCCCCACAGCCATGCCACCGCATGGGCAGCGCTGTGGGTGGAGGGGCTGCGAGCTCCTGCCAGGCAGCGTGGCCGGGGAGCGTGGCTTCCAGTCCTGGCGCTCTGAGCAGCATGGTAAGGGGGCGGGGAGCAGGGGGTTGGAGAAGGGGCAGAGAGCCCCCGGGGGCAGTCAGGGGACAGGGAGCAGGGGGCAGTTGGATAGGGGGTGGGGTCCCAGGGGGGCAGTCAGGAGAAGGGAGCAGGAGGGGTTGGACGGGGAGGTTGGATGGGGGGTGGGGTCCTGGGGGGGTAGTTAGGGGTGCGGGGTCCCGGGAGGGGGCAGTCAGGGGACAAGGAGCAGGAGGGGTTGGATGGGGCGGAGGTTCTGCCGGGGGGCGGTCAGAGGATGGGGAATGGGAGGGGTTGGATGGAGCAGAGGTTTGTGGAGGTGGTCAGGGGACAGGGAACAGGGGCGGTTGGATAGGTGTGGGAGTCCTGGGGGGCCTATCAGAGAGCAGGGATGTGGATAGGTCAGGGCAGTCAGGGGACAGGGAACAGGACAATCTCAGGATTTTGGAGGGGGCTGGCTCATGACTTCTGAGTGCCTGGGGCTGACAGCCCTGCTTATGTGTTAGTGAGGAACACCGAGTACTCAGTCACAAGCACCTCAGGCCTAAGGGCACACAAGGGACGAGTCCAGAGTAGAGAATTTTGCCTTCAGATTCTGATTGGCATTTTGGGGGTATTATTTGGAACAGAAACACTGAAGATGCTTTCGTGTTTTGGGACTGGTCTCCTACTGCCCGTGTCCAAGGACGATTAGAATTCACCTGCTCTACACTTAGCTGTGCTCTGGAATTGGTCTCTTAGCAAGGTGCAGCTGTTCCAAAACTTTGGAGGAGGAGAAGAGAAGCAAAGCAAAGGTTTCTTTTCTTTCCCTCTACACATAACCTGACTATCCTTCCTTCCCTGACAAACCCAGTTCCCATTGCCAGACTTCAACATATCATCAAGCACTAGCCTGCAGCGCATTTAGCAGCAGCTGTTCCGCTGGTTCTGGCAGTTCGTCAGATTTAGAGCTGTCATTGCTTGATTTATGAAGGTTTCATTCCCAAACTATTAGGAGGGATTACTATTGCTCATCTTCAATTTAATTGGCTCCCCAGCTATACCCAGAAAAATAACCACTGTCAACAAGCACATATTTGTGTTGGAAACATAGACCATCTTATTAACATTACCACTCCTCTCTTCTTCCTTGTATTAACTTACAAACTCTTCCCCTTATTAATTACTTCATGTTATGGGGTAAGGGGCTCCCTCTTTCAAACAAAACATATATGTGCCGAGTCGGGCACTGGTAATCAAAGACCATCTTCTTCCTTTGTTGCATGTGTGGAATACTACTCACTAACGTAAATGAGAGGTCTGTGACAAAGTTGAAGGCAGTATATGCCCATAAATGCATCAAACTAGAATCATCAGAATGATAGTAGGGAGTGGCATGCTACTCCAGGTGAGAGAGGCAAGTGATGACCTCTGGGAATGTCTTGAAAGGACAGCGACCAGCATTTCTCCTTCCCCACATAAAAACTTGCCATTGTGAATTGTGTCCCATGGATGAATGTTCTCCAGTGTTGCCAACGATCATGATCTGATCACAACTCCTGTGGGTCCCTGGCGTGTTTTTCTTAAAGCTCTAGCCCCTAGAGTCCTATAACTCGTAAGTTGTAGGAGGATCTCAGCTTTCATTAAAAAAAAAGGAACTTTCTAGCCACCCTGGTTTTATGGAAGCACTTGATAACACATGTTCTAAAGGTTCAAAAAACAGAAGACAAGTCACATGTTGGGTTCTTTGCTTATTTTCTTCAAAATCTTGTGGGGTTTTTTTGAGTCAACCTCATGATTTTTGAGTGACTGAAACGGGCAATATTGTTTTCTAGAAATCTCATGAAATGTGTTTCTTTGGTGTACGTCATTGTTTCTGATGTTGTAGAATGTACGTCGTAAAAAGCCACAGAATGTGCAGAAGCAGCACTGTGGTTCCTTATTGTTGTGTTTTTAAGATGCATGCACACCCAGACACACGCGTGCCTCAGACATGATTTTGATATCCATGACACACATGAATGAGCAATGGAATCTATTGCATTTACGAGGCATATTTGACTAACTCACCTGCACTCTGCCCATTGGTGCAGCCTTTGTGCCACTATCCTTGCACCGCTGCATTCTCCTCACTAGTGATGGTGGGCTAGTCCCACACAGTCCTTGTGCCTCAGTATTTCAGCAGCTCTGGATACTAGTAGCTCTAGTCCTGCATGGTCCTTGTGCTCAAGCAAGACCAAGGACTGGGACTGTGCCAAGCATCTGAAGCGTTGACACAAGATAGGAAGGCTCCAAACTTTCTCCCTGCTCCTATGCCTGCCTGTCTCTTTCCCCTGCATCTGTTCCTCCTGGGAATCATTCCCTCCTCATCTTCTTTTCCATTTTACTGGATCCCTTGCTATTCCCCCTTCTGTCCCACTCATCTCATAGCAAGCCTGCAGTAGAACCAGCTCACTGGATTGCCAGACCTGGGCTTTAATCACAGACCGCATCCATTTGCTTCGCCAACATCTGCAAATGACTAAGATATGTAGGTGCTTTTGTTTTTAAAGAGAGAGAGAGAGATGCGTGAAATGTCAAATAGGAATGTCTAAGGCCATGCAACTTAACTCAGTTCGACATAACTTTTTTAAAAAGCACATGGATAAGTGGTAAAAAAAACCATAGGATTTATTATTTTGAATACAAATTCTCCTGTCATCCAGCCAACTTGAAAACCAAAAACAGTGGCAATTAAATTTGTTGCTACATTATGTAGATGCATTCAATTTACAAAATGCTTCTGTAAAATATTTCCCTTCAGCGCGGTGAGAATATACTGCACTTTTATCATACACTTTCTCCCCTGTTCATAAATTTATGTTGTCATTGCTGGCTGCCCTGTTTTTTCCTGCATTACTTAATGCTCGTCATTTTCCAACAACTGTCTCTGCTACTTCAGCTTTAAAGAATCACGGCTGTAATCTAAAGCCAATGTTTATGTTTCCGTTGATAATTTGTAAGCTAGGTAGCAGTTGAATGACAGATATAGAAGAACTGGTGAATTTCCTTTGCTATTTCAAGATTTTTTCTTCCCCTACATTTCAGTCTTAAGGCTGCTAGAGTAAATGAAATATACCCACGTACTGCTGCCCAAGGCTGCAAAGTGCATATTAATTCTGCCAGGCATTATAGACACTCTGAAGAATTGCTAATTTAACAATGGACTGTGAAATTATTTTTTCTTTCTCTATTAATTGCTCTGCTATTTGGAAATGACTTCCCTGCCCTGGACTTTTTACTGTATGATGAAGTGTGGGCATTTCATTTCAGCATAAAAATAATAATAATTGAAAGCTTTCTCTCTGATAGCCCACTGCTTCTAACTAACTATAAATATGTGAAACAATCTCTGATAAAAATAGGTTAACATCAGGCAGGTGTTCCATTGTCATTTTATCTGGGTGATATTAGCAAAGTCTGACAGGAGAGCGCACCGATACATTTCACTTGTGTCTGACATTTTGATTCTGTTTGTTAGAGTGTATGCGCAGGGATCTGGCTTTCTCTCCAAGACCTCTATTTCTGTCAGCCTGTGCAAACACTATTTGACAAGATGTCCATTTAACGGGGGGGAAAGACCAGGTATCTGGGAAAGCTGCAGTGCAGTGCAAAAATGGATGCTCTTCACATACTGAAGGACTTATAAAGAGAGCAGCTTGAAATGCGGCTTGAATTGCAAATTGTAATCAATATCTCCCTGAAGGAAAGTGACCAAGAACAATATAAAGAGTGGGTGGAACAGGCAGAGAAATGTTAGCTATACATTCACCTGCATGAATTTTTAAACTTTTTTTGGGGGGGGACTGTTTTTTTTAAGCTCTCTCACTCCTGAAGAATAAGATATGGGGATCCATACATGTAAGATGCCTAAAGGCAAGATTCTACCTTCAAAAGTTGGGTTAGAGATCAGAGTGGTAGCCATGTTAGTCTGTATCAGCAAAAAGAAGGAGTAGTCCTTGTGGCACCTTAGAGACTAACAAATTGATTTGGGCATAAGCTTTCGTGGGCTAAAACCTACTTCATCAGATGCATGAAGTGGGCTTTAGCCCAAGAAAGCTTATGCCCAAATAAATGTGTTAGTCTCTAAGGTGCCACAAGGACTCCTTGTTGTTTTTACCTTCAAAAGAATACTCTGTACGGCCTCAGATAAGTGAAGGAAAGGGTGGCGGAGTCTCCTCTACCAGGAGTGATGCAAGTAAGTGCCCTGGTGTAGAGGTCTCGGCCGAGGTTGGGCCCTCAGCGGGGCTGTGGGGTATCCCACCGCCTCGCTCTGGTCCGCCATCAGTCCTGGTCCGGCAGTAGTGTGGGACAGCAAACACACGGTTAGGGGCTCAGGTCCTTAAGCAGGGGCTGAGCCAATAGTTCAGGAAAAGCCCCGGGCCCTCAGTCAGGGCGGGCAGCAACCACGCAGTCTGGGGCTCAGGCCCTTAAGCAGGGGCTGAGCCAATAGGTCAGGAACCCAGGCCCTTAAGCAGGGCTGAGTCAATGGGTTTGTAGCGGTCTAGGCCCTAGGTCAGGGCGGGGCAGCAATCAAATAGTCAGGAACCCAGGCCCTTAAGCAGGGGCTGAGTCAATGAGTTAGGGGTCCCAGCCTCTCTAGGCCAGGGAAAGGGGGAGTCTGCCACCCAAGGAGTGGGTGGCGGGGGGGACGCAGGCCCTCCCACTCCACTGCGTCCCAGCCCGGGGCCCTAGCAGCGGCGGAAACTAACTGCTGTCAGTGGGGCTCCTGGCCGCAACACACTGACATAGGCTCTGGCAGTGCTGCAGCCAGACTGGGGTCAGCTGCCCCCGGGCTACTTCCACACTCCCCCTCGTAGGGTACCTGGGCCGTACTAGTGTCCTCGGTGCTCTCCACCAGCATCGGTTCCTCCGGGTAGGTAGCGAAGGGCAGGCTCGGCTCCTCCTCGGGATAGCTGGGAAGGGGCAGGCTCGGCCAGTCCTCGGGGTAACGGGCGAGGGGTAGGCTCGGTTGGCCTGGTGAGTCCTCAGGCTGGTCGCGGCCTGCTGCTGTCTCCCAAGCGGGAGCTCGGCCACAGACGTCTGCTCTCTCCGGCAGCTTGTTCTCCACTGAGCTCGGCAGGCGGGCTTTTATACTTCCGGGTCGGCGCCGTGACCTCTGAGGGGCGGGCGCTGGACCCAGTGGCTCCGCCCACGTTGGTGTTAGGGGAGGGTCAGCCCTCAGCGGGGCTGTGGGGTATCCCACCACCTCGCTACACCTGGGTATTGAGCCCTTCAAAAATCTGTCTCTCAAAGAACCTGGATTTAATTCACAACCAGCTAGATGGGCTACAGGGATCTATGAAAATGATTAAAATGACGGCAGAGGGATTTACCGGCAGAAGCAGGAATGACAGATGGAGCCACTCCGTAGAAACCATGGCTTAAAACCATGCAGAGCTTCACCTTCAGGAAGATGGAGGAGCAGCAGCAGCAGAAGGGATGAAACAGAAAATAAATCTTGTGTTTTTGGCTAGGTTTACACTGGGGGGGGGGCGATTTAAGATACGCAAATTCAGCTACACGAATAGCGTAGCTGAATTCGATGTATCCTATTTGACTTACCCCGCTGTGAGGATGGCACAAATCGACCGCCGTGGCTCCCCCGTAGACAGCGCTTACTCCTCCTGACGAGGTGGGAGTACGCGCATCGATTCGGGGATCGATTTATCCGTCTAGATGAGACGCGATAAATCGATCCCCGAGAGATCGATTTCTACCCGCCGATCCGGGCGGGTAGTGTAGACTAGCCCTAAGTAACTGACAATATTGGGAGGTTAGTGATTTACCTTCATTTTTTTAGGGAACAGGCTTCCAAGGAAGGCTGTAGAATCCCCGTCCTTGGAGGTTTTTAAGAACAGGTTGGACAAACACCTGACAGAAATTGTCCAGGTTGACTTGGTCCTGTCTCAGCACAGGGGGCTGTACTACATGACCTCTCAAGGTCCCTTCCAGCCCTACATCTCTATGATTTTGACAGTCCGAAGGATTCTCTTCTGTAATTTCAGCAAGAATACTTTCAAAAGGAAAAGGTCCTGAAATTGCACCAGCATCGCAAACTCATAATTCATGTCAAATTTAGAGACTAAGTTCTCTCACAAAGGTGTTAAACAGAGGTATTTTAATCCAGCTGCAGGCTTTACCGAGGAGTCAAAACTAAGACCCCCCCCAGGATAATTCAGCATTACTAATTTTACATCACAGCTTCTTGGGAATTTTGGGGTTGACTGAGAGTAACAGTAATGTGAAAGCCAAATGATCATGGCAGGAGCCAGGTAAAAGAGGGGCATGCCTTCGAATGAAGTTTTGCAAAAGCATTCCCGTGCTGATGAGCAAACACCTAAGGGTGAAACCCTTCCAAGGAGATCCACTGAACACATCTGAGATACAGTGAGTGGCAGAAGCAGCATCTTCTTTGGTTGCAATACGGAAATGTGACTTCTCTAGATAGCTCCATGCTACAAATGAAGACGTTTGCAATCTGAGCACCACATGAAGCTTGGTCACAACACATCTCTCATGGCTATTTTGTGACTTTAGGCACAGCCCTGATCAAGGGGAAGTGAGTCAACTACACAACACCAAGGTTAGCCCCAGAAGACTCTGTACCATTGTACCTGCCGATACAATACTCCTCTCCCCATCACACCCATTTGGCTACTCTTCACCCATTCACACTACCACCTGCTCGCTCCTGTGCACCCCAGGAACATAAGGGGAGGTCTTCCTTCCTTTTGGCATGAGCATGTAGTCCATATCACAATCCATTAGCCAGGATGGTCAGGGACGGTGTCCCTAGCCTCGGTTTGCCAGAAGCTGGGAATGGGCGATGGGATGGATGGATCACTTGATGATTACCTGGTCTGTTCATTCCCTCTGGGGCACCTGGCATTGGCCACTGTCGGAAGACAGGATACTGGGCTAGATGGAATAAGTATGGCTCTGAAAGGGGGTAGTCTGTCCTGAAACTGGTGGTTTTAGATGCAAATACAGTCATTGATTAAATATAAAGCCATGCCAGGTGGAAGATACTCTAAGCAGGGATAACTGATGAGTAGCAGCCAACACAGAAATGAAGACCTTCTGAGCTAGATTCTGATCCCCTTTCTCACACTGCATAGCACCTTATTCCATGTTGACATGAATGGCACCAACCATGGAATAAAAAGGTAGTATTCAGCCCGAGTAAAGGTATGAGAATCTGGCCCTATCACAGAAGGATGGAGCAATGTGCAGCAACACATGTACTGATCTAAAAGGTCATAAAGCAAATACAGTAGAACCTTGATTTTATGAATACCGATCTTACGAATGACCAGTTGTACGAACCATTTTTCCTGATTGGGCGGGAGGGAAAAATCACATAATGAAAGTGATTTCGATGAAGAACAAGTTGACAGCTTTTCACATTTCGATGCCTTCCGTGCATTGGAAATTGCTTTGCCATGATTTGAAGGACAAGAAGAAAGCAACGCAGTGCTCCATACTGCAATTTACGCACTTCATCTACTGTAATTTTGAGATGTTCAATTTTATGAAGTTTTCAATGTTATGAACGCCTCGATTTCCGATTAGTTAGTAAAATAGGGTTTCTACTGTATAGCAACAGAATCCCAACATGAATGTGGACATCCCACGGAAGATGAGTCTCAGAACCCCCTGATATAATCAGGAAGATTCTGTCTTCCTGTGTGTTTGTTACTCCTCCAATTTTGGTGTCATCAACAAGCTTGATTTCAGTTTAATTGACACCAGAGACTCACCTGACAAAGAATGGCATGAAGCTGCTTGGGCTTAGAGTTTTAAGTCTTCTTGTTTGGAATAATCTCTGGCAAGCCAAGATGGGGAATGAACCACAGCTGAACATCCAAAACCCATTTCCAAGAACCTTGCAGCTTCCAGAATGAGCCACTACCTCGGAAAAGAGAAGGCAGAGAGAAAGGGAGAGAGACATTGGGCCTGATTCACATTTACACTAAGACCTCTTCACACTACTCTGGCATTTATAATTTACCTTTACATTGCCAGAGTTGTGCAAAGAGGCCTTAGTGTCATTCAGAATCAGGCCTTCTCTCTCTTACTAGTTCTTCCAAAAGTAGGAAACTCATTAGCTCGGAAGGCTTAAAGTGTTTACTATTACCGCTCAAAACTAGATAAAATCCAGGGCTGTAGGTAAATCACTGACCCCTCTCTCCCTCTCTATCCCCCTTATTCATGCTGCAAAAGAACCTTGGCTTTTCTCTGCAGCTTAATAAAACCTGTCGGGAATCTGTTTAAGGCTTTCATTCATTATAGCTAGCCTTTAATGTTACATTCTGGATTTCCTTGAGAGGAAATGAACAGTTTAGAATAATTCATGATTTAGCGATAGACTTACCAACAAAGATGCATCGTATTGAGTTACAAAGCTGAAGGCTTCTAAGTTCCCATTTGTGGCTTATGATTTCTACTTCTTTTCCAAAGCATCTGTATTTTAATTCAGTTCACATTCTGCTCCTGCTAGTAAAGTGGCCTGAAGCAGACGGCAAGAAGGGAGCGCTAAATCAAACACTTAAATTACTTCTTCCTCAGTTCCATGGCAGATTTAAAGAGCATCCCGGCACTAACGCTTTGAAATAATATACTGTCGGATCTGACACAGCAGAGAGACTCTGCTTCAATCACACAACAGTCCAGGTGACCGTGCAATTACAATTAACCTCCAACCCACTGTGCCTAATGATAAACGATCATTTGAATGATAGACTCAGCAACGCACCCAGGTATCGGGGAAATGATTTCTGATTCTTACATATTTAAAAAGCAATTTCCAGTTAGGAAAAAGCCAAGGGACACTAATTTTAGTTTTGTATCCAAAAGAAATTAATAATCCCTGCCAATAAGCACACAGGCACTGTCAGCTTCCTAGGAGCAAGATGTATGCACAGGACTTGAAATATTCTGTGAGTTGCCTTGCAAAGTCTCATACTGCTAGAGTGCTGTAATCAAAAAACGCCTAATGTTCCAAACGGCCATATGTCTCAGCAAGCCAGGCCAGATCCCTTTTAATTTACCCATGATAAAGAACAGGCTAAAACGTTCATATTACACAAAATATTATGGAGGCTTTGTTGATATGTATATACTGGGACAGTGACCAATATCATCTCCTTGTTTTCTTGGTGCTCTTCGGTCCATATCCACCTGTTGTCTCTTGTCTTATGCTTAAGGCCCTGTGTAAATCGTGGGGTTTTTTTTCCACAAAACAATTCCAACAGAGTCCCAGTGTTTTAATTAAGTGTTTTAATTTCACGGGATATTCATGGCCTCCAAGTCCCCTCCCTTCACCTGAGCTGCTGCGATTTTTCCAATAGCAGGGAGGCTGGTGAGGAGACGGGGGCATGTGGCAATTAGAAACCCAGGCCCGGCCCAGCCTGTCCCATAGCAGCCCCCGGCAGAGCCGAGAGACACAGAGCAGCGCTGGCTGGCGAGGAGCTGAGACCGGGATGCGCCGCTTGGAGCACAAGCAGGCGTAGGTGAGGGCCCTGCCCTGCATCCGGTTGAGCCCAGGATCTATTCCTCCCCCCACACACCCCGATCTCCCTGCCGGGGCAGGGTCTCAGCTCCAAATCACGACACTTTGTCCGTGCCACCCCCCAGAACGTAGCAGGGGAGCGAGCCAGGTCCCAATCTCTGCTCCCCGGACGGGGCTGGACCAGATGGCCGACACCACCCACTGTGAGCAGCCAATTAGCCCAATACTGTGATTTAGCAGCTGAATTAGCCCAATTCTTGCTCCTGCCTCCCCACTGGCGGCTCGGGGGGTGGGGTGAGAAATCACAGTATTGGACTAATTTCATGATTTCCATGCAGTGCGTGAAATCATGATTTACACAAAGGCAGGGACCATCTCTTTGTTCTCTGTTTGTACTGCCCCTAAGACAACGGGGCGCTGACCCTCCACTGGGACTCTAGGTGCTACGATAATACAAATTCATAATAATGAAGATTACACTCCGGTCTCCAAGGGCTTGCTTGGGGTGATAAAAAGGAGTAAGACCCCCCCCCCCCGCCCCGCCCACACACACACACACACACACACACACACACACTCACTCAGAGCTCAGGTCTGGATACAAAAGGACTAAGCGGGGCTATTCGCCAGCTCTTTCACTCCCCAGAGCGGGTGGGTGAGGCAGTAGGCGGAGCCTTTGTTCCAGCGACCTGCCCACTGGTCAGCACGACGGAGCTATTGCAGGAGCTGTCGTACCAAGGAGGAAGCAGCCGACGGACTGTGGCCCAAAGGAGCATCTCTGAGTTGCAGCATCCCCTGCGGCGACCACTCCTCCTTCAGGGCTGTGCGTAGAGGCACAAGCTAGCCCCGAACATTTAATCAAAGGAAGATGATGGAAGCATCACTGAACTGTTGGGGCTTTCCCTTTGAGCAATGCTGCCTCTGGGTACTGGCTTTCTCTGACAAGACAAGAATGTCAAGAAACAACAGCCTAAAAAACCACAAAACATTACGCCCTCAACAAATGGACAGTTACTGAATCCATGCTGCCCTAAGTAACTATTCAAAATGCTGGTGTATTAGTCGCATGCCTGAAACGACTGCACTGTTTTCAAAAAATGTAGCTAGGTATTGGAAGAGCTGAATATACACCTCTACCCCGATATAACACAAATTTGGATATAACACAGTAAAGCAGTGCTCGGGGTGGGGGGAGGCTGCGCACTCCAGTGGATCAAAGCAAGTTTGATATAATGAGGTTTCACCTGTAACGTGGTAAGATTTTTTGGCTCACAAGGACAGTGTTATATCGGGGTAGAGGTGTACATCATTGCAAATTCCAGTCACCAATTACAAGCAAGCCAGGCACTTCCTAGACACCCATGTCATAGAATCATAGAATATCAGGGTTGGAAGGGACCTTAGGAGGTCATCTAGTCCAACCCTGCTCAAAGCAGGACCAATCTCAAACTAAATTCCCAAATCCCTAAATGGTCCCCTCAAGGATTGAACTTACAACCCTGGGTTTAGCAGGTCAAACCACTGAGCTATCCCTTCCCTCCATCCCCAAGAAACATCTCCAAAGGTTTGTAGTGGGAAGTTTTATTTACCTGTCCTCTCAGCTGTTAGCGCTTGATCCTGCAGGGAGCAGATCAGTGCTGTGCTGTGAGCCCAAAATATCATACAGGACTGAGCCCACAGACACCTGGAGTCACATCCTCAGCTGGTGTAAACTGGCGTAGCTCCAGCTATGCCGATTTACACCATCTGGGGATCCAGCCCATTGACGTCAATAGAGCAACACTGGTTTACGCCAGGTCGTGATCCGGTCCATAATCCTTATGGCCTGTAAGAAATCTCTAGGTTCCTCTTCCACGGTGTGTTGTAATACATGTTCCCAGAGGGTACTGAATTATTTTACTAGCTAAATCACCCTAAACACAATTACAATTAACCTATATTCATAAAAACAACTAACATATATACATAATATTGTGTATTATTACGCATGAGTATCTACATATATTTCAAACACCTGTTTCACCTTGCTTTTTAAAAAAAAAATAACAAACAAATAAATGCAAATCCTGCATTCAAGCAATTTATTCTAAATGATTGATTATGGGAATGTTGCTCATGAATTCTAATCATGACATATCCTCTATTCTTTTATTCAATTGTAGAAAAAAGAATGGCTTTCACATGCCTGTAGGTTTGTCATTTTCAAGCTGAGCAAATTATCTACTGACAGCTCTTAAAACCAAAATATGGCATCATGGTCTCTGAAACCCGTATGTGGCTTACTCTTACTTTGTTATGTCGTTTTAAGGACAGCAAATACAGAGAGGCTACTTCTCAATGTTTAAACATGTCAAATCAGTCAATCACTAGATTGCTATCTATCAGTTCTGGTCAATGAGGTTGTTGCTTAAAAGGTTATAAATTACGTTTTAGCCTTTATGGGATACTATGCAGTTAACTTCGCAAATCTTTGTACAGGAATCCAATATGGTCTGTTTGTTGTCAGATGATCTCCAGCTGGCGCTTCTCCAAACCCCAAAATGTTATAGTGACTATTTCCCTACATGTCAGAATGCGCCCATGAGCTCTTGCCTCCTGATCCTCATAAATATCTCTCCTGCTACTAATCCCCCACCCCACGGGCGTTTTAACAGCTAAAGTGGATAGTCGCAGGCCTACCTGCTGTAATTTATAACATTATAATAGATTTAATTTTGCTTAGTTTTGCGCTTCACTTGTCTAAAATTGCCTGAGTGGAATGGAAATTGTGCATACAAATAGGTTGGGACTGTTTTGTTCTTTTTACTTGGATTTTTATCTTTGCCCACTGCACACATTTCTTTATGCATCCTTAGAGTTTGGCGAGAACAAGGAATACAAGATCAGATTCCTCTGGGAGGTCCTGATCTGGCTGTGAAGATTAGCACCCTGTCTGAGCGTTAGCTGTGAACCTAATTCCATTCCTGCCCCTCTGAAAAATATATGTTCGTATGCAAAACATTGTCAACTGTGCGAATGAAGCACAACAGATTTGGTATCTAGCCCCACATGTCCTTCTCCTCACAGGACATATTTCTCACACAATAATTTAATTTCTATAAAACAGAACTCATCTTAGCCAAGTCTCCATATCGATATCATCAGAACGTCATAGATGGAAGCCACAAAGAACTTTCAAACCTTTACCAGGGAAGAAAACTATACTTTTGCCTTCTTTTGTCCTCTCATTGGGTTTTGTTTCCCTTGTCATATAATAGGAATGATGTGACCGTTGCTGACTCTGGCAATCTTATCATCAGTGTTGTGGTCATTCAGTGTTTTTCTTAAAGCCCCAACTCCTGGAGTCACGTGATTACATGAGATGCTCAGCTTGCCTTCTTTTATGTTAAAAAAAAGTTTCTAGCCTTTGTGGTTATGAAAAAACTCTTAAAAACATGGCCTCCAAATAGAGCTTGGTGGGAGGCGTGAATTGGTTATTTCCCTTTCACAGGGTGTGAAATAGACCCTTTTAAAAAATGTGATTTATTTTTTAATTGCAAATGTTATAAAAAATGTTAGTGGAAAATTTCAGTAATGTGGTCTATGAAAAAAGTCCCTTTTTAAAACAATATTTTTAAAGAGATAATCTCAACCCACTGACAGTACTCTAAATAGCATGTCTTCTGTTTGAACCTGTTTGTAGGATAGTAAATCAACAAAGGTATCCTAAAAACGCAGCATTGTAGCAATGGCACATTTTACAAAGACATATGATTCCAGGAAAAAATGGACATGTCTATCAGCTAAAAGAACCCTATCTTGCAAAACAGAGATTTAAAAACAATTACAGAGACTCAGAGTTATGTAAAATACTGTGTTTCTGTGTCAACAGTGTATTTGATTAACTGGAATAAGTCTGAACAATTAAAATCTGTAGACTACATGAGTACCTCTTTTTTAACTAAACAGAAACTAAAATAATTCTGCTGTTCATTTGTTTTGCTGTTCATCCACGCATCAGCCCATGCTGTTATACAATATCTGGATTTAATCTCTTCTGGAATTTAGATTCCCATGCAGTAGTCATGCTTAAAAACTTGTCAGTTGCCTGAGAAAACTAAATAGCATTACTTTGATGTTTGCAGTATACCATAGGAATTTCCTATGCCAAGCACAGAGGCTCCTGCCAATTCTGAGGTACAACTAAATAGTTATCAAAGGCAAAACTGACAAGTTGGATTTTTTTTTTGGTCTTCTTGTTTTTTTCACATGAAACCACTGTATGTTGCATCATAACCCTGTAATGTTACTTTGATTTTTCATTGTCCATGTACAAACACCTTCAGCTCTTTACCCCAAGACACAACATAATAATCACTGAACCAGTCTGTGGGGAATAAATCCTGGGTTTATTAATGGCTTAATCCATAATACAGACTCTTTGGAGGGTTTTCCTGGTCTCATGCTAGTCACTGACAAGGCTCAAAAGAGCTGGCGCTTAGGTTTAGTTCAGATAAACTTCCAACATGCACATGCTTATCCAAAAATTATTTAAACTACCAATCAGGGAGAGGAACTATGCAGCCATCAACCCAGGCTCCTCTCCCTGGAGGCTTGTCACACTAGGCTCAACTCAGAGCAGACTTTTTAGATCTTCTCATTATGACTGTGCCTCTTTCCTTTCTCCGTCCAGCACCTTGGTTTACCCTTTGTTCGTGTTTTGGAGGTTATTGTTGCATCTCTAAGGGCTAGATACTCATATAAATGGAAGCTCAGATTTTGGAGCACAAAATGGAATCCTGCAAACACCTCTCTCTCCATGTCACAATGAGCTGGCCTTATACAACCCCTGATCTAAGCTATCCTAACCTTTTGTGTGATCCCTCCCCCAAATCACATGATCCTTCCTCCCCAGCCCCCGCCCCCCCAAAAAACCTCTCTTCCTCCCCTTAATCCTTACACTTTTTGTTTGAAAATGAGGTCTTTTTGAGAGGAAGGCCCTGAAACCTACTGCTCCTTCCATCTTCGGGTCTTCCCTTTGCAAGAGCGCAAGGATTCTGAAGAGCCCTGTAATGCTAGAGTTCTCTTAGTACTTAAAACCCAGACCAGCAGGACCTTCGCACAGGATGTTGTGATCCTTAGTGTTCCAGAATGGGGACTAAAGGACCACAGTAGGGATGTGAGAGGGAGCCAGCCGATTAGCTTAGCCCCCGAAGAAGACATAAGGACTTCATTGGGTCAATGGGGCAACTCTAAACTGACTTCCTGGGGCAGTGAGTACTTCAGCACCCCAGTTAGAACACCAAACTATGTTGTTGATCATGAGTAATAAATTCCACCTTCATATTGAGAGGGATGAATATATTAATTTCTTTAAAGAACATAAACCCTTTTGCAAGCCTGATAAACTAGAAGGGCACCTTTTTGGCACCAAGACAGAAAGAGTAATAGTGACATTGCCCACGCAACCTGGAGTTTGGAAATCATGTATTTATAGAAGTACATTAAGACCAATTTAGAAAAGGTTGATTAGATAAAGTAATGTTCATTCAGGCAGGCCTAAACAATTTTCTTATTTCATTGAATCAGCAATAATGTACTCCTCAAAACACTATAAATATATATCCAATAACTGCCTTCTACCCCTCTTCGTTTAGTTGGAAGTATTTGTTTGGGGTTTATTTTTAAACAGTAAGTCATTTATTAGAACTGCTCTCCCTGGTCATTTTATTTTGTCTGTGTAGCATAAGGCAATCTAGAGGATGAAAACATTGTTTACTTATTAATACAAAGTTTGAACTCTAAGAGATAGTCAAGGAGACCGTGGAGGAAAATTGTATTGTTTTCTTTATTATTCTGTTAAACACTTGAGGTAACAAGCTAGACACCAGAAAGGTCTATTGGGGAAAACGATTGTTTAATTTTGCGTGTGCCTGCACAGAAAGTGCTATTGGTCTGTGTGTGTTGAGAGATTTTACATTGCCATCCCTGTATTCTAACTGTAGTTCTTGATAACAGTTGTCCTAAGCAATGCTAATTTTAATACGAGGCAATAATTCAGATGCCAAAGCATTTATTAAAATTTATTGACTGTTTAAAATGTTACTATAGCAGTAGCATGTTTTTAAGGTATGGTCACAAAAAGATACAGTAAAATCCAAAGAAAACATTCAGGTCTTACAGGACCCGATGCTACAAACCCAAATGCAAGAGTAATCATGTGAGTAAAGTCATCTCCAGCTGTGTGTGGGATCAAGTCCTTAGATAGCATATTCCATGTTTTATACAAAAACTGTTTATATTACAGACTTTATGGATCACCTTCAATTATCAACATTATACTTTATTAGTCTCGCATGCAACCACTGGTTTAATATTTGAGCTCCTAAATATTTGCCTGTTTCCATCCACTGCCTTCCCTCCCCTATCAAATCCTCAGTTTGATGTTTTTTAAATCAAGGAAAAGATGGAGTCCATGTGATGCTCAGGAGAGGTCTAAGGCAAGCCCAGGCTCCCAGATTACCCACCACTGGGATGTGCGAATCAAAATAGACATCACCTCAGATTCAGGATCTCGCCACTGCACCTCAAGCCGCACATGATATTATTTAGGGACCAGATTGTCCAGAGAATTCCACACACAAAGTTGGGGCCAGATGTTCAAAACAGCTCAGCTCCCGTTTAGATACCAAAATGAACTGGCCAGATTTTCAAAAGGCCTCGGTGCTCTACAAGCGCCCATTGACACCGCTCCTTACTGAGGTGGTAAAATTGAAATAGGAGCTGTGGGTTGATTAACTCTTTTGAAAATCTGGCCTAGGCTTTGATTGTAACTGTGATTGCGCTGCAATGTTCCTGACGTTCCGCCAGTACTGGGGTGAAGCGAGGTGGCCAAGCCAGGCAGCATGGTCACTTGAGAAGGACACATGGGTTCTATTCCTGCATCTGCTGCTGACCTGCTGTGTCACTTTCCCTCCCTCCCGCCCTTCGTCTGACACTTCTAAGCTCTTCAGTGCTGGGACAGGCCCTCACTCTGTGTCCTCACAGTGCCTGGTACAATGGGGCCCTCTCTCAGTTGTGACATCTAGGTGCCACCCTCACACAAATAATTAACAATAGTGATCATCAACTGCATGAGGAAGCAGCCGGAGTTGGCTCCCACAGGGCAGGGCTTTTGAGAGCTGACTGCTCCTTGAGGACTCGACTCTTTCCTGATACCTATACTGTGGGAATAAGCTTGCAGACATGTACTTCTCTGCGGCAGCTTCAGAGGGCAGTCCTGACTGGAGCACTCTCCAGCTGCAGACCATCGCATGATAGATACACATGCCTCAGTTTCCCCTTTCAAGTACCCCAAGGACTCCACACCAGGCTCACCTGCTTGAATAATACCCTTCCTGGGGCTAGTTTATTACAAAAACACAGTTCATTTAATCCCCAGCATAATCCATTTCCCACACCTACAGCAAGCAGTCATTAAAACTCAAGACATCTTGTCCCTCAGTTTGCCACATACCCGCACTGGTGCCTTCGGCCACACCCGGGCTCTCTGCCAGTCCTTTTCTGTCCCTGTGCCAGGATAGCCATCCCAGCCCTTCCAGCTGCAGGGGAGCCTCGATCTTCCCACGGGAACCTCCACAGCCTCTCTTCTGTGAGATCACCCTCACCAGGAGAGCATCCCTCATGCCTCCTGGCTCTCTCATTGTTCCTCAGGCTCCTGCTCTTCAGGAAGGAGCCACCATCAGGTAAGCCCCTCTGGAGCTCCCCTGCCTTCAGGCCTCTCTGGCCCAGAGACAGCAGGCAACTCCCTCTGTGCTCCCTAGCCTTCAGCCCTGGCTCTCTGGCTTGGCGACCCCAGCCAGCAACCCCGTCTTGTTGCTCTCAACCTTCAGCCTTCTCCCAGGAATCACATAGTCTCCAGGCTTTGGCAGCTCTCAGCTTCTGCTCTTCCCTGACTGACCCAGGCTACCCAGCTCACCAGGTATGAAATCAATGGGAGTTAGGCACCTAAATACCTTAAAAAGGTAGTCCTAAGTGACTCAGGAGCATATGTCCAACTGACTCAGTGTGGCTTGTGCTCCCGAGTAAATTGAGACACTTTTTAAAAGCCCATCTCTTAACAAGTAACCTGATTTTCAAAAGTGCCAAACACCCAACAACTCCCATTGACTTCTCTACGAGCTGCCAGGAGCCAGCCCGTTTGAAAGTCAGTGGTGAAATCGTAGCCCTATTGAAATGTTGCCATTGACTTCAGTGGGACCAGGATTTTACCCCAGGTTCTCATTGAGGTGCCATAGGGTGGATTTAGGAACCTAACTTTAGGCTCCTGGCTTTGAAAATCTTGGCTTAAATGTTTAGCTCAGCTTGTGGGGCCTTAGCATTGTAACCAACGTTAGTTAATAATCATTGAAATGCCTATTTCTTATACAGCACTGTAGCGGGGTGGTCACCCCACTCCTGCCCTGAAGGGCTTAAAACAGCCCTGGGAGAGGGCTGTAGCGGCGGAGAAAGAAAGGCTGATTGGGGAAGCCGCCACAGGTGAGGCCATGCCCCAATCAGGCAACGGCTGGCCCTACAAGAGGGCTGAGGGCCAGAGACAGAGACTCTCTCTCTAGCTGCATGAGAGAGAAGGACCTGGCTGCCTGGGAAGCTGAGGAGGGTACCTAGGGTGGAGCAGTGCCTGGGAAGGGCAGATGATGAGTGGTTTACAGACTGCCGTCTGCCCCAGTGAGTGGGGGCTAATTGGAGACTGGCAGTAGCCACTGAGGCAAGGTGGGGATAGAGGGTTGGGGGTTCCCCTGGGAGGGGAGACCCAGAGTGTGGGTTACTGCTGGGGGGCAGAACCCTGATGTAAAGGGCACCAGGGTCCGGGAGGGACACGGGCCAGCGGCAGGCGAGACACCGGCCTGCAGAGGGCGCTCTGGGCTGGAAGAGCTAATTCCCAGGACGACCAGCAGGAGGCGCCGCACCAGTGAGTCGAGGCGCCGCAACAGTGAGTCTTTGCCCCGCCACAGGCACTTTTTATCAGTAGATCACAAGGCACTTCACTATCTTTTAATGTATGTATCTTCACAATGCCCGTGAGGTAGGGATGCATTATCATCCCCATTTTACAGATGGGGAACTGAGGCACAGAGAGATCAAGTATGTGTACACTGCAAAGACAAAGCCGCAGCACCAAATCGCAGCACCTGGCTCAATGAACTTGGGCCCGTGGGACTAAAAATAGCAATGGAGATGTTCCAGCTTGGCCTGCAGTCAGGCTCAGAAACCTGGTGAGGGTCTCAGAGCCCAGGCTCCAGGCCAAGTGGGAACATCTACACGGCTAGTACTAGCTCTACAGCCCAAGCCCAAGCCAGCTGAGCCAGGCTCTGAGACTCGGTACCATGGGTTTTTCTTTGCCGTGTAGACATACCTTAAGCAACTTGCCCAAGGACACATAAGAAGTCTGTGAAAGAGCAGGGACTTGAACTTCGGTTGGCTATATCTTAAGCCAGTGCCCTAACCACTGGACCAAGTAGCTAAACAGCGAGGCATTATACTTAAAACGCACTTCTAACTAGTCAGGTTAGCTTCAACATGGTGTCTATTTTCTAACACTCGTAATAGAACTGCACTTGACCAACCACTAACTTTCTGTTGAAAACCGAACCGAAAACAAAGAAACATTCGCATTCTCCAAATTTCAAATGCGGATTGGAACTGGGAAAATGTTTAACTCCGTCGTCTTTTGTTGGTAGATGGATGCAGCTCAAAACCCCGTCACTTGGTTACATGTTACAATTACAAGATCAAAGGGAGTGACGGCGCATCGGGTAGTGAAGAAAGCAGGGAAAGAGACAAATGTAAATGCTGCAAGGTTACAAGAAACAGAGTCCATTAAAGAAGTTTGGTTTTGCATATCTTGCATGATTTTGTGATGATACGCAATATGGATTCAGCCCGGCCTTCTAACACAAAGAGCGATCGCTATGGGAATGTCAGGTTATTTTCATGGGTCAAGTCCTATAATTCCAATGCATGGGATATGCCCCGCCCATACCAAAGAGTACCATACTCCACAGAATATTGCTGTAGACCATGGTATGCTTCACCCCTACCAAGGAGTACCATACTCCTCCAGAACATTGCACCATCTTTCTGATCTCTCTGTGGGGAGCTGTAGAGCTGACAGCTGTCTGTTCTCCACCCTTCTTCTGCTTCGTCCTATCACAAATTCTCTCCCCTCAGTCACCAGCATCTCTTGTTTGGCAGCATACGGCAAAAGGCAGCTTGGGTGTAGCCCCAGAGGCAAGTAGAGAGAGCAGAAGGATGAGAACAGGATGACACCAGAGGGCGCTGCCACCAAGATGGATGGAGGTTACTTAAGCTCTGAAGCAGCCCATGGGCAATCCCCAAACATCATCCCACCATCCAACCTCGAGAAATATCATGCCTGACTACTGAGCCCCCCAAGATGCCCTCTAGCTCTGCATCTTCCTCTCTACATCTGAAATCACCACAAAACCAGAGGAGATCTGCTTCTCCTCTTCTACAAACAAAATGGTGCCTGGGTCTGGTGGAATGCAGCTGATAGCTGAAATACAGCAGGTGGCTGCAGATATTGTTGAAATTATATCTACAGTTTCCACCTTACAAACCACCATGACTGAGATTCAGAATGCCCTACAAGCAACAATGGTCAATGAGGGTCCGGCTGGAGAACCTTGCCTGTATGCTCGGGGTTCTGCTGATCGCCATATTTGGGGTCGGGAAGGAATTTTCCTCCAGGGTAGATTGGCAGAGGCCCTGGAGGTTTTTCGCCTTCCTCCGCAGCATGGGGCAGGGGTCGCTGGCTGGAGGATTCTCTGCGACTTGAAGTCTTTAAATCATGATTTGGGGACTTCAACAGCTGAGTCAAGGGAGAGAATTATTCCAGGAGTGGGTGGGTCAGCTTTTGTGGCCTGTATCATGCGGGAGGTCAGACTAGATGATCATAATGGTCCCTTCTGACCTTAAAGTCTATGAGTCTATGAGACAAGCTCTATCCAGACGGGTGTGTGAAGCAGAACACATACTTTCTGAAGTGGAAGATGAACTCAGAGAGAACAAATTACAAGTTATGAAGAACTGTAATGATACCATGACTATTAAGATCAAACTAAACGATTTAGAAAGCTGCTCACAATGATGTAACATTAGGATTGTGGGTGTCCCTGTGGGAACAGAGAAAAGTAAACAGTCTGAATTTGTCCCCAAACTGCTAAGTAAGTTGTTGGATCTGCTGGTAGATTTCTGTTTTGATACAGAGCGGGCATATTGGTCCTTGCCCCAAGCCAACTCCAGGAGGTCATCCTAGAGCGTTGCTTGTGGAGATCCTGAAGTTTACCCTCAAGGAACTTATACTTTAGAAATCCAGAGGAAATAAAAGGAGCTGTTATGCGGAACGCTAGCAATTAAAACTCTGCTCTTTCAAGCTCATGCCAATGATGTGGTTGCAATGAGGGCAACATTTAATCAAGCAAAACAATTGGCCAGGAAGATGGACTTGAAGTATTTTATTAAATACGTGGAAACACTCCCTATTAAGAATGGTGAGAAGAGAGTGTTTCATTCATTCAGTTCCCTTCAGGAGGCAGAAATATACTTCAAAAATCTGCAAACTCCTCCTTCGCAAGAGGAGACATCTATGGAAGGATCCACCCATATGGAATTTATGTACTGCTTTCGGAGAGCTGATATGACTCCTCAAAACAAGTTGATGGGCACTAGTTCACAATGATGTGTTCGTTCCTTTTCTTCCCCCCCACCATTGGCATCAAAGGGTTAAAGGGTTATCAATTACTTCCTATTGCTTTAACTCATGGCAAAGGACCACAAATGTAAAATCAATCATTTGATTAGTAATTATGTTTTCAGTCCTTGCCTTATTAGATGGTGTGTCCTTATGGACTAATGTATCAAGATCTATTGGTATTAGATGATTAACTATAGTTGAAATGTTTGGGGCCTCAGGGACTATAAGGATCTCCAAGTTTCACCTGATTTCTTCCCCCCCCCCTTCATGTGTCAAATGTGGGGGAGGGGTCGGACTATTTAAACAGATTCTTCTTTCTGGTTGTATGGTACTAATGTGTATTGCTCTCTCCACTATCTTTTCACTTTTGTTTTTTTTCACTTTCTGCTCCCCTCCCATTGCCTTCCTGTGCTGAGAATTTCCTTCCCACTGGGTAGAATATGTACCAGCAAGCAACACCCTACCCTGGATTATATAACTTGTGCTGCTTAGATATGCAAAGACTGTATGCCGCTAAGGAAAATTTGCCATTTCTCATTTATTGACAAAGCGACCTCCTATTTTAGCGTGTATATTTTAAAAAATGATGGCTCAGGTAATTCAATGTGTTTCCTGGAATATAAAGGGTATTAATAAAGCTATTAAAAGGAAAAAAATATGTACCCAGTGCTTAAAAGAGAGAATGTTGACATCACCGTGCTACAGGAGATACATCTGACAGAACCTGAAGCTTGTCACTGGAATAGAGATGGAGTAGGCCTCCAGTTTCTAGTGGCTTTAATTCTAAAGCAAGGGGCATTGCTATACTAATACACAATAGCCTGAATATTCATATATTGAGCACAAGGTCTGAAAATGGGGGTAGATTTATTGAACTCCAGGCTGAAACTGGCAATTCTATAATCACCGTTGCCAATCTCTGGGGACCAAATCAGGATGATCATAAAGACACGAGCCACCATCCTATTATTATAGCTGGAGACATTAACAAAACTCTAGACCCAGTCCTTGATCAATCTTCTCCATCTCTACAAAAAAACACCTATACTCATCTAGTACTTCAAACATACATGGCTGATTTAGACTTATAAGATGTGTGGAAATCGGGTGATCCTATGGTCAGAGCTATAGGTTTGATTTGGTTTTCCTGCAACTCTTTTAACATATTCAAGATTGGACTATTTCTTAAGTGTCTTAAGACTTGATCAATTCTGTCACTGACTGTGACATTGGTACTATTAAATAATAAATAATAATAATAATAATAATTACTTATTAATTAAATACAATAAATACTATTGCTACATCTGACCAGACTCCTACATATGGCATTTAGGTCCCCAGGGTATGTACCCCCAACTAAAATGTAGAGATTAAATACCTCTCTGCAGTTTGATACATCATTTGTTAACTCTATCCTGCAGGAGTTAGATTAAAAAAAAACGAAACAAATGCTCCACTGGTTTCATCAGCTGCCACACTTTGGGAAGCTTTTAAAGCCTTCATCATAGGCCGTATTATCTCTTATTCCATCTGTCATAACTATAAAGGGAAGGGTAACAGCTCTCTGTGTACAGAGAC
>NW_020664487.1:9533187-9546176 GCF_002925995.2 Terrapene triunguis | reverse complement strand
CCCTACATTTGAACCCTAAAGTTCAAAGTGGGGATCCAGCCTTGACACCATCTTTAAAAAAGAAATGGAGAGAACAGAGAATTGATATCCTTGCGAAGGAAAGTAAGACCTTTGACGTAGACTATGCTTCTACCCCCTCCCCAGAGAAACTCATAACCCTCATCAGTCTAAGTTATTAAATCAACAAGCTTCTTTCCCAAAAGGCTGAGTTTGCTTTATTCTGTTTGAAGCAAAACTACTGGGAATCTGGCGAGAGAGCCAAGCTGTTGGCATACAGGCTTAAGCCAAATGCTAACAGAAATAAGACTGCTGCTATTCATGATAGTAGCGATAAATTATACGCAGCACTGTCAGATATTAATAAACAATTTCAGCATTTTTATTCAAAACTATATTCAACTAGAGAGGTAATCTGTAAAGATGACCCAGGTAACTTTTTTAGTGGATTGTCTCTGCCACAGATCTCTGACTCTCAGAAGGAACTTTTAGATGCCCCTCTAGAAAATGCAGAACTGACTCGGGCTGTAAAAGACATGAAGGTCGGAAACACTCCTGGTGCAGATGGGTTCCCTACTAAATTTTATAAAAAGTTCTCTGGAATTTTAACGCCTAGATTATCAAATATGTTCAATGAGGCCAACAATGAGCAAACTGTCTCGCCTACTCTAAGGGAAGCTGTAACTTCAGTTATTCCTAAACCTGGGAAAGACTTCGGATTATGCTGTTCTGGGGGGGATGCTAAGTGGAGATGGGATCCACCTAACGAGGAAAATGGAGAGTATCTTTGGATACAGACTGCTAACCTAGTGTGGCTGGCTTTAAACTAGGTTTGATGGGGGCAGGAGACAAAAGCCCACAGGTGAGTCCAAAACATGGAGAACTGGGTGAAAGGTTGGAATCTGGGGGAAGAATTATAACAGGGACAGAGGAGAAACAAGAGGGAACATAGGGGGAATTAAATCAGTATGTCTGTATACCAATGCAAGAAGTATGGGGAATAAGCAGGAAGAAATAGAACTATGTAGTTATTCCAGTGACATAGTTGGCATCACAGAGACTTGGTGGGATAATACACACGACTGGAATATTGGTATAGAAGGGTACAGCTTGGTCAGGAAGGACAGGCAGGGGAAAAAGGGAGGTGGTGTTGTCTTGTAAATCAGAGATGTACACACTTGCACTGAGGTTGAGATGAAAATAGGAGACAGACCTGTTGCAAGTCTCTGGGTAAGGATAAAGGGTGAAAAACAAGGGTGATGTCATGGTAGGGATCTACTACAGATCATCTAACCACTAACACAGTACTATACTGTATTTGCTTTGTGTGTGTGTGTGTGTGTCTGCTGCTGCCTGATTGTGTACTTCTGGTTCCAAATGAGGTGTGTGGTTGACTGGTCAGTTCGTAACACGGGTGTTCATAACTCTGAGGTTCTACTGTATGTCCTGAGGTGTCCCCCTATTTATATTCCTCAAAATAATTTTAAGAAATTAAATATTTTTAGAATGTCCCTTTGGGGCGCAGGCAAGAAACCTAGACTGGCTCTGAACAAATTGCAGCTCCCCCATAGCTCTAGAGGGATTTCATTTTCCAACTTGAAAAGTTATCACATCTCCTTTTTGTTAAGCCAAGCATCTTTGTGACTGTTAGATATGACCACACAGACCCCACCTGGGTTCAGATTGAATGAGAACTGGTAAACCCTCTCCTGCTTTTAGGCATTGTAGGATCAAATGAGGGGGGAGGGATAGCTCAGTGGTTTGAGCATTGGCCTGCTAATTAGGGGGGAGGGATAGCTCAGTGGTTTGAGCATTGGCCTACTAAACCCAGGGTTGTGAGTTCAATCCTCGAGGAGGCCACTTAGGGATCTGGGGCAAAATCAGTACTTAGTCCTGCTAGTGAAGGCAGGGGGCTGGACTCGATGACCTTTCAGGGTCCCTTCCAGTTCTATGAGATAGGTATATCTCCAATTATTATAGATATAATGACTCCAGAGTTCCCACAATAACAACTGTGAGGCAAGCTGGGTCAAACTTATCTAGAAAGTTCTGCTTCCATCCATTCTCCCACGTAGAGGTGGTTCAATGGAGCAATCCTTTCCTTAAATTTGGTGGCAAAACCTTGACTTGGAGGGATTGGACGGAGAGGGGAATTTTGATTGTCAATTAGCTGCAACACCATAATAAACCATTTGTAGATCTTCAGAAAGAATTTTGCTTGCCCTGCTCTGGAGCATAGAAATAGCTCCAATTAAAACATTTACATAAAAATGGATTTGGACCAGAGGCACTGGGCATTCCAGAACCTCCGGAACTTTTATTATTTTGGGGGGAACTTCCTGGATTTACTTGGCCAGCAGTATCCTTTTACCATTTTCTGGCCCACCTAACTCTGCCAAAGATGGATAATTTGAGAGTCGCTTGGAATACAGATTTGGATACACAACTATCTCTGACCCAATGGAATTACAATTTAATCTAATATTTAAAAAGCAACTATAGATCTGAGACTATGACTTATTCACCAAAAGGCACTTTTTCAAATATATTGGTCCCCACATAGGCTAATGGTAATGGGCCTCATAAATGCTGACCGCTGTTGGAAACATCGCTCCCTTGACGCTACATTAGCTATTTTGGGAGTGCCCCCGTATTGAGAATTTCTGGAATGAGGTGGGTTAAAAGACCAATCTGATACTGGATGCTAAGGTGGAGCCCTCCCTCTTAAGTTTTGTTCCTGGACACATTCCTGACACCTGGAGGTTACCTAGTAGCAAGGCAGCTTGGTTCCAATGCGCAGCGTTGGTCGCTAAAAAATTAATCCTGCAAAAATGGAAAAGTCTATCCTTACCAAATACTGCTGCCTGGCTCAGTGGGATGGCTGAGCTCACAGCTAAGAATGATTGGCATTTCTCAGAAAGGGACTAATCAAAAACTTCAAAGCAATTAGGGCTGACTTTTTAGAGGCCCATGAGTAATACAGATACAGAGGAGAGATATGTCGCTTCCCCTCCCCCTTCCTTTAGTCTAACCATCTTTACTTAATTTCTGTATTACGATGAATCTTGTATTGGGCTATACTTGTTGTAGTTGAAAAAAATAATAAATTATCAACATAAAGACAGGACTAGAGCGGGAGTAGGGAATAGAAGGAGAATGAGAACTATGAGGAAACGCTAGAGCAAGAATTAGAGGAGGAGAGAGAGAGAGTGTGTGTGTGTGCGCGCGCGTGTGTGCAAGAACTAGGGGAAGGAATTGGGGGGAGAAGGGGGGAGAAGAAATATAGAGCCAGGCACTCAGCTGTGGCAAATAAAACACAATTCTATTGCCTTGACACTGACTTCCATCATCTGGGAGTCTGGCCCTACACTGTTTTCTGGAGAAATTAACATATTGCTGCATGTTCCAAACACGGCACCTTCCAAGGATTTCCATTACATGAGAATCAGCCAGCAATACTTGGCAGCTCGCTCGCGCTCACACCCAGACGCACGGATTAAGAGCAATATAATACACTTCCTATTACTGCGTGAAGGTGGATGTGCACCTGCTCCACATTGCTTCAGGCAGACAATTGCCCTGTCCTAACCCTTTCCACAGCTAACATGGCAAGCAATTTATCACTGTCGTCTAACTTCATTCACTTCTCTCACAGAATGACAGCCATCAAAAACCTCTCGTTATTGGCCTGTTACTGGGTGGCAAGGCAATCACGGTCTCTAACAAGGTCTTCAAAAGAGAAAAAAAAACATACTGAATCCCTCCCTCAGTGGAAGTTTTGTGTGCATGGGTGGCAAATGCCAAACATGTCCCTGACCTCCTATAACAACTGTGACCCCTGCAGCTGGGGGACTTAAGCAGGAGGACCCCCGTGCAGATAAAGGTCCCTTCATTTGGTAGTTTTCTTGCAGATTTTTAAAATCACTCCGATAGTTAAATTTGCCTGATGTTCTTGAAGCAAATAAACGTACTAAAATCCAATGTGCAAGCCTCTAGGATTGGGATATGCAGTGCAGTAAATAGCCGTTGTAGCCGTTTCTGTATGTGCCATGAGCATATTTTTGATGCAGTACCAGCAAATTACCATATACTGAGCCAGAGGTGAGCCTGCTGTTACAAAGGAGATGAGAAAACCTTTTACTCCATTCATTTTGCAGGTGTTGAGTGCATGACACAAGGAGAAGAATGGAGATGGCCACATTTGGGAGTAGAAGATTAAGAAAGAAGCAGAGATTACAGCAGCAACCAGAATTCATTTTGTGGCCAGTGCATATCCCACAAGAGACATACCCTGCAGGTCTAGAGACGCCGGGGACTCCCACTGGCTACTGGCCAAAACAAAAGGCCAGTTAGAATCCAGTTTGGAATGTCTTTTGTCTTCACAGTGTTACAGCTCTTTCATGTAGCCATAGGAGAGTCTCCTGTTCACTTAAAAAGAACAGTTCCCTTGGATCCTCTTGGGGCTGGGAACTGGAGTGACTGCTCTTGTCAAAGTAAAACACAAGTGGTTGGGGGAAGGGGAGTGAGCTTTGGGTGAGATGCACAGACAGCAAAACACGTTGAGACCTCAGTTTTGGACTGCTCTTCTGGGCATGCTGTAACTGGGAGACAGACACGTCTAGCACTCAAGAACAAGCAGACATGCCTATATCCGAAAACAAATTTGAACCTGCACATTTTCCATCTCTATTCCAGCCTGGGGCTCCCAGTAATCTATTGACCATAGTGACATGGGGGGATTTTAGGGACAAGCCCCCCTGATGTGAATTGATCAGGTCACATCAACAGATTGTCTCTGGATAGATGATGCAACTGGTGGGCATTGTCAGGGATGGAAACCTTGCATCTGAGCTTACAGAAAAGGAACTAATCAGCAATTCTGTTGCAGTGAGGGCTGAAAAGTCCTGATCTCCTGCAATCTGTGTAATGTGGCTTTGTGCTGATAGGAGGAAACTGCATATTTGCATGAGGCATACAGAAAGAGAATTTGAATTTTCTCTCTGCTTCCTTCAGTGCTGGTGTACTGGGTGAGCAATTAGATGAGCTTTCACCTGTCGCCATAGGAACTGAACTGTCTCTGGATAGGGAGAACATTTCTCTCACATCTAGGCCTCATGACAGTTACATCGTCATTAGAAAGTGTCATCTCTACATTTTAGTTCATGGTCTTTAGAAGCGAGAAAGGCAAGGAAACCATTACCCACAACATCTCCAATGTACATTTCTCCTTTGGCTTTGCTCTCTGTAACAGTAAAATACCCAGCTCTGTAATTCCTTTCTTGTCAAGATGACGTTGGCTGCACTACAGCTGGTTGCAGTAGGAGTCTACATCTTTCACCTTGTCATCTTATCCTTGGTGAAACTAGGAGAGGCAACTCAGGAAAACAACTTGTAATGAAAAGTCAAATGGAAATAAGGATCTGCTCAGCAGAGAGATACCCTCACTGCAAGAGGAACATGACCCCAAAAGTCAATTACTGGAAATGCTACATGTCAGGTGAGGAACAAGGAGGAGGAACTTATCAGCTGATGATGATGGAACTGTTGTTTCTTTTGGGTCGGGGCTACTTGGATCTCCTTCTATCAAAGCACCAAGACTCAACAATAACTACAGTTGGCTGAAAACTTTCCTTTTTTTTTTCTCTAAATGAACATTTTTGCCCTAAACGTTAATTTTGATTGAAAATTTCCAATTTGTCAAAACACCAAAAACATTTATCAAAATACAGGGGTTTGGGGGAAATTTTTACCAAAAAAAATGTAATAAGTCTGTGTTTCTTTCATTCATTCTCTGACTTGCTGTAGTAACAACATACATGCTATGAGTGTTATTGATGATGCATGAACTTTTTTCATATCCTCAAAACATTAACCTCCAGAAATCCTGTCCTATCATGCAGTGACCTTAGTGCAAAACCTAGTTGAGATTAACTGAGGGCAGCTTCTTCTTTGGCTCTTGGTCAGAAGTCTGAAAGGGAAATGTCTGTGCCCAGGACACAGAACAAAGTCAAACCATAACTGTACAGCAATATAATGACATACTAAATTCAGATAGTGCCAGAAATGAAAGTTTTGTTAACCTTTCTTTAACAAGCAATTATGAAGTTATACAAACGATCCTAGAATGTCTGAACACCAGACTGAAATACACTGAGCCACGAGTTACTCTTGTACAACCACACTGAAGTCAATGGACTAAATTCACCCCTATCATTAGTGAAAGCAAGCCATTCCGTGAATTGTGCGTGCCTATTCCTTGGGTGATTCTAGCCAAATGGTTATGAAGAAATGTGCAAAGGGGCAGAAGGTAGCCAGTATAGGCACTCACAAGCCACCACGATCATCCAGAGTTTAACAACAAAGATACCAGGAGAAACCCTTAAAAACCCTTAGAAACAATGTCAAGGAGCAATGGAATGCTTGAAGTTTGAAACTTAACAATCACTGTCAAGGAAAAATGTAAAATAAATAGGGCAAAATGCTGCAGTACTGAAATCCGTCCTTTCCTAACACAGAGTATTAACCAGATGGTGTTGCTCTGTCATTTCTGTGAGATGTGCATTTATTTATATCATCCACATACATATATTCTGAACTTCACCTCATCCCCTAGCAGTGAGAGGTTATTCAAGTGTGTCATGTATTAAATATCAACTAGCTTCATTTTTATATATTTTCCCCAGACTGATCAAACATTTTTTTTATTCCCTGCCAGAGGTGCTCCATCAGTTTGAAAAATGTCCAGAAATACAAAATCAAATGTCCAATGTTCCTGGTAACCAGGAATTCTCTTACCCAGGGAAAGAATTCTCAGAAAGTGGGTTCAGAATCAGGGCCAGATTTCCAGTTAGGCACAGTAGGCACGTGCCCAGGGGCACCTGCATTCTAGGAGCATCTTACCTCTCTAAAACTGTGTGCAACATGAAGGTCAGCTATCGGCAGGGGCACTGCTGAAGATGCTGTGCCTAGGGGTGCGTAAGGTGTAAATCCGGCCCTGTTCAGAACACAAGATTAATTGCTGACTGGATAAAATCTTCAGGAAGGTACATACAATACCTTACTGAGCATGTCTGAAATTAAGTGAATGTGTCACTACAGCACCTGTTCAAAGAAACCAATAGACTTTTTTTTTTTATAACAAATACATTACAAGCTGACCTTTTAACAGGCACTCTTTGCTGGAGAACTCAAAGTTCAGAGGAATACAATTTGTTCTTAAAAATAAATAGACTTTATTTGCAGTATGGATCGATTTCATTTCTACAGAGGAGTCAAATTTTATTATTAACGGGCTTCTTAATTAGTGCTTGCCCTGTCTTTTTATGCTGTTGTATTGAATTCAAGTGCATGAGGCTTAATGGACAGATGCTGCTTCTCTAGGTGGTTTAGGAACTAACGCCTCATTATTTGAGAATATTTTTGGAAGAGTTGTTGTTACTCATGTGTCTCGTGCTCATTGCATGATCACAGTCACACAAAATCAACCCAGACAAAGAGACGACGACAAACGCCTCCTTTCCTGAAGTCTGCATTTCTGTCCATCAGACTCATGCTAGGACCACATCAGTGCTGCGAGATAGGTGGGTCTCTCTTCTGAGCTTCAGAAGCTTTTCCTTAATTTATCTGCAAATATAAATTTTGCAGGGTGAAGGGTTTTAATCGTGAATGTGTCCCTGGAAAATCAGTACTATTAACACATTTTCACTGCCTTTTTTTGACCCTATAGAGAGCTACTCTAATATTGTACCAACTTAGGGCAAAATTTTCAAAAGCACCTAACTCACTTAGGAGCTTAAGTCCCTAATTCCTTGGGCTTTAGGGAGGAGGGATAGCTCAGTGGTTTGAGCATTGGTCTGCTAAACCCAGGGTTGTGAGTTCAATCCTTGAGGGGGCCATTTAGGGAACTGGGATAAAAATCTGTCTGGGGATTGGTCCTCCTTTGAGCAGGGGGTTGGGCTAGATGACCTCCTGAGGTCCCTTCCAACCCCGATATTCTATGAAACCACTTAAGAATTTTTGAAAATGTAACACCTCGTCAACGCTTAGTGATATTTTACTTTGACAATCTCAGCAGACTGTGGTGTCAGAAGGATGTTTTTAAACAAACAAGCTTATTTAGATTGTAAGCTATTTGGGGCAGTGACTGTCTCTTTGTTCTGCGTTTGTACAGTCCCTAGCACAATGGGCCCCTGGCCCATGAGTGGGGCTCATAGGCACTAAGGTCATACAAATGAAATGATATTAATTATAATATTGCAGACAAATAACACAGAAAAACCTGCACTAAGAATGGCCCTTGGCAACTTTCCCCACATTGTAAACATATGGCCAAGTAAAGTACCTCCAGTGATTCGTACAATTTCATCCCACCTTATTTATTTTTGCTCTTTTCTGGGGTGGCTGCTCAAGAAAAAGTTTCGCAATCTAAAGCTTTAGGGTACTATTTTTAGAGCGTGGAACTGGTGACATTTTACTTGCGTAGAATACTTGTCATCCCCAAGCATCACAGAGCATTTTGCACAGCATACACTGTTCGCACTACTGACATGCAGCCCTTCCCAGGGAAGAAGGCAGGTAGCAGCCAAAGCAGTGCCAGCACAGTGAATACACAATAGCAGAGGGCAGGGGATTTTTTCCCCTAGGGCACAAAGCAAGTCAGTGCTTTCCTAAAAAGCTCCACTGGATCTTGGATGTGCTGCTCTTCAATGACACAAGTGGAACATGGACTTCAATGGGGGCAGCACAAGGGCAGTGCTGAGAGCTTTTGGAAAAATCTCCTCCTTCTCATCTACCCAGAACAAACAGGAAGGGAGTACTTGTGGCACCTTAGAGACTAACAAAGTACTCCTGTTCTTTTTGCGGATACAGACTAACACGGCTGCTACTCTGAAACAGGAAGGGGTTCATTCTGTAAAGCTGCCACTGGAAGGCTCCACACACAGGATAAACTGCATGGAGCCCAATCAACTTATGTCCAAATGATGAAGGGCTGAATTAGCCCTGCTAGGGCTGGGACTCATGATTTCAAGGAATCTGGGAATTTCAAAACAAGATGCTTTGACCACCAAAGCATTATAAAATATGGACAAACAGCTAAACTCAACACATTCCCAAGTATGCACAGCACGTTCCACCCTGGGAGAACGAGCGCTATGAGACCCCTGAGCTGGGTGTCTTTTAAACAGTTACACGGCTGCTTCCATGGTGGGGCATTGAATCCATGCCAAGAACAGATACAATTACGATAGTCCATTGGTCGGGATGTCAAAATCACGTCCTGATTGAATCTCATGGCCCATTTAATGCATGACGACATCAACTAAGTAAATCAGGTAGCTTGAAGAAGCTGGTCAGAAAAACAGAGCTGTGCCAGCTAATACATATCACACTATCTAGACATGAGAAAAATGTTTGCAGTAGCTGACGATGGACATGGCTAGAAACACCCATGCCAAATCTTATGACTCTGATACTAAGCCCACTGAACTAGTGATAGTTTTTCGGTTGACCACAGCAGACTTTGGACTAGGTCTTAGAAACTTCTTGTTGGGCAAGATGCAGGGGCGTCATTACAAATACCAAAGCTCATGGTGAATGGAGACATGCAGCAAACCTTTCCAAACCCCCTGTGATGGAAGACAAAATCCAAAAGCAGCCCACGGGCCTTTGCAGACAGATTCTGAAATCCTGAGATTGCCACAGACTTTAAGGCCAGAAGGGACCATCATGATCATCTAGTCTGACCTCCTGCACATTGCAGGCCACAGAATCTCAGCCACCCACTCCTGTAATAGACAATCTGTGGCTGAGTTACTGACGTCCTCACATCATGATTTAAAGACTTCAAGTTACAGAGATTCCACCATTTACACTATTTAAACTTGCAAGTGATCCATGCCCCATACTGCAAAGAAGGCCAAAAAAAAGTGCTTTCTAGAGGTCTTCAGAAGTGGCCAATGTTGCTCCTCCAGGGCAGCATGCATAGTACTTTGGCTTTGACTTGACTCCTCCCAGATTTCCGCAGACCTTGGACCTCTTTTGGGGGAATGGGTGGCACATCTTCTCTGTGGGACAGTTGTTTCCCAATTTTAAGCTGGTTGCACAGCATACCCTGGAAGAGGCTTTAACGTGTGTATAGAATTTAGAGGCAGGTCTCCCAGCAAGTTTCTGCAATTTTTGGCACACAGGTAGCAGCAGAATATGGTCCATCATTCTTCAAAAATGGAAAGGGATGAGATTGTTTTGTGGTACAGTCACCTACAGCAGGAGCCGATTCTGCAACTTCTACACACACACACAACTCCTGTACATTTCACTGGGCGCTCTGCATATTTAGGAGAGATAGGGTCAAGCTCTAAGGGTAGATCTACACTGCATGAGTAGGCATACCCCTGCGAGGTTAATTTTGCTGGCTAGCACTGGTAACAATAGCAGTGAAGACACAGCACCATGTGCTTCAGATGGGCTAGCACCATGAATATGTCTTCACTGCTACTGTTAGGCCTGGTCCACACTACCCCCCCACTTCGGACTAAGGTACGCAAATTCAGCTACGTTAATAACGTAGCTGAATTCGAAGTACCTTAGTCCGAATTTACCGCGGGTCCAGACGCTGCAGGCAGGCTCCCCCGTCGATGCCGCGTACTCCTCTCGCTGAGCTGGAGTACCGGTGTCGACGGTGAGCACTTCCGGGATCGATCCGGGATCGATTTATCGCGTCTAGACAAGACGTGATAAATCGATCCCAGAACACCGATTGCCTGCCGCCGGACCCGGAGGTAAGTGTAGACGTACCCTTACTTGCACTAGCATGAAAATGCCTAACTGTGCTACAATCACACCTTAATTTGCAGTGTAGACATACCTCTTCGGTTATGTCTACACTGCAAACTTCTTTTGGCGTTGTGTAGAGTATGTAGTCGGGTAGCCCCCCCAGCACAGGTATCTGCTTCAGCCCCTGTGGAAGGCCACAATGGAAACATTGAGGGGGACAAATCAGGGCATTTACACAGATCTCCTTCACAATTGTATGAGTCCCATTCACAATTGGAACAGAAAGATGCAGCTACTACGACCATGGACATCACCTGCGCTGCTGCTGCAGACTCGACTCGGGCTTTATGGTGGATGCTCTGGCATCTGTTGCTATATGTTGGGAGATCTCTTGAGACAGGGGAGCATGTCACGGTGTGGGAGTACGCCAATTTTCATTCTTCTGTTAAAATCAGCATTAAGGAAGGTGACACAGTACATTTCTCTTTCTGCAAACACGACACATTGACACTGCATGTGATTATTTCTATGCAAGGAGTCTGTGCAAATGTGATTTATTGCTTTGCTGGCAACTCAGCATTTTGTCTCTCTAAAGTTATTACATTCGGATCTTCACATTTAAAAGGCAAGACTCTGAGCCGTTGGGACAAAAAATGTGATGGCAGAAATGCATTAAAAATCCATAAATAGAAATGTCAACAAAAAAATTATCCTAACTCTTGAGAGTTCCCTAGGTGTGCTTGGTCCATAGTACTCTCCTTTAAACCAGAGGTTAGAAACAAATGTTCAAATACAGTTAGGGCTCGTCGCCTCCAACACCACACCGCCCGTAATCTGCAGTACTAATTTACCAAGATACACAAGGGCAAGACTTTCAAAAATAGGTACGTGAAGTTAGGCTCTTAAGTCCATACTTAGGCACTTAAATGATCTGATTTTCAAAAACGGCTGAGCATGCAGCCACTACCCTTGACTTCAGTGGGTCTTGGATCAGACCTATGGTGCCTTATGCCCAAAGGTTTCATATGTGCATAGGCTGTAAGGAATATAGCACTAGGTTGGACCTCCTGGATCATGGACTCCAGTCCCCTGCTATCACAGGCAGCCCCATCATATAATCCCACACAGAAACAAAATCCATTTTAAAGCTAGTGAGGTTGTTTGGCCCCAATACTCCTATTGGGAGGTTGTTCCAGATCCTCTCTCCTCCTTCTAATTGCCAGCCTAAATTTATTCATGGCCAGTTTATCCCCATTTGTTCTTTTGCCAGCATCGTTCTTTAGTTTCAATAGCTCTTCTCCCTCCTAAGGCCAGCAGGGGCTCTCATGATCCTCTAGTCTGAACTCCAACACGATGCAGGCCACAGAATTTCATCCAGTGAGCCCTACCTCTGGCCCATTAACCAACGACAACAGCAGCAGCATGAAATGAAATGCGTTCCCCTGGGGCAGCAGCTGAGATGCACAGGGACGTGTCAGCTGAAGTCAAAATATGTCCATCGCAGTTTGAGGCAGCAGTACTCAAACCTGTGTCTCCAGAACTTGCAGGAGTTCTGTAATGCTGCTTCAGTCATGATGGAGGCCCGTATGCCAGTCTTCAATGGGGCCGTGCAGGGACAGGGGATGACTGGACGCCTGAGGTGTTCTACAGGCACAGGGCCTCTGAGCAGATGACCCTGGCATCATGTGGCAACTGCGTGGCTTCGAGATGGATCCGGTGTATTTATTGTGGGATGGAGCAAACAGGGCCGGCTTTAGGCTGATTCAGCCGATTCGGCTGAATCGGGCCCCGCGCTAAGAGGGCCCCGTGCTGCAGCTCTCCACCCCGCCCCCAGCTCACTTCCCCCTCCTCACCTCCCCTGAACGCTCCGCCCCCTGCTCCTCCCCCTCCCTTGCTTCCCGCGTATCAGAGGTTCGCGGGAAGTCTGAAAAGAAGCAGGGGCGGGCAGGCAGGCAGGCAGCACCAGGTAAGCTGGGGTGGCGGGGGGCGCGAGAAGGGCTCCGGGGAGGCGCGGCGCGGCCCAGTCCAGCCCCGGCCGAGCAGCTCACTCCAGCCCTGGTTCCGGCCGAGTGCGCCGGCTTGGCCCCGGCCGAGCACCCCTGGCCCCAGCGGCTCCGGCCTGGCTCGGCTCCGCCCCGGCCCCCGCGGCTCGGCTCAGCTCCGGCCCGGCCCGGCCCAGCCCCTTCGGCTCGGGTCCGTCTCGAGTCCGGCCCCCGCGG
>NW_020664487.1:9487000-9533177 GCF_002925995.2 Terrapene triunguis | reverse complement strand
CTCAGCTCGGCTCGGCTCCGGCCCGGCTTGGCTCGGCTCCGGCTCCGGCCCGGCCCCCACAGCTCGGCTCAGCTCCGGCCCCCGCGGCTCGGCTCCAGGCCGGACCCAAGCCCCGTGACCCTGGCCGGAGCGTGGCCCGATTCCTGGGGGTGGGGCTTGCCACAAGCTCCACCCCCAGGAATCAGGCCCCACTCTTGCTAAAGCCGGCCCTGGGAGCAAACTCCAGCCCACTGATGAAACAATGTGGGAGGAAGGGGATTTGTGTAAGGAGATTTCCTCCTACCAAAAGCCCCTGCACTGGGCTTTAACACAGGAGGAGATGACCTGGCCATTTGGGATGAGGAGGTTATTGACCGATTTATTTGATTAATCTTTGTGGTGGGGTTCGACTGGCTCCATACGTGGTCGGATACGAGACATCAATTTATTTGACAAAAGACAATAATATTCATAGAATAAATGAAACAGATTTAAAAAATAAAAATCTTTCACCAGCTCTAGTGCAAAGCAGCCTAGAGAAATTACACCCACTGCGTTCAAACACACTCATCTCTGGCTTGTTTTTCAATACTGTCCTTAATACTACTTTTGTCATGTGATCAAGTGCTTTAAGCCCCCGCTCCTGCAAAGCCTTATGCATGCGCTTAACTATATGCACTTCAGTTGGACTATTTGCCATGTGTAATGTTAAACACAGGCATAAGCCTTTGTGAGATCAGGGCCTGTATGGTGCAGGGATGTTGACTGGAAGGGGAAAGTAGCTTTTGAGAGAAATCCTCTCCCTTAAGGAGTAGCCCACCACATGACAAAGCTGGAAAATCACTAATTGCCAGGACCGGGACATGGACAGTCTGACCTAATGGTTGGTGCAGGGGTGCTCAGCCCTTGCAGTCAGAGCCAGAGTCCAAGCCAGAGGTGAGTGCCAGAATCAGAGTCCAGGAACCAAGCCTCAGTAAGAGCCAGAATCGGAAACCAGGAATCAACAAGAGTCAGGTCCTCTACAACAGACAGTCAGGAAGTCTCCCAGTTGCTCAGACAACTTCCTGTGCCTCCTTCTGGCTTAAACAGTCTGCTGTGGCCACTCACTGGGACTGGTCATCATCCTTCCAGTCAGGATCCTTGTGGATGGTACCTCTGGTAGGGGTCAGGGTTCTGCTACCCCCTCTCTTCTAGGAGTTCTGGGAGAGCTGCCCAGTGATTGTGGTGGCTGCTTGGGAACCTGTGGACCCTTACACTGATCTATATAAACAATTTTAATCACCACAGTATCTCTTCATCTGGTAGAGGACTCTCAAGTATTTTCCTAGTTTTTCCTCATTATGAAGGGAACTGTCTCATTACTAAACCACAGTCAGTCACTTATTTCTCCCCCTCCTTTAGAGCCGTACGACAAGCCAGCATCACATCAACAACACCCATCCACCGGGACACCACTCTTGCAGTGCAGCAGTGGCTTGTTTTTTATTCCCACCAAAAAAAGCTCTATCTTTAATGAAGCTGTTCAGCCTTATGTTTGAACAGCGAAAGCAGACGCCGGCTTCATCAGCGGTTAAGAGTTACAGAGGCCGAGAATGTTTTCTCGTTGAGCATCGGTTCCAGCTCTTTGAACCAATTGCCGCCGATTTCAGCAGCTTGCCCACACTACAATGTTCACACTTAGCAACTGTAAAATGGTTAAAGCGGTATCTTTCCACATGGTTGCGCCGTTATTAGTGCTTAGTTTGGCATGCCACCTTAGTTACGAGCTCTAAATGCCACTTTCGGCACTTCCCAGGGTAACCTTGGCCATGAAATTGGAAAATCAGATCATTTTCTGGTCTGTTTTCTTCTTTTTCTCTGGCTGAGATTAGATTTTGCTACGCTTGACTGACAAACCTCATTTGGGATTCAAGTGGCGGCCGAAGCCCTGACCTCCTTAAGAAGTGGGAGGCAAGACGTCTAAGGCAATGACGAGCAAGAAAGAACTAATTTCAACACATCACGTAAAGGGCAATTAGTAATTAATTTGCACAGAGAAGCAAAAATACATGTAAATGGTTAGTGTGTCTCTCAGTGTCAGCTCAGGATTTCATTTTGTTTCTTTAAAACAATGCTAAAATGGAAGCGCTTTTCTCCCTGTGTATTGTTGGCTATTTTCTATTGTACTTAGCAGAAGATAAAAGTACTGCAGTGGCTTTTTGCATTTTTAACTAAGCCCAGAAAAGAGACATCTAAGTAATACTTTCAAGGGCAATTATTTTTATGCTTGTTTAAATGACCGTTTCACTTGTGATAATCTTTATACAGTTCATTATGTTCCAAGAATGTCAGTGCAGTATGCACTGCTGAAATCACTTGTTAAAAACCAGAAAAGATTCCAAACTGTATATTATGTATAACACCCAATGGGCAAACCTCAAAAGAGTGAATTTCCAATGTCTATCCAGACTACTGTATAAAGTTATTAATTATTATCAAATCATAGAAAAGTAAAGTTGGAAGAGACCTCAAGAGGCCATCTAGTCCAGCCCTCTGCACTGAGATAAAACTTAGTAAACCTAGACCAGCCCTGACAGGTGTTTGTCCAATCTGTTTTTGAAAGTTATGAACATTGATATTCTGCAATCATAATAATAGGCCAGATTCTCAGCTGGCATAAAGCAACAATTGACTCAGCTACAATGAATTACCTCTGCTGAGGATATCAGCCCATTGACTGAACTACACTGATTCATGTTACTACAGAACCTGGACCATTGATTTCATGAGATCTATGTTGATTATTATGCTGGTAGCATTTGCTCAGGAATTACATAGACATCAAAACAGCAGGTAATCAGCAGTGTCCAACACTAAGATTTTTGAAATAATGCTTGTGGTGATTGTTATATCTAATGCTGACTGCACCAAAACAAAACGAGACAATCTCAACTATTTGAAAATATTGTAAACCGGGAGGCCAAATTAGGCCAACAGAGGCCAAAAGAAAGCTACAGAGCTTTAATTCTTCTCCCCACCCATGTGCCTAGAGCCAAATCTCTGGATGCGAAGGCCCCAGTTAAGACGAAAGTACATCCACTCTCTGCAACACAGGTACCCTGTTTTATTGGTACCTCTTGGGGGAACTGTTCATATATTAGACCTTCATTGTGCCTGTACAAGGGTTTGCTGGGGCTCGACCGTCTCCGGGTTGCCGGGGAGCCACACCAGCTCACTACACACAGTTGAGGTTCGGGGGGAATTAGTCTGGCCGCGGGGGTCTCCCTCAGCAGCCCTTGCGGTGACTGCAACACGCATCTTAGATCCTAGCCCTGGGTCAGGGCGGGGCAACAATGAGTCCAGTGCTCAGGCCCTCAGGCAGGGCTGAGCAGTGACCGTAGGCCCAAGCCTCCAAAGGCCTGGGAGAGGGGGAGACGGCCACCCACCAGTTGGGTGGCAGGGGGGACGCAGGCCCTCCCACTCCACTGCGTCCCAGCCGGGGGCCCTAGCAGCGGCAGAAGACTCGCTGCTGTGTCAGTGGCTGCAACACGCTACATGGGCTCTGGCAGTGCTGCAGCCAGACTAGGGTCGGCTGCTCCCAGGCTACTTCCAAACTCCCCCTCAGGTAGTACCTGGGTCAGGGGGTTGTCCTCTGGGGGGTCCAGCATCATGGGTTCTTCGGGGCAGTGGGCGAGCGGCAGGTCCGGCAACTCCTCCGGGTAGCGAGCGCAGGGCAGGTCCGGCAACTCCTCCGGGTAGCGAGCGCAGGGCAGGTCCGGCAACTCCTCCGGGTAGCGAGCGCAGGGCAAGTCAGGCCAGTCCCGGCCTGCACCTTGGGCCGCGGGGTATTCCTAGTCGCGGGCTAGGCTGGAGGCATCTGGCCTCTCCGGCGGCTGGGGCCTGACTGAGCTCTGAGGTTGAGCCTTTATACTTCTGGGTCACTGCCTGATCCTCTGAGGGGCGGGCTCAGAGCTCCCTAGCTCCGGCCACTCCGGCCTCCGGATGGGCTCTTCCCTCTCCAGGGCAGCAGGGAGCCACACTGCCTCACTACAGTGCCCCAGGCAAGGTTTACTGTAAATGACTGTTCACTGTGTAATATCAGGGTGAAGGACTTCCCTAGAAATAGATGAATATGAGCGAAGGTTGAAAACAGCCCATGCATATAAGTAGTAAGTGAAGGATGGGGAAGGCAGGATCTCCAGCTGGAAATATCCATACACTGTCCTTCTCGAATGCACATATCTTTGAAGAAAATGTTATGGCATCACTTATGCAATTGTGTCCTGGGTCAGCTCCCCAAACAAAGCCCAAGAGGTTGCTTTGGCAACTGTTTAAGAACTGGATTTATACAGGTGGAATCAGAGAGAATGGTGTGTCCTTGTTTTTATTCTGAAAGAGGGACAGGATGATGGGAGAAGAGAGGGAAGAGGGAGTGCTATGCTGAGGATGGAAGGGTATGCAAAGGGCACTCTTCTCTCACTCTATCCAGCTGCATGCCAAAGCCCTTCTGTAACGCACCTCTCCGGCACCCCACCAAAATTGTCCACTGCCACCACCACCACAGGAGCCACAGATCTTCACTTTGACTATCTGTATGTGTTTGCCCCTGCCTGCTCTGTGGTTTGGAAATGGTGGGTCATATGGAGAAGGAAGAAAAGAAGATACTGGTAGTGGAAAATAATATACTGAGACCGGCAGGCAAGTGGAAGGTAGAAATTAAGACATTATTAAAGGGAATGTGAACTTGGCACTCTCAGTGTCAGATAGCCTGGAGAGCACATGTTTGAGGTGGGCTGGACATGGGATAAGAATGGGAGAATGACCAGCAAAGAAAGCATGGGAGGAAGAGGACAGCCAGAAAGGATGTGGAAGACCGAGGATATGATGGGAAGACTCTGTCAGGAAAAGTTTGAAGAGAAAAGGACAAACTCCAAGACCTATGAATCTGTGCTATGGACTGGCAAAGAACCATGGGCCCCTCTGACCCCATATAAATGGGAAAAGGAGTCAAGACGTGAAGTGTATCTGATTGCCCAAGGCATCCTACTAACTTTTCAGTGACTGGCAATTATCCCCAAGCATGTAAGAGGTAGTGTAATTGGAGCACACTGGCAATTGACAGTAATCGATTTTTTAGCATGCACTTTTATATTTCAACTCGGAGTGCCAAGCTAATGAAATAAACTAGTAAAGTACTAAAATGGATTACAGCATGTCAAACAGTGCGGAGACAGGAGCCTGTGAAAAACACCCCTCTGGATGTCAGTCAGATCCTCCACTGGTACTACACTTTGCATAGATCACTCAACTTAATGGCTTCAAGAGCTTCAGTAAAGTGTGTACATTAGAGCTGTTTAAATTAAACCAAGCAAGTTCAGGAGAGAAAAACACATTGGTAAAAAGAAGAGCACGAGCAACACAGAATACAACATACCGCAGAGATTTTAGAGAGCTTGCTGCCCGACAAAGAAACTTCCTACTGGCTCTGTGCCCATTAGCAACCTGCTAACGGGCAGGGTCAACAGACATTCCCATAATTAGCCATATTTCCCAGAACTGTTTTCACTCAAGACTTGACATACAAGCTGTTGGCCCAGAGCTGATTTCCCCCCTTCTGCAACAATACCTTAATGTAATTTAGCCAATTTTAAGGTGTCAGCAGTCAAAAAAGCATTACTTTGAACAGTTGCGCCTAAGAGACAGAATAATTTTAAAAGCTGAAATCCTGCAGGAGTTTAATCATAATACCTTGTCACATTCAAGTAAGAAGAAGAAGAAGAAACATGCAAGTTGTTTAATTCTGAGCTCAACAGAAGTGCAAAATCAAGAGCTTTAAGGATCTGATCCAGCATCAGCTGAACATCAGTGGAAAGGCTCCTGTTGACTTCAATGGGCTTTGGATCACACCCTAAGAACTCGTGAATGGTGTGTATTACTGTCATCTGATAAAGTCACCATCTTCCATAGACAATTATTGTGTCTAGAGTAGCCAGAGATTCTCCTCAAAGGGGTGTATCATATCTCCTCATGACAAAACCCCTGGATGGGCGTGGAGTGACCAGGAAATTCCATGAAGTTCACCTCACACAAGGCCTTCCCACTTATCCAGGTACGACTCTGCTCTAACTCCACTGACTTCTGTGAGTCACTGCTGACATACAGCCATGGAGGGGAGACCAGAGCTTAGTCTACAGCATCTTCCCTCAGGCACTGGGGAGGCCAGAGAGGGGTGTGGCCCTCTGAAGAGGTTGATCCAGTGGATATACTGAGAATGCTGCTCCTAACCTCTTGGTTCGCAGAGGTCTCATGTGCCCCTTTTACACTGTTCTGCAATCCCCACACCCAAGCACCAGAACCATAAGGACATACGATTTAACTGGCTCCTTTGCCGACACGTGCAAAGCCTTCCTCTCCACAGTGGGGCGCAGGGTCAGGTGTTAATCTGAGTCCTCGAGGAAGGATTATCCCCCCACTTTGACATCCCCAAAGGAGCTTGGCAAGGAAAAGGGCAGCTGCTCCCTGCCCACACCCCCTGCCATCCCTCCTCCCATCCCCACAGGGTCAGGCGACATGGCTACTAATGGTGCTGATCAGAAGTGAACAAGTTAGTGCTGACTCCGCTGTATCGCTGCCCTATGGGATTATTAACGAGCACCTTTCCTTCTTGAAACCACCAGAGCCACCTCTGTACGTTCCTTGCTCCTGCCTGCACCACCACGTGATGCGAGCCAAGGAATTCATTCCAAGTCCCGCAGTCCATCCAAATGAAAAGTACATTTTGCAAACCGAGACAAAAGATTACTGCAAAAACACCGATTCCCAGATTGATGTTGACAGATGGCTCAGCTGTGCGCAGCTCTAAAGATTATTAACAATGCCAGTCATTGGGATTTAGATCAAGTGCAATAAAGAGAAAAAGAGAATTCCTTGCTCTTCTACCCAGCAGCCTATGCTATAGAGTGGCGGAAAGGCTATCCATTCCCTTCCCATGCTGAGCAACTTGAAAGTAAACTGTGCCTGCAGCTTCACCATGTTTTCTACAACAAGATGCAAAGTAAGTAGAGTCACTGTATCCCCATTCACAGCCTCAGATGGTCACCTGCCCCTCCACCCCTACAAAACCACTCCCGATTTTCAGGACAAAATACCCCACCTTAATATTCAGATCCTTCTTTATTTTTCTGCATTGTATCTTGATTAAGACAAGTTTCATGGAAACAATGAATGCTCCTAGTATTTCAGACTCATGGCGCAGAGAGTTGGCTTCCAGTTAACACAAAATACAAATGTCCCAACAACGCTCTGGAAATCCATCTCTTCGCAGCAGAGGGTTGATTCATTGGGTGTTTGTGAAGATCTCCTCTTTGACATGTCATTGTTTTTTTCATCAGTATCACTGGAGCACATAGCGCCCTACTCCGGGGCTATATGCTGTGTAAACAAAGAACTAAAAGACGTCCCCCTGCTCTCTCTTCTGGACTGATTGTGAATTGCTATATCCTAAGGGATGGGTTCTGGCTCTTGCAGCCAGCGGTGCATTGGACAGGATGCTGAGGGACACACACAGTGGCAGCTCTGCTATCTTTGCAATGGGTGCAGCATGTGCTTTCCCTGTGTTTAGCAAGCTCTTTTGCCCAGTGCTAAGGGACAAAAGCCATAGCCCCTCTCCATCCCCTTTTGAGTGGCTAACACGAGCAGTGGCATTCACTGGACACAGTGCCTACCACGTCCCAATGGGAATGTGCCTAGATTCTGCCTTGAGGGAAGAAGGAAGGGAGATTCCCTGTGACCCTCTACACACCCACCTAAAATAGGACACAATCTGGCCAGGAGACAGCAGCAATACGGTTGCAAAAATAAAATTTTAACTTTGCTCTTCAGGAAATGGGCATGTTGTGCTCAGATTAGAAAAACAAAACAAAATAAAATAATGCAATGTGTATCTCAAACTGTGACAAAACACGGCTTTCCACTATTAGATCACGCTATGCCTGCGCGCCTTTAAAGACCAAACAACAATGGATGCTGTGTTCGTGCAACTCTGTGGAGCCCATATCCCAGGTAGGAGATTACTGATGAGTAAGGGATGAGATACAGCAGTTTGTGCAGTTGTTGAGAGATAACCTCATTCCCTGGATTTGTGGTGAGATAGGAGGCCAAAGGCCAAATTCCTCAAGCACTTGACTCAACAATCACAAGACCTCCCATGTGTTACTCCACTTACAAAACAGGATAATTTACTTTTACAGTGGTGATAAATGTGGGTAAAGCCAATTCCTAGCTGTGCAGATGTTGTCGCAGAACCACATGAGCTGAAACCTCCATCAGCCAATCAGAAAGCTTCCCCAGCTTTGTCCATTTCCTACATTTATATTAAGAATGATTAAAAAAAAATCTCTCTTCCCCACCATGTAATTTAATATTAATAGCTTGAAATTTCCTTTTTCATGTTAAAAAGTTCTCTGTCGTAAGACTTATTATTTGATCATGATCTGCTCTGTGTATGCTATATTTTCATTATGAACAAAAATAATAAAAGAGAGTAAGGTAATAAAAATAAAATAAAATGAAATTGTATAAAGTATATCTTAGGCATTACAGCTGAAAGGAAATGAGAAAGATCCATAGGGCTGCATTTTCATTCAACAGGATATTAATATACAAGTCTTAGAGCTTTACAGTACAGAATCTTTTTAATCACTTGGTGTGATACGCAGGACTGGTAGGAGAAAACAGGCAAGTGAAAAGTCTTGTACGTAAGACGCTCAAACGCTGCAGTGAGAGAGGCCATATAAAGAGGTAGGCAGATACATCAAAGCCTGTCTTACACTAAAGGTTCTATTCATTCTGCTCACACCATGTCGAACCCCACACAAAAATAGAGAAGCTGATTTCTGAGGTCTCCCTGAATTGATGATAATAATAATTGTTAGGTGCCGATGTGATCACAACTGTACACAACACAGAAGGGAGAAGCAAAGTAATCTCTGTCCCGGGGACCTTATAAAGTTAAGGGGGAGATTTTCGAAAGTATCTGCGTCATCTCAATGGCACTTGTGCTCCTAAATCCTGGAGATGCTTTAGAAAAATCTCCCCCTAGACAAATACATTGTTAATCCTTCACTAGAGCATTGGCACAGGCTCGAGCAAGGTGGTGTCATTGGTAGTGATGGGTTGTTGTTGGGACATTTTGCTGTTGTTGGTTGGTTTGTTAGCCTAAACCTTGAGGGCTGTGTTCTGATGTTATGTTCTTAATGTACTCTTGCTTAGGGTACGTTGCTTAGGGTATGTCTACACTACCCGCCGGATCGGCAGGTAGTGATCAATCTATCGGGGATCGATTTATCATGTCTAGTGTAGACACGATAAATCTATCCCCGATCGCTCTGCCGTCAACTCCTGTACTCTACCGAGGCGAGAGGCGGAAGCGGAGTCGACCGTGGAGCGGCGGCAGTCAACCCGCGAGGACGCGAGGTAAGTCGACCTAAGATACATCGACTTCAGCTACGTTATTCTCGTAGCTGAAGTTGCGTATCTTAGGTCGATCCCCCCGCCAGTGTAGACCAGGCCTTAGTGCACAGGATAATGGCTGGCTGGCCCTACTGACTATAAAAGTTTGTGACATCCTTATAGCTACTCAGTCCATGTGGCAAAGTCCTGGGGCTCAAGGTTCTGAGATACATCCCCACTAATGACCATGGTGTCTATATATATGTCACCACCATTTGTTACAGATACAGGATCCTTCCCTTGTCCCCCACCCCACTATTTTTTGTACCCCCAAGGACAGGTCACACTGTCATGAGTAATATTAGAATACAAAGCTCTATGGTCCCCAAAAGGACCTAAGGATTTTGTAAAAGTACAAAATGAAGTTTATTCCTCTGTCCCATGTATTCCATACGTCTGCTGGTCTAGCTCATATGACAGACGTTGAGCTGCGAAGACCAGAAGATATCTTTTACCACGCCAGGTTGTTTTATTTTATTTTTTATTACAGCAATCCAAAGATGGGAAAAATAAAGCAGACGTGCTTGATGTCAGTGAGTTACAAGCTTGTTGACAAGGCTAGACAGCTGTTTTCAGAAAAGTCCCCCTATGTGTCAAAATTACCAGAGTAAAAAGTTGCGGTACTATATTTCTTAGCTGTAGCTGACCTGATTTTAAAGATCATATTACACCTACCCATCGGTGCAACCAAATATCACAATCCATATTTGTATTTAGTCTCGGACCAGTATCTCTTCTATTTTAGGCATTGAAAAATCCCCAGATAAAATATAATATTAAGCTGGAGTTAAGGTTCAGAGTAAAAACCAGTAACGGTGGGTAAGAAACTTTTGGGGCCAGATTCACCAGTAGAGGCTGTCTGCTTGTGCTACACTGGAGCAGTGCAAAGCAGTCAGACCATAATGGCCAATTAAATGCTTGGGATATAATTTTCAGTAATGCCTGGGTGACTCAGGATCCCATTAGGAAAGTGACTTAGGAACTCGGTGCTCAGATCCTCAAAGGTGCCAATCCCCCTCTCCCCCCCCCCCCCGGAAATCAATGATCTGCTCCACAGAAGTGCGAATGCTGAGACAAATGAGTGGTGTCAGCAAAAGAGTGTATGTTAGAGACACGCTCAAAGTAAAACCCAGGAACAGAAAAATGAGGGCATGCAGGCTCAGAGATTTGGTCATGTAAAGCACAATCCTGACAACTATGAGTCCAGTGGCTCATAGCTGAAGGGAAAAGACAGAGAGGCCAACACAAGATGAAGTGGTGGGAGGTCATAAAGGAAGAGGTTAGCATGAGGGGGATAGGGTACGTCTACACAGCAAAAAACACAACAACCCTGCAGCAACGAGACTCAGAGCCCGGGTCAACTGACTAGGTCTTGCAGGGCTTACGCTGCAGGGCTAAAAATAGCAGTGTGAGCGTTCGGGTTCAGGCTGGGACCCGGGCCCTGGAACCCTCCCCACTCACTGGAGAGAGAGGACTTATACAGTGGACCCCATTTGATGGGATTAACACAAGGAAGAAGCAGCTATAAAAACACGTAAAACAGTGTTTCTATTGATGCTGTCATATACCCCCACAATGCAAAATTCTCACTATTGCTCTAGAATCAGCCAATCCATCTAGAAAAGGTCAACCCCTCCCCGCCTCCGGTCCAGAAATACAGCAAGATGTAGGATCAGAGCCGAGCAGGTATACACCGGTGACAATGTGCCGTTACATAAAGCGGTGATTATGGAAATTATTATCATCAACTCACCGGCTCTACATTGTCTGGAAGCATTTGAAAGTCCTTTTGTAAAAACTCGGAGGGAAACACTTAACTTGTCAGCTGTAACGCAGGCAGAGCCCACAATGGATTTTCTGTTTGGGTAGCTTGGAGGGCACACGCCACAAATGAGCCTGCTGCTCTTCAGCAGCCAATCATTTCTTTCAAAGGAGCATCCACAATGTCTCGTCCTTACAGCAGCCCCGAGGTCCTTCTGGGCTCCCCCAACAATGCATTGTTTTCATAGTGATTTCACAGGCTGTTCGTTTTCAATAAATAGCAACCATCTGAGCCGTCTGTGCAGCATCCCCAGTCTGCGTGCGTCCATGTATGCATGTGCGTCTCTCCCAGCAGCTTCAGCAAATTCCAGACTCCATTGATTCATACCTGACAGCTACGAAATACTAATTACAAACCAATTTCCTAACCGCTGACAGGTTTCTTTTGTACTGCTGATCTCTTTACAGATGTGAATGCCCAGATGGCAGCAAAAGCACACTTGGCCTCTACATTAATGATCAACATTGATCAGGAAGCATGAGCACAAGGGAGAAAAGCAAATGCCCATTATCAGTGTTCTGTGCATTACGGGAATGATTATAGGCCACAACTGAGGTTGAGAACTCACTCCACTATGACTGTGCATACACAAGCTCCTGCCCCAAGAGCTTACATTCTTCATACACCTGATGAACAAAGGGTGGGAAAGGAAACAAAGGCACAGAGGAAGTGACTTGACCAAGGTCATATAGTAAGTCAGTGGCAGAGCTATGAATTAATCTCCTGCATCCCAGCCCAAGGTCTAATCCACTTGGCCACATGGCCTCCATGCTAAACTATCCTGTAGGTTTACATATATACCTTCATGGTTTGTTGCAATGCCTCCTCCTTCACGAGTCAAATAATGTCTTGTTTTATACCCAAAATATACTTCCAGACCTAAAAATGTTCATTCTGAATTTCATTTGAACTCTTAACTATATTGGGAGGGAAGGCCAGCTGTTGATAAATACTGAACATTTTCTGCCTCACAGCCTCTGTAATGAAATGTTTTCTGTCTTCCTAAAACTACCCCTTACTTTCAATTAGGGAATTTGGGCTTAAAATTTGGGAATTTAAAAACTAGGGCTGGGTTTTTCAATGGGAACTGGGACCTAACTCACTTCAACTCTTTTTAAAATCCCACCGTAGGTGCCTAAAGTTAATCTGCTACACTCTCCTGTGAGCACCCCGATAAGTAACCTGACTTTCAGAAGTGCCCAGCGCCCTGCAGCCTCTTGCTGACTTCCCCAGCAGCTGCTGCAGGATGCTCAGAACGTTTGAAAATCAGGCCATTTATTGGGGACCCTCAGTATGGATTTGAAACTCTTGGCCTTGATCTTTACACCAAGATCTGTTCTGACTATTTTGGCAATTTCGTCAATAGCTCATAATAGTGGTAAGGAAGAGAGGAGAATGTTTGCACCTGCTATAATTAGCTTTTAGTTCTTTAAATACCATTTCAATCTCAGCGTGTGGAAACACTGCATATTTAATGGCCGGAATAGAAAGCATTTTCTTTTCACTCCCCGTCGTCCTCACTTTTCTAACCTGACTTCATTTGCTGCACCTTGACAGGAAACAAGCAACTTTAAATACCCCTTTATAAATAGGATGAGCAGGCACACTTGTATTGAATTCACTAGGTGTCTTCTACACATCTGAGGGCACGCTTAGGCCTTAAAAAGGAATATCTTTTGCCTTTGAGCCATACGTACAACTGCTACGGAGATCAATGGAGAAACACACAAGGACAGAGGGCCTTGGTATGGAAGTACAGTACTTACCCTACAGTTACAGTATACATCTAGATTCAGGTGATCAGAACCACTCAGCACTCAAAAGCTTCTACTTAGGCACTTAAATAAGTGGCTGGATCTTCAAAAGTCCCCAGCTCTCAGGCCTCAAAATGAAATCTCATTCTCAGTGGGCAGAGATACTGGGCACTGAGCACTTTAGAAAATCTGACCCCTCATTTGGACACCCGCTCCTCTGCCAACTTCCACCCGAGAGGGCAGAGAGAAAAAGAAATCTTTCTGCCTGAAATTCTGCACGGGTTGGCTGTAGCCAGAGGGGAATACAGGGAAAATGTGGAGGTTTATAAAGCCTTTTATGATAAGGAACTTTCAGAAAATGAAGGGCAAGATTTTCAGAGTTAACTAGTGATTGGCTGCATTTTCAGGTGCCCAGCTTGAAAGAGGCCTGATTTTAAGAGGATGGCTGCTCCGCACTTTCTGAAAATCAGGCTTCTTTTAAGCGTTCTCAAGTTAGGGACCCATTTCCTTCCCTCCACCAATTTTCAATATGGAGCAAAACCCGCTCAATTACCATACTGTAAGCATATTAAATGTAGCCAGGGGGATTATCTTAGTACTAGAGTTATTTGATTTTGGGTCAAGTTCATACTAAAAACACCATCAATCATCATGATGTAGTTACATAACTCCACACCAGCGCCTCCCATCACACACAGCTCTCTTCTAGATCAACCACCCACTGAATTCAGGAAACACCAATGTCATCTCCCTTATCTTGCCATACAAAACCCTTCTGTAGCACTGGGATGGATCCTGAACTCCACTAGGTGCAGGGTCTGAAGAAGGAACAAAGAATGCAGGCCATATTTACAGGATGGGGGATGTTATCCTGGGAAGCAGGGATCTGGAAAAGACTTGGAGCTGGTGGTGGATAATCAGGAGAACATGAGCTCCCAGTGTAATGTTGAAGCGAAAAGTGCTAATGAGATCCTGGAATGTATCAACAGGGGAATCTCGAGTAGGAGTAGAGAGGTTATTTTACTTCTGTAGCTGGAACAGGTGAGACCACTGCTGGAACATTCCATCCAGTTCTGGTGCCCACAATTCGAGAAGTGTTGTCAAATTGGAGTGGGTTAGAGAAGTGCCATGAGAATGATTCAAAGATTAGAAAACCTGCCTGATAGCAATAGGTTCAAGGTGCTCAATCTATTTATTTTAACAAAGAGACGGTTAAGAGGAGACTTGATTACCCGTCTATAAGTGTCTACACAGGGAACAAATATTTAATAATGGTCTCTCTAATTTAGCAGAGAAAGGTATAACAATGTGATCAAATGGCTGGACATTGAAGCTGCGCAAATTGAAAGTGGAAATAAAATGTACATTTTTAACAGTGAAAATAATTAACCATTTGAAAAATTTACCCAGGTGGTGTCTCCATCACTGGCAATTTTTAAATCAAGATTGGGCACTTTTTTGAAAGATCTTCTCTAGGAATTATTTTGGGGCAATTCTCTGGCCTGAACTATACAGGAGATCAGACTAGATGATCCCACTAGCTCCTTCTGGCCTCAGAATCCGTGAATCTACGAAGGCATGGTCAGGGAAAGAAGCAACAGCAGCTCCTAGCTATCCAGGGATTCCCTTTGGGATGGGGATCTATGGAGAATTGCCTAAGTTGACTTTGTAGATGCTTTATGCAGACAGCATCACAAAGCAGTCACAGTGATCTGGCTGACTGTCTCACAGCCCCCATTCCACTATGAGCCAAAAAGCACAGACTTAAGCCACTTTCTAAAGTATAAATTGGTTAGAATATCCATTTTTAGTCTTGTGATATGACTCAGATATTGCACCACAAGATGAGCACATGGTGAACATGGAGACAGGATCAAAGTTAAGGTTGATTCTGGAACCTTAACTATGACCTTCCCTGTGTAAGGATGTGGAAAAAAACAGTAAGACACTACGCTGTACTATGTAAAAATTTAGTGTATGATCATGTAATTAAAGACTGTATTGTAATATCTATGCAAAAGCGGGCAGAGTTAAGGTTATTTGTTCAACCTTCACTTTTTCATTTTCTGACTTCTCAGACTTGACATTCAAAACCCTAACACTGCACTGATGTAGCCTTGTAAAATATTACTTTCCCACTCATTTAGGGCAAGCATATTATTTTACAAAGCCTAAAACAACATTAGTTTTTGTCATTCTGATCAGCACTATACTTATAAGAATACACGAGTAGATTTTGCTGGTAAACTGTCATGACAATTTTGCAGAGCTGCATTAATGGTTGTTCTTGTATTTTAATTTAAAATGTACCAATGCAGTAAAGAGAAGCCAGAGATGCAGGTAACAGGAGATAATGCAATGCATGTTTTAATGAGCAAGGTAGAGTCCTCTTGCTTTATTCATAAAAGGTGGGTTCTCTTTGTTTTCAGAAATCCTCTTCATAAAGTGCTCTTTAGTCAAAGGATACATTCTGGATAGATACCTGCACGGATGCACAGAGCCCAGCAATATTATTGCTACCTAGAGGCATCAGGATTTTTGTTAACAGAGTCCCTGCTTGCCCTACTGTGCTCACGCTCTGGGCTAGACCACGCCCTCCTCTACTTAGCACCAACTGCAGGAGCTGGCCACAGTTGTGCAATGGTCATTGACAGTGCTAGGCGTGCTGAGAGGGGCCAGGAGGAGACAGGACTTTGCACTGGCCTCTGGAGATGACAGACCATTGAGGCATGGTCTCCACTGAAAAGTTTTATTGGCATAGTTCCATTGGTCAGGGTGTGAAAAGACCCACATACTCCTGATTTATATAGCTATGTCAGCCTCACCCCCATTGTAGACCCAGCAATGCTGACGGAAGAATGTGTCCATCGATGTAGCTACCGTCGCTTGGAGAGCTGTTATTCCTAGGTCCACAGAAAAAACTCCTGTAATGTAGACATACCCTTCAAGAAGCACACAATGAACCCAGTCTGGGCTTCCTGGTGCTCCCACTGGGGCCAGGCACATCCACACACACCCCATAAGGCCTGTAACACAATGCCAGGAGACTTTTACCTCAGCCTCCTCACACGGTCACCTTCACGTTTTTTTCATGATGTCCTCTATTCTTACCCAAGGCCAGCTCCAAACATCACTGATGCCATGGAAGTGTTTTGGCTGACTTACCGGGCTTTGGATCAAGTCCTCTGAGACGATCCCCACTCTTCTAACTCCCTCCTCAAAACCCACTTCTCTCCCTGGCTTTCCGCCTCACATTCCCATCCCTGCTCTGGTTGCCCTGCCCCTTCCATCCTACTTCTGTCTCTGTTTAAAAAAGTTCACGGATTCATAGATTTTAAGACCAGAGAGGTCAACTACACCCATCTAACTCTGACCTCCTGCTCCACACAGGCCACAGAGTTTCACCCTGTGATTCCTGCCTCAGGCCCCAAAATACCAGAATGCATACACTCCATTCACAATTACTTGCATTACCTTTACATTTCATCTCCTCCCTGGTCCCCTCCCTTGCTAGGCTACCTTCATTTCCTATGTTTGCTATTAGAGTTGAAGACTTTTTTGGCAGGGAACTTTTTTTTTTTTAAATCTCTGTAAATCCTTATGTGAATTTATGTCTCCATATAAATGTTTATTGTTAAATACTAATTATAACACTGACACTAATAATAATGTTGTGCTGTCCTCAGTGAAGACAAGCCTTTCTAGATTAAATGGGCCCAAACATCAGTGCCAAAATAAAACCCAGGAGGGGGTCTACTGGAAAGGGAAACACTGCCAAAGCGGTGTGGGAGGGGGAGATCTATATATAGTGCACTCTCTGTGACGGGATCTTGGGGCACAATTTGGCACCCTCATTATTATTCATATGTACACTTTAGCATTATTATACTATAGTTCCAGAGGGTGAGAGGATGACATTTGAAGTGAAGAACACATTGATTACACGTGATCCTTTTTATAAAGGGAGAAACAAAGCTGCTGGTGGTTTTATTTTGAGAATTGTGTTATTTTTCTAGAGTTTTACAATTTCAGTTGGAATATTTCCTTCCTCTCCTACTCCCTCCCTCTCCCAAACCAAATCAAAAAGTTCTCAAGATTAGTTGTTTAATTCGGTTACACCATGGTAAATTTAGAGCAGTGGTTCCCAAACTTTAACAACCCGTGAACCCCTTTCACTAAAATGTCAAGTCTCGCCAACCCCCTCCTAAAAATGAATATTTCCAGGGATATTCTCCTTTATCTGAGTAGAAATTATAAAAGCCGTGATCTTGGAAATATAAGATTTGTTTTTAGGACATGCTTATTACACACTATTATTTATCATTACAGTATTTTTATTACATTATGAAAACGGCAACACTCTTCCAAGCTCTCACTTTCGTAGCTTGTATCACTTTGAATAAGCCTGTTATAAGACAAGGCTCCTATGTTTCATCAAGGAGTATCAGATGTGAAACAGCATGAAGGTATTTAAGAAGCCAACCCAAAGAGTTCCTCCTACACAAGCATTCAGGTCTTGAGCAGTCCAGGCAAACAAGGCATGTTACGACAAAGCTTAAACTTGTTCTTCATAATAATTTTAAAAACAATACTAGCTGCCTATTTAATTTTAAAAACAGGAAAAAATATCCACCTCCCTTTCCATTTCTTATAAGGAGTCTTGAAGTTCAAAATCTCCTCACTGTGATAGATCTGCTTGCTTTGATCTGCTTAGCCGTTGGAAGTTCAGGGGCTGCTGGCCCCATATTGCCCGGGGTCCGTAGGGACAGCTCTGTCCACCATTAGGGATTTTTTCCCCCGAGAACCCCCTGTAACATTTCACAAACCCCAGTTTGGGAACCACTGATTGAGAGTGACTCCACTGGCTTTAATGAGGTTACTGCTGATTTCCACTGGTTAAACTGAAATTGGAGTCTAACGCACTGACTTTTACCGTACTTTTTGTATTTACCTCAAGCTTCATTAAAAACCTTTCTAGCTTTATCCTGAAAAAAAATGCTCCAAAGGGTTCACTTCCATTATAGAAAGACCCGTGTGACCTCTTCAACACCTATTAAAAGATCTAAATGTAGTCATTCAAGCCCTGCAACTCTTTCTCATGACAGCACAGCATCCAAAACAAGCTGTCTGGCAAGCAATCTATTCATGCCAAGCAGACCAAGAGCAGACATGTCACAATATACCAACAGTCGAAATGCATTAGATTGCAGTGTGTATGCAACTGTTAAACACATAATACTCTCAGGCAGATTTACTTAGATGTATCATTGGTTCTGCAAAAAGTGCCGCATCTCCAGCTACAATGCATCGGGTGGCATCCTGTAGGATTTCAGTAAATCTTCTAGCAGGAATCCCAGTTGGCCAGAAGGCTGTGTTATAGAAGCATCAGCCACAGGAAAAATGTGGAGCGAAGAATGTGGAAAATGACGTTTGTGCATTTCTTAATGTTTGGAGAATCAATTTAACACAATTATCAGCTCCTATTTTTTGACCGAAATCTTGATAGATTGTTCAGTGCTACTCCAATTTAATTCACAGCAGTGAAGGGGGGTGCAGGGAGCCCTGTGCCCCCGAAGTGGCTAGGAACATCTGCCAGTTAGCAATGCCCAGGCTCGTCAGTTGCAGATGCATTGTTTACTACCGCTTAGCTTGAACAAACTCCATTGCAATTGACAGCAGGACTAATTACGGTGAATCATTCTACTCACAAAGACTAACCCAGGTAATAAATTGGCTCATTCGACATATTAAGGTGCTTTTTAATAGTTTCCATTCTCCACTGCTTGCAGTACGCTCTTAAGGTTTGTCTACATGGAGACACTCAGGAAAATTAATCCAAATTAACTAAAAGTGTGAAGATAAAGTGGATTTGATAAATTGCATTAAACCCTTGTGGATGCTCTTATTCAGAATTAAAGTGGCCTTAGAACATATGAATGACCATACTGGGTGAGACCAATGGTCGATGTAGCTCAGTATCCGGTCTTCCAACAGTAGCCAATGTGAGATGCTTCACAGGGAATGAACAGAACAAGGCAATTAACAAGCAATCCATCCCCTGTTCCAGTCCCATCTTCTATCAGAGGTTTAGGGACATCCGGAGCATGGGGTTGCATCCCTGACCAGCTTGGCTAATAGCCATTGATGGACCTTTCCTCCATGAATTTATCTAATTCTTTTTTGAACCCTGTTATACTTTTAGCCTTCACAACATCCTCTGGTAACCAGTTCTACGGGTTGACTGTGTTGTGTGAAGAAGTACTTTCTAATGTTTGTTTTAAACCATCTGCCCATTTATTTCATTGGGAGACTTCTGATTTTTGTGTTATGTAAAGGGTTAAATAGCACTTCCTTATTCACTTTTAGTTTAGATTATTTAAACATAATTAAATTAAACCAAAATAAGGCTGCTTTAATTCTGAATTAGAGTTTCCACACAGGGGTTTAATGGGGGTTTAACTAATCAATTGTGAAAGTTAATTCATAGGAAATTTTGTGAGTGTCCCCATGTAGACAAGCCCTTAGAAAATAGAAAATAACTGTTCTATCTATGTAGTTTTTATATGCTTGCACGGAGCTAACCAAGTGCAGCTGCTCTCTTAAGAATCAGAGTTAGACAGCATTGCCATCCATAATCATTGGGAAATCATGAGTCAGGTCCCAAAAATTCATGATATTGGCTTAAAAATCATGAGTTTTAATAAACAATAGATTTGGGGAGGTCTTTTTTATTAGCCTTCAAATATTTGAGCAATTAGACGTCACATTTTCAAGCTTTCCTCCACAACTATGAGGACAAAGAAAGAAAGGTTACTTACTCTATAGTAACTGTGGTCCTTTGAGACGTGATGTCCACATGGATTCTGCTCGTGGTGCTCATGCACCCCAAAGTATGCAAGATCAGATTCTTATGAATAGCAGTGGGAACTGCACCATGGCCACCCGCTCACTTCCTGTAGCCATAGGTGGGGTGGCCTCAACCTGCACTCAGTTCCTTTGTCAATAAGTATCCCACAAGAACAGGACTTTGACTAGAGGGAATGGAGAGCGGGTTGTGGAATGTGTGGACAACACATCTCAAAGAACGACAATTTTTGTAGGGCAAGTAACCATTCTCTAGTCTTCGAGTGATTGCCCCCACAGATTCCACTGTTGGCAATTCACAAGCAATGGCCCATTCACCTAGAGGGAGGCAAAAGGAATCTAACTTGAATAGAGATTGCAGGACCACCCTAGCAAAGCTAGCATCTGGCCTGGATGCTTGAACCAAGAAACAGTGAGTGGTAAATGTATGGCGAGAGCTCCAGGTTGCTGCCCTACATCTCTCTGATATGGGGATGCTACAAAGACAGGCTGTTTGAGCCCTAGTGGAATGACCCTAATCAGTCCTGGGACAGATCTTTCTTAGCTAAATCATAACAAGCTTTAATACAGCCTGAGGCCCATTTGTACAGCCTCTGAGATAATACGGATTGTTCCTTAACTCTCTCAGCAAATAGCACAGAGTCTAGGCGTGTACCTGAAAGGCGTGGTCCTAGCGATAAATAAAAAGACAAGGCTCTCTAACATCCAGCCTGTGGAGTTTCACTTCATTCAGGGTAGAGTGTGGCTTAGGGAAGATAACCAGGAGGTGAACAGACCAATGGATGTGGCAGTCAGTGGTTACCTAGGGCAGAAACTTCAGGTGAGCGCTAAGGGTGACTTTGTTTTCATGAAACACCATGCAGAGAAGCCCATTATGAGGGCCTGGATCTCCTCATTCTCCTTCCTGATGTGATCAGTACCAGAAAGGCTATTTCCATAGGCAGCTGGTAAAGAATGCAGGTAGCCACTGACTCGAATGGGGAATCCATGAGTTCAGGCAAAACCTGGTGAAGATCCCATGAAGGAGGGGGTTCCCTGACCAGTGAGAAAACATGGGTGAGCTTTTTTAGAAACTCCACCACTGCCACATGCAAGGAGATAGTATGGCCTTAGATGGGAGGATGATTAGTAGAGGCCACCTCAGGTGCACTTGTATGGAGCTGAGGAACAATCCCTTTTGTTTCAGGGGAAGTATAGGCCAGTATTGTGGAAATTAGAGGTGTCAAGGTGAGAGAGGTCACTGAACTGCCCAGACAGAAAACCTCTTCCATTTGGCCTAGTAGATCAGCCTAGTCACCGGTTTTCTGTTCTGTATCAGGATGTCCTGATCTGCTACAGAACTGCTTCTCTCTGTATCCATCATCCAGGCTGTCAGGTACAAGGATGCTTGTCCAGGTGCATCTGAGAAGACTCCTGCGCTCATGCCTCCTCTGGAACATTTGTTGTTGTGACATGTCTGAAATAAGTGTTACTCGTGGGAACCCCCATCTGCAAAAGATGATGTGGAAAACTGGGGTCTGGATGTGGGAACCCCCATCTGCAAAAGATGATGTGGAAAACTGGGGTCTGGATGGGGCAAGTCATGATTTTGGATAAATCTCTGCTAAAGATGTAAGAACATAAAAATAGACATAAGGGGTCAGACTGTTGGTCCATCTAGCCCAATATCCTGTCTTCTGATGGCCAGCACCAGATACTTCAAAGGGAATGAACAGAACAGGGCAACTGATCAAGTGATCCATCCCGTTTTCCAGTCCCAACTTCTGGCAATCAGAGGTTTAGGGACACCCAGAGCATGGGGTTGCCTCCCTGAGCATCTCGGCTAATAGCCATTGATGGACCTATCCTCCATGAACTTATCTAATTCTTTTTTGAACAGTTATACTTTTAGCTTTCACAACATTTGCTGTGTGAAGAAATACTTCTTTTTGTTTGCTTTAAACCTGTTGCCTATTAATTTCATTGGGTGGCCCCTAGTTCTTGTGTTATGTGAAGGAGTAAATAATATTTTCTGATTCACTTTCTCCACACCAGTCATGATTTTATAGACCTCTATCATATGCCCCCAGCTAGTTATCTCTTTTCTAAACTGAACAGTGCTAGTCTTTTTAATCCCTCCCCACAGGAAAGTGGTTCCATACCCCTAATCATTTTTGTTGCCCTTCTCTATACGTTTTCCAAATCTAATGTATCTTTTTGAGATGTGTCTACCAGAACCGCACGCAGTATCCAAAGGGTGGGCGTACCATAGATTTATATAGCAGCATTATGGCATTTATTGATCATCTATCCCTTTTCTAACTCGTTCCTAACATTGTTAGAACTATCCACAATGACGCCAAGATCTCTTTCTTGAGTGGTAACAGCTAATTTAGACCCCATTGTTTTGCATATCTAGTTGCGATTATGTTTTCCAATGTGCATTACTTTGCATTTATCAACATTGAATTTCATCTGCCATTTTGTTGCCAGTTACCCAGTTTCGTGAGATCCCTTGTAACTCTTTGCAGTCAGCTTTGGACATAGCATATGTTTAACATTAAGCATGTATAATTCCACTAAAGTCAATGGGACTGCTCACATACTGGCGTTAAGCATGTGCCTAAGTGATTTGGACACTTAATGCTATCTGTGAAATCCATAATCATAGCCTGGACCTAAAGTGCTATGAGATCCATACACACTTGCCAACAGTAACCCAATTCCCTATTCCTTTGTAATTCTGCATTTGCAGTACAACTCACTTCTGTGCCATGGTGTCCCCTTTTCTTTGGTTTCTCCTTCAGGTCTTGTGGACTGGCTTTGTGAAAGAAGGTCTCCTATTTTAATAAGTCACCCTTCCCTGACAAAATAATCACTGAGTCTTGGGAACTTTATGGATTTGTTTACACACAAACACGCACTAATGTGTTAGGAGGTATGTCATCTGCGAAGCACGGCTTAATGAGTAGTTTGTGTGTAATATCGTACAATGTTTCATCTTAAGCATCTCTAACAAAACAAGAATATGCACAGTGTATATTGCTCTTAAATAATTTACCAGAGCCTGGGTAAGATCTTATTTTTACTTATTTATTTAGTGCTGGCAAAAAAAAAAAAAAAGCAGATTGGCAGCCCTGGAGGCTGAAGTCCACTGTCCAAGGAGAATATATATAGCATAGGTAATGGCAGTTCAGATTTCTAATCTGCCCTCCTATCTAAACACTTTTCCGGGGACTACTTCTAGAAGTGGGAAGTTAGTTTAGTCTTCAGGCTCATTCAATTCCTTAGCCTGTCTTCTGAGCGACATCAAGGATACCAATTATTTATAGATTTTAAGGCCAGAAGGGACTATTATGGTTTATCTAGTCTGAACTCCTGCATAACAGGCCAGATAATTTATACCAATAATTCTCACATCAAGCCCCATAACTTGTGGTTACACAATTAGTGCTGTGATGGTAAATCTTATCACTGTTGCCCATTCTCTCAAGTCTTGCCTTATCTGGTGTTTTTCCTAATGAACAAGCTCCAGGAACTATGTGATTATAGAGACTCTCAGCTTTCATTTAAAAAGAAAAATAAGTTTCTAGCCCTCCTGGTTTCAGAGAAAAGCTTGAAAATGTGATGCCTTAAAGGCCCCCAAACCAGAAGGCAAATAGAAAGAATCTAACATTTACTAGATTTTAAAAGTTTGAGACTTTTAACCCAGTCTCATGATTTTGGAGGGCCTGATCTGTGCACCTTTGTCAACTAGGAAAAGAACTAAGAAACTGCCAACCCCATTCACACACAAAAATAATTCCACATAGTCCACCAAATGGTAACAACTTCGGGTCACGGCTGGCTTGAGATAAATTGAACTCATCAGTCCAGAATGGAAAATCTCAGTTTCACATCACCGATCACCTGAACCACGCAGTCTTAGAGTTTATTTTCTAGAACACAAGCCATACTCAAAGGATAGGGGAGAAGGGCTTACATCATTGTGTTCAGGTGCCTTTCCCAACCTGCTCTAAAACAAAGTCCAGCCAATGAATAAAGTCAAAATCTCATCCCCTTCCTGGGGTTTGTCTGTATTAACAAAGAAATTAAACCTCTTCCTCCTTAGTACTATTCAACCCACAGCATAGATCCTCTCAGTATTTCACCACTTTTATCTCCCTTATGCCCAGATGGGTAATGAACTACTGTCTTACTGACTCAACACCTACTAACATTCTTTTTAATAAATAGCTTTTCAAACAGACTATTATTTTCCTCCTACGAACACCTAATATACCTTTTACAGATGTAAATTTCTTTCGCCTCCCTCCCCCATGCGCTGCACCGGAGAAAAGCTGAAGTTGAGGGATGGGTTAATAGGAAAAGTGTGAGTTGTACACAATTCTGGCTCATAACATATTTTCAGCATAAATTCTTTATGTCCCTAGTTAACTGCATAGAAGCTTTCTTGAAACAAATCAGCTTGTGTTCAGTTCATTACTTCCCATGAAAACAAAGAGAAAGACAAGCACTGCTTTTAGAAATGGATCAGGCGAGATTCTGATCTAGGGAAGCCTTCTGATAAAATGAACTAAAAATATTCTTATACAATTATACATCTTACCCTGCCTCCCTTCTTGTTTTCAGCATTCGTAAATCAATCTTGATTTGTCCATGCTATATTGTATTTCACCTCCAACAAAATCTCACAGTACTGTATTATTCAAACCAGTATCATGACTCTTGTTTTTGGTGTACCAGGCACATTTGGTTATTTCTGCTAGACTTTTATTTCTAAGCAGAAATGCAGCCATAATGGATAAAATAATCTCCCAAGTGGGTTTTCTTTAGTCCTGTTAACAAACCAAATAATCTCTCTTTCGCTTTCCACAAACTTGCCAAGACATTAAGAAAACAGTTTATAGTCCATAGCTCTTATACAAATTTTATTACAATCAGGATAGAAAAGGAGTTTTGCATATTTGTTCTAGAGTGACTCTCTTCTGCCAGTGAGACAAAAGAACTGATTTAATACATCAGTGCACTGTGTTTTGATTGTTTGTGCTTTTGTTTTGTTTTTATAAAGGTGCCAGCCACAAAGTATATGAACCATCATTTCTAGAAAGTCTAGTTTGGCAAGCTGGCCAATTATCAGTGGGGGGTTCTGGGATTCACGGGGATTAGGTGGACAGGGGTCGGTCTGACCCAGCACCAGCCAGGTCATCCCCAGCCGCTTCCCCTGACCCTTGGGCACCCAAAAGGACGTACCCGTGCTGTTAGGGAGGGGCATGTGACTGTTCTTGCAACTTCCCTTTACTTCCCCATCAGAAAATCATTTTTCTGCAGGAAATCAAAGAAATCTGTGGGGGACATGAATTCTGCATGCATGTAATGATGCAGAATTCCCCCAGGAGTAATATCACAGAGAGTTTTAGCAGAAAGAGGACACTTTGAGGTGGGATTTGAATGGAAAGGAGGTGGTTGTTTGATGCAGAAGAAGGAGAGTATTCCAAAGCAAGGGGGGTCGTATGAAAGAGGAACAGAAGGAGAAAAGGATAGAAAGAAACAAATGAAGTGGTTTGGTGGAGACGTTGGGGCACAGACTAGGAGACAGAGGGTGAGTAGGAGGGAATGAGAGCAGATGGGTACTTGATAATTATAGGTGGATTTGAAATATCTCCTACAGAATGTCTTAGCATATGAAATGGCAAAAAAGGGCATCGTTCAAAGAAACTAGAGCTCCTGTGACCCAGAAAACCCCTCAATGCCAACTGGCATATCATATCATAACTCTCATCTGCCCTGCATAGACATTGCCCCAACTCACTGTTGTTGTAATCTGTATCTAAAACATAGCGTGAACATAAGAACAACCATACTGGTCAGACCAATCATCCATCTGGCCCATTTTACAATCTCAGAGTCAAATTCCTTCCTTGGAGACACAGGGTGAGACAGCAAGTCCCAAACTGTTTGTCTCACAACTCTTTTGTGAGGTACAATATAATTACCTCCACTTTATAGATTGCTAAACTGGGGCTAGAAAGCTTATCAGTGGGTTGGCCAGGGCAAGGAGTGGGTGTCAGCACTTAGAACTAAGGTTTCTGTAGATCTTAGTTTTATGCTTAGAAGTCACGGCTACCTTTAGGCCAGTGTTTGACTCCTGGGTAACATCTGATATAGAGATGAACAACATAGTCGGGATTTGCATCAGTCTCCAACACAAGAAGGGACAGTCGATTTTTTTGTTTTTTTAAATTAACAGACTTCAAAAAATCTCAAAGAAAAAAAAAATCCTGACTCCAAAGTTGAAGTTGGAAACTATGAAAGATTTTAAACTACTACAGAACCTATTCAATTATAAATTGATACTGTTCCCTCTTTTTCTTGTTCAACAAGGACAAGTGCAGAGTCCTGCACTTAGGACGGAAGAATTCCATGCACTGCTACAGGCTGGGAACCGAGTGGCTAGGCAGCAGTTCTGCAGAAAAGGACCTAGGAGTTACAGTGGATGAGAAGCTGGATATGAATCAATAGTGTGCCCTTGTTGCCAACAAGGCTAATGGCATTTTGGGCTGTATAAATATGGGCATTGCCAGCAGATTGACGGATGTGATCATTCCCCTCTATTCGACATTGGTGAGGCCTCATCTGGAATACTGTGTCCAGTTTTGGGCCCCACACTACAAGAAGGATGTGGAAAAATTGGAAAGAGTCCAGCGGAGAGCAACAAAAATGATTAGGGGGCTGGAGCACATGACTTATGAGGAGAGGCTGAGGGAACTGGGATTGTTTAGTCTACAGAAGAGAAGAAGGAGGGGGGATTTGAAAGCTTCTTTCAACTACCTGAAGGGGGGGTTCCAAAGAGGATGGATCTAGACTGTTCTGAGTGGTACCAGATGACAGAACAAGGAGTAATGGTCTCAAGTTGCAGTGGGGGAGATTTAGGTTGGCTATTAGGAAAAACTTTTTCACTAGGGGGGTGGTGAAGCACTGGAATGGGTTACCTAGGGAGGTGGTGGAATCTCCTTCCTTAGAGGTTTTTAAGGTCAGGCCTAACAAAGCCCTGGCTGGGATGATTTAGTTGGGGATTGGTCCTGCTTTGAGCAGGAAGTTGGACTAGATGACCTCCTGAGGTCCCTTCCAACCCTGATATTCTATGATTCTAAAGTGATTCCAGTGTTTCAGTTCCCCCACTGGATACAATGACATCTCCATGCAATATTTACTATTAATATAGATAAACACAATAATCACTATTAATGTAGACCCATTTGGAAACTATGGGGCAGATTTTTCAATTGCCATGCACCTTACACAATGCAGAAAATCACTTCTGCAGAATGGTAATAAATTGTTCTCACTTTTCCAGTACAAAGTGCAGAGAAATGGAAAATTTGCCCCTATATAAACATAAGTTTAATCAAAAAGCCAAAAATGACTCCATATAAGCATTGTCCTAATAGTAATACCAATCCAATGCTTGCATCTTGAAACAGATACATATAACTGTTGTAAGCTCTTTGGCTGTTTATCTAAAACACACTAGTTAGCGTAGATTGGCTATAAAGAGGAAAGAGATGATGTACCACAACAGAAGCTGAAAGCTATTTAGGAATAAACCATACTCTTGAAAACCATCACACATTTCAGCACTGTTAGAAATCTGTGTGAAAGGCCCAAGAGAACAAATCCGCAAGAGTGAGGAAACAACCTGAAAATGCATCCACAATAGCATGGAATGTTACAAATAGATCTATCAACCTGTCAAGGCTCAAAGATGGGACACAACATGTGACAAAGACCTGAAATGTGAGGCACAAAGGAATTCTTCATGCAGGATTCATGGTTCAACGTTGTAAGTTCTTTGGGTTGGGGACTGACTCTTTGCTCTCTGTTCATACAGCACCTAGCACCACAGGATTCTGGTCCATGACTGGGGCTCATGGAAGCTACCTCAATACATGTAACAAACAATAATAATGTAAAGGTCACCTCAGTTTCCTGGTTCTTTATTTCTGATGTAAATGATTTTGAGCAATACCAGTGAGGGAACACCAAATCTGTATGGGATTTAAAGTAACTCTGGGAGTAAAGTAAGTGATGGTCCTTGAAACAAGGTACACTTCAGAGTTATAGTTCCAGAACAGTACAGCGGATTTGCATCATCTGTCTTCAGTGCTAAATCTATTCCAAGGTATTTAAAAAAAATTGAAGGTGACAATATTTTTATTTCAACAAATTAACAACAGTTATGGCTAACAAATTCAATCTGTAGTTTAAAAAAAAACACAACTCTGTCAGAGCATAATTAAATCACCGAAGATTATTTTGTTGATAGTTTTGGCACCAGGAAGCCTGATAAATTAAAGAAACCCACCAGCAGACCTGAATGTTTGCCTACATCATGTGATTAGTATTCTCTTGTCTCCCAAAATGAAGTTCCTGGGTAACAGAACACTACAAAACAGTTAAATCTAAGGGGCTTGAACTGAACTCATGACATGCACTGCTTTTACCCAGGCTACAGTCATGCTATGTCTTAGCTCTTCCATCTTTTGACTGTACAAGCGCTAAGTCTGAGAGGTTTTGTTTAAACAGTAGATTGTCCATTTTGCATGAAGGTACTAAGTACTTCCCCCCCCAACCTTAAAGGGAAGGTCTAGCCATTTTACTGCAGGATATAAAGATTGAGACCTATTGCTTTGTAAAGGACTGATCCACTTTCTTTCTTTTTCTTTAATGAGATGGAATTAAATAGCATATTTATCCACAAAAACACATTATTCTAAACCGAGCACGGAGCACTGGTGGTTCAACAAAACAGAAAAACAGGTTTCAAATGATCCTGTCTAGTTTTTAAGAACTCAGCACAGAAGAGAACGCCTAACAATCCTTTCTCAAGGTGGGGGATGCAGTCTGTAGCTTGGTACCATTGTGTACTCCCTTTGCAGTGGAATGTACATAGGACATTGAATACACTCCATTTCTCAAACATCTCAGGACATTACAAATGAGATACCTATGTAATAAATCTACGTTATTCTTCTGCCTCTTGCTTTGCTAACCCAGTAGAAAATGTCCCCTGAACTGCAGTCTCACGCCATACAAAATTCAATGAAACCTTCCACTGAACTACCCAGGAAATTCCGGCCATATTGAAGTCAATGGCAGAACTTCACTCAACGCACTCTGGTCCACGCTACAGAATTTCACTCATTTCTTTCTTTGTCATTGTCACAATAATTTCTTCTGTTCTCCCTCACAATCTTCAGCTCAAGACTTCTCCCAGTTCCCAAAAGGCCCCAATTCAGCAAAATATTTAAGCACATGTCTAAAGTGAACCATAGGCACAGGGCGACCCATGTGTTTAAGAAGCTTGTTGGACAGGTGCCCAACACTACTATTAGCTGTGTCAGTCCTAAGAAGGCAGATTAATCTTATTTTATCACAAGGGAACAAATGAAGAATACCACTACTTGGAAAGGTCTAGAAGACAAACACAAAGCAGGTCAATTTGAAACCACACAACTTCCTGTTTGTCTCTGTATTGACAGTGCTCATACTGTGTCACTAATTATGTAAAATATTTAACAGCAGAAGGCACTGTGCTTGTCCCTGCTTATGTCCTCTTGGCTGGATCATACAGTGCACATAGCAAGGTTATTTACCCTTGTACATGATCAAGCAGAAGGGAAGGGGCATAGAGAAAGAGCACATTTTATTACATCAATATTTTCAGTGAGTAAAATGACTGATTTCAAAAACCAACGGAAAGACAGATAAGGGCAAAGACCAGATCCACAAAGGGACTTAGGTCACTAAGTTCCAGATCCCCACTCAGTTGCCATCTAACCCCGTAGGTGCCCAACTCACACAGTAAGCTAAACTCACCCAGGGCCTACATTTCTGCTGTAGATGTTCACTAGATGCCTACATTTCTGCCTCCGAGCATGGGCACCAGTGCTTCAGGCAGGCGCCCGGACGGCCATCTCACGCCTAAGCTCCAGTCTGCAACCCACAACCCAGGTGGAGATAAATATCGCACCACCTATGTCATCTGATTCAGTAGGTTTGCTCTGAGCATGCCTAACTCCACACCAAGCAGCCCAGAGAGGGTTGGGGGGGGGGAGAGGGCAGGGGGTGTTGGTTTGAGGGTTGCATCATGCTGAGCATTGCAACACTTAAGTCCCTGTGTGTATCCAGGTGATATTTTCAAGGCTATTCTATCTTCCCAATGAGTGCAGAACCCCCACTGGCACTAACGAGAGTTCTGCCTATGTAGGGAGTAGAGAAGAAATGTCACACAGACGTTCACTGTGTGACCAGAGGGAAGAACTGTGTACTCAGATTTGTAAGGTATCAGACATCCTGGCCAGCGAGTCTTTTCCCTTGAACAGTTACAAACACAATTTTAGAAAATGCAGGCGTTGCCAATCCACACGTTATGCGCCTCTGCTTATTGTCACAACGTGACCCCAGTCCAACTTCCAGTAGACAAGCGCCCATCTGGCCAAACCCCCCCCCCCCCCCCCTATTTGTATATAGATTCAGCTCAGAGAATGAGGATTTAATGGGCACAGACACTGAACTGCTGTCTCATCCCCAGAGGCGGTCAGGAGGGAGGTGCTGTGATAGGACAGGGCAAGGAAACTGCTCAGCTGCCTGTTCTGTGGATAAACAAAGGACTTTGGTCCCCACGGCTGATAATTCGTGAGCATTAAGTGAGGGATTTTTAATGGCACAAAAGACTGTTAGGTGTCCAACTACTATTTGTACCTTTGAAAATCCACCTCCTTAAATTCACACAAAAATTATCTATAAAAAATATGTATTTGCTGAGAGGCGCCTATAAATCACAATTTACATTATTTCTATTCTTATTGTAACCAACTGCACCTTAGGACAGGGGTTCTCAAACTGGGGGTTGGGACCCCTCAGGGGGTCATGAGGTTATTACATGGGGGGTCGCGAGCTGTCAGCCTCCACCCCAAACCCTGCTTCACCTCCAGCGTTTATAATGTCAAATATATAAAAAAGTGTTTTTAATGTATAAGGGTGGTTGCAATCAGTGGCTTCCTGTGTGAAAGGGGTCACCAGTACAAAAGTCTGAGAACCCCTGCTTTAGGATAATGAATCACTTAAGAAGAGCAAATACACAGATCCACCCCGGTAGACTCCCTAACATGGAGGCTAGAACAATAGCCAGTATGCATATGTTATATATGAGGCACTTATGGCCCAGTGGATACAGCACCAAACTGGGACTTGAGAGACCAGCCTATTCCTGGTTCTCCAATTGACCTGCAAAGTGACCGTGGGCGAGTCACTTCCCCTCTCTGTGCCTCAATGTCCCCATGTGTACAATCAGGTTAACATACTGCTGAAAAGGACCACAGATTGAATATGAATCAATGGTGTAATGCAGTGGTGAAAAAGGCTAAAAACCTTCCGGGGTGTATTAACAGAAGCCCTGTATGTAGGGCATGGGAGGTGACTGTCCCGTTTTGCTCAGCACTGCTGAAGCCTCAGCAACAAAAATAATAAAAGATAAGGAGACACCTACCCTATGAGGAAAGGTTGAGGGAGCAGGGCACATTCAGCCTTGAGAAAAGATAACTGAGGGGACACCTGATATATGCAGTGGTGTTGTAGCTGTGTTGGTCCCAGGATATTAGAGAAACAAGGTGGGGGAGGTAATAGCTTTTATTGGACTAACTTCTGTTGGTGAGAGAGCCAAGCTTTCAAGTTTACACAGAGCTCTCCTTCAGGTCTGGGAAAGTTTCCCAGATTGTGGAATCCCCATCATGGGAGGTTTTCAAGAACAGGTTGGACAAACACCTGTCAGGGATGGTCTAGGTTGACTTTGCTCTGCCTCAGCCCAGCGGGCTGGTCTTCAGGGCCTCTCGAGGTCCCTACCAGCTCGACATCTTTATGATTCTATGATACTGACCTCCTTTGTACAGTAATGGAGATCAACTGATGAAAAGAGCTACCTAATCATATAAGAACAAGTCTAATTAATCAATCCTAAAAAGGAAACTGCGTGACAAGGGGATCTACTGTTGCTTATTCTTCTCTGAAGTGGATTCTCTTTTAGCAATCAAAATGATGGATCTTCTGGCAAGTTGATCTATCCAAGAGGGGAAAGTCTCCCTTCCCAGTCTCCAAAGCAATCAAAAATAATAACAACTGTGTGACAAGATAAGGGTTAAGGGCTTGATCCTACTACCCTCAACGTCAATAGTAAAATTCCCATGAACTTCAGGAGGAGCAGGGCTGGGTCTTTGGTACAGTAAAATCATCCCTCTCTTAAATACATTGTGGCACTGCTCTGACATTATTATTACAGACTAACATTTTCCAGTTTAGGTGTCCAAAGCTAAACGTATAAACTCATAAAAGCTTGTATTTCAATGCCCAAATATGGATTTTAGAAGTTTAAAAATTTGATATTTGTAAGGATGGGGATTTTCAAAATTCCATAGGTGGTTCAATGCAATTCAATGGGAGTTGTGCTCCTGGTGTTTTTGGAAATCCCACCATTAATAATCAACCTTCATTTTTGGCTCAATCTATGCAATAGGCTTAAGGAATAAAGCTACAAAAAGTGTGGAGTCCACATGCCTGCCAAACATCACATCAATCTTTTGGCTGGTGTGCGCTCTAACCCAGCTCTGTTTATTCAGGCTGTAAGCTCTTTGAGACAAGGATCTGCCTGCTTACATATTTATGAGTCCACTTTTGAGTACTATAACATAGTAAATTATCATTATTTTTTATGGCATTGGAGACTGGGAAGGGAGACTTTCCCCCTTGGGATCAACCTGCCACAGATCCATTAGTTTTATTGCTAAAAGTGAATCCATTTCAGGGAAGAATAAGCAAGAGCACATCCCCTTGGTCACATGTACATAAACTCCAATGCAGAGAGAGAACTGGGAATTCATATTGCAACCCAATGACTGATGCAAACACATGACACCTTTAGTTTGCTACTTATGCCCATCAGTTTGAACGGCACGGTCTCTATGTAGAAAGCTAACAGAACACTTGCTTTAAGACAAAGTAGAGTATGAAATAGGTTAGCGCACATTTACTGAAAGTCATAAGTAACTGATGAGATGCTTAGAGACACAGAAGACAAACCCATTCCACTTCTGATCATTTACACAGTTATAATTTAGGTACAATTTACTTATTATTCCACTGCCTTTAAACAACTTTGAAGCAAACACCGAAGGTATACCATTATTCTTTAATTGGAGCAGATTAAATTACTTACATAACACAATTTAATGTATGACTGGAGTACCAGGGCCTGCTGAAAGGCAGCTAAACTACCTCTTTAAACTGAGTGCATAATAGCAAATATAGAACATCGTCTTCATTTCTTTTCCTAAAATCTTGGCGCCCTTAAAAACCCAAAGGGCTATAATTTGCAACTGCAAGTGAAGAGTCTATTATACATCTACGCTGCTATGTTTTTGCCTACGGCAGCAGGAGCGGGGAGCGCTGTACACACAACACACCTGTGTGTTTGCCTGGAAAATTATCTTTAAAGGGTTGGGTCTTTGTATGGCTGTCACTTTAAAGGTTATGAATCACTGTTGGAACTAACCCCCTAGCTTTTCACTACTGTTATTTATTGTTTGTTCTGTGGTAGCCCGAGGTTCCCAGCCCCGTCATGCTAGCCATTTTACATTTTACATGCTTGTTCCTGGTGATTTGTCTGAGTGGGTCTGGTCTGAGGTGAACACACACTGACACTGACCCACAACGCAGAGCACACAAAGGAGCCCCAGCCCCAGTTCCACAACATTGTGTAAAAAGTCACAAGGCAGACTTCCCCTATCCTGAACAACCTCATGCTGGGCCAGTGAACGGGGGGCGGCTACACGTATAAGAAAAAGATGATCCCTGCCCGCTGTATCTTAACTATCAGCACAGAATCTGATATCCGTACTCACTTCTGGACTGGTGGAGGAATCGGGTACAGTACTTCTCAATATTCTGCTTGGCACATCAGATGGGGGATGGGCCATCAGGGAGCTAAATACAAGTCTCTGATTCTACATTGCCTTGGCATGAGTTACAGCAGCCTAGGGGCTGCTCTCATTTACATCACTTGGTGCAAGGTCACAGGAAGCAGCAGTGGAGTAACAGAGAGCTCTATCATGCTCCTTTCCCCATCTCTGGCAGCCCTCTCCCTCTCCTGGCCCACCCATTACAAGGAGATAGATGGCATGTGCGCTGGCTTTATTGGCTTTATACCAGTAGGGAGTTCCCTTCCACCACAGGCATTCTTCCCTGGGTATTTACAGGCAGAATCTGGGCCCATGTCTTTGCTCAGTCTGCAACGCACCATGTATACTTCTGGGACTACATATATCGCTGCTGTTGTTGTTACGATTCTAGCTATCCCCTTCAATAAATAATGAGTATACCCTTTCTTTCTGCTTGATCCAGGCACGCGAGAATACATCCCCAAATCCTCTAATGACCCCCAGACATGTCCTGATACTAGCTTTCATCAGAGTACGTTTTTATTATCGTCTAACATGGAAAACCCAAGTTACACTGTGTGTTAGATTAAGTTGTGTGTTTGAAATTCCACCCTCCCACACACACACACCAAACCTGCAGCCTCCCAGTCCCAGTCCCAAGCCAGTAGGTTCATTTCATAGGACAGCTTAATTTCCATCAGAAGGAAACGCAGCAAATGGAAACAATACACATGCAAAACAAGACAGGCAGTAAGGAAATGAGTCAAGATTTCTGGAAAATATTTACTTGCAGCTTTGAATATGCAGAAATCTTGAAAATTCCACATAATAATTTCAGAGAGACTTGCAGAAGAGGGCTAGTTAATATAGGCTACATACGGTCAAATTCTGTGGTCCTTACTTTTCCCAAACTTCCAGAGACGTCAGTGCAAACGTCTTCCCAAATCCCTGATGGCAGAGCAACGCTTTGCAATGGTGTCTGCTGTATATGCCTGTTTTGCATTCAGAGTGATACAAAAAGACTGCAGAACCAAATTCATGTTGAAAATGGAAAAGGAGTCTAGTGAAGCACTTGTTTCTGTTTGAAGTGAAGATCATATGCGTAAGAGACCTGGATTCTATTCTCAGTTCCTCCACTGACCTGTTGTGTGATGTGGGCCACCTCACATCCCCTCTCTGTGCCTCAGTTACCCCTACCAACTTTATCCTGTTTAGACTGTAAGTTCTTTGGGACAAGGAGGGTCACTCTCTATCTGGATGTACCGCACCTAGCACAATGAGGCCCTGATCTCAGTTGGAGCCTCTAGGTGCTACCACAATACAAATAACAATAATAATAATAGTTCCCATAAGAAGTAACCTCCTGCCACTTGCTTGCACATGGAAATGCCAGGAGTGTATAAACTACATTGACTACAGTTTACCATGTGCAGGTTTCAGTCAGAAAAGCAACTTAAAGTGAAATGTCAGAAATGTAACTCAAAAAATAAACATCTCCCAAAAGACTTTCCAAGTGTTTTCCTTACAAAACCAAACCAAACAAAAAACCGATTTCAGGCCAGCCTCATGGGACAGAGAGAGCTTCAGGCTGCAGCTTAGAAACCCAGGGCCTGATTCTGCAGGACAAGGAGCACTCTCAGGCCTGGTCTACACTAGGACTTTAATTCGGATTTAGCTGCCTTAATCCGAATTAACCCTTCACCCGTCCACACTACAGAGCCAGTTAATTCGAATTAAAGGGCCCTTTAAATCGATTTCTGTACTCCACCTCGACGAACGGAGTAGAGCCTAAATCGATTTTGTTAATTCGAATTAGGGTTAGTGTGGACGCACACCACCGAATTACTGTGTTTAAGTTAATGGGGTAGTGTGGCCGCACACCACCGAATTAATGTGGTTTAAAACCGAATTAAGGTGCTTAGTGTGGCCGCGCACAATCGAATTTATACAACCTGTTTCCCAAATTCGAATTATCTAAATTCGGATTAATCCTGTAGTGTAGACATACCCTCAGACGCCACAGACTCAAACAGGAGTCCCGGGCACGCCAAATCTTGCAGCACGGAACCCTATGGGTGCAGGAAATGATTCCGATTCTTGGACACCGGTTCAGTGAAGGTCGCAGAATACTACAGAGGTAAAGTGCTTTTTCTCTGGAGGAAGGAAGGGTCAGATGAATCACAATATAGTAAAACTCCTGCTGCTGGATGACTCATAATGCTATACTGGTGTCAGGGAATGCTAATTACCAGACCTCTGAACTAAGAATGTGTTTATGTTACCTAAAGAGAGAGAAAGTGAGTGTGATCGCCCTCACCCCCCCCCCACCCCCCCACACGGAGAGAAAAGCAAGCTTTAAATCAGGCTGGGATGCCATATGCAGCCAAAATGCACCAGTAACAGCATGAATTTCGCAACTTACACCTGCAGTAAGATGCTCCTGAAAACACAGCACTAGATCCACCAGTGGGGTAAACAGACATTGCCCCACTGACTTCTGTGGAGCAGTACTGATTTAAATAAGTAATCTTGTATTTTACACTCTCTAGGAGGCATTTGCCCCAACCAAAAAAATTAATCAATCAGTATTCTAATCTGAAACCACAGCCCCTTTTTGATATCTGAAACACTGTTTTCAGACTATGTGAAGCACACGATGTAAGCTGTATATCATAAATATAATTCAGCAGGATTAAATATGACAAACGTATATCAAGGTTTTGTTATTGGAAGTGAAACCATTTGCTGCAGATAAAGACCCAGCAGAATAAAAGCTTGATTACTGTGATGAATAATGCATATTGCCTATGGTACTAATTAACCTTGTACTCCGGTAAGAAATTATGGAACAATAAGGCCAATTTGAAAGTGTCCCGACACTTTTCCCAGTGGCATCTGGCAATCACACTGTGGAATATGGAAAAACTGAGTCTATTAAACAAGGAAGATTTGCTCAGTAACTCATACTTTTTTGTATATTTCTCACATGTTCTGTACACATTGTTTGCTGTATGTATATACAGGATAGAAAACTCATAAGCTACTACACAAACAAAACTGTCAGACCTGCTTTTCACATGCCCTCATGTGCACACCCAGCGACAGAGGCAGAGAAGATGCACATTTGACTCAATCCAGCCACATTTCTACAGTTCGGTGTATGTGTCTGGAGTCAATCAAGTTTAGAGTGAAGCAAACGAGAAGCATGCCAATATTTGCTCAGGGGTCAGACTGCAGCTTTCAAAAGGGGAACCTTTGCAGGAAACCTTCTTGCACCTTCCTCTGAAGCATCTGGCCACTGTCAAAGAGGATACTGGGTGAGGTGGACCTCTGCTTTGATCTGGTCTGTCCATGCCTAAGCATCTTTACTGTGTGTCTACAGACTACATCCAGCCCATTATGCTGTACAAGTAGATCCAACGTAGATCTTGGGGATGGTACGTTTTAGGGACCACACGCCAAAGGTCTGTGTCCACTCATGACAGCTAAGGTGAGCCACTGGAGGAACGGGAGAAATTACATGGACCCACTGGCTACTGCCCTCAGCTGAGGGCAAGCCCTGGCTGTGCTGGGTGTAGCTATGGAGTGATTCCACTGGCTCTGTGTCCTCTGGGAGTGAAGGCCCCTTCCACACAGCATCTCTCTCTGTCTCTGGGGCTATGGGCCGGCTTCCAGGACTTGGCTCAACATGCTATAGTGCAGTGACCACTAGATGAAGCATAAGCTGCTCTCAGGATCATCCTTTAAATGCAGCACCGAGCCTACCGCAGCCATTAGTATTTTACAAAGTATCCTCAAAGTATTGTCTTGCTGTTGCTTTATTTTCAACTGTTTGTGGAATTCAGATCAGATGAATGCTACAGAGCCAGATTCTGCCCTCAGAGATGGCATGTCTAGGAGCCACGCAGCTTCAATGGGAGTCACACACACATGTCTGGGGGCAGAATTTGTCCTTTAGTTTAAAAAACAAAATCTTTCAACGGTGACAAAGAGACTGTCTGGGAGCCTTTCTCCTGCCTCCGCTGACATCATTTTCCTTTTACACTGAACTGACTGGCAGAATGTTTGCAACTGCCTGATCAAAACAACTGTATGAAACCCTGGGACAAAATATGTAAACATAAGTGCCCAACTTTCCACTGTAGTATTCTCAGTTCTTTCTGGGTTTTGTACAACATTTATCTCATGACTAATCTAACAAATTTACATGGATAAACTCATTAAAAAAAAACACTAGAACCAAACTAAAAAGCAAAATAAAAACCATTTTAAAAACATAAATCCAATACAAATGGATTGACTACCAAATTTTCAAGACAGCCTCCCACCTGACTTGCACACCCAAAGACCATATCTTCTAAGAACATGGAAATGCTGCATCAAACCAATGGTCCATCTACCCCAGTATCCTTCTTTCAACAGTGGCCACTGACAGATACTTCAGAGGGAATGAACAGAACAGGGCAATTATCCAGTGATCCATCACCTGCCATCCAGTCCGAGAAACTGGCAGTCAGAGGTTTAGGGCAACACAGAGCATGGGGTTGCATCCCTGACCATCCTGGCTAATAGCCATTGATGGACTTATTCTCCAGGAATGTATCTAGTTCTTTTTTGAACCCTGTTGTGTAGGTTGACTGTGCATCGTATGAAGAAGTACTTTCTTATGTTTGTTGTCTATTAATTTCATTGGTTGACTCCTGGTTCTTGTGTTAACACTTACTTATTCACTTTCTCCACAACATTCATGAATTTATAGACCTCTATCATATCCTCCCTTAATCATCTCTTTTCTAAACTGAATGTCCCAGTCTTTTTAATCTCTCAGATCATTTATGAATACCTTGAACAGCACCTCTTCGCAGTTCAGATCCTTGGGGGACCCTGCTATTTACCTCTCTCACTGTGAAAACTGTCTATTTTTTCCGATCCTTTGTTTCCTGTATTTTAACCAGTTACTGGTCCCTGAGAGGACCCTCCCTCTTATCCCATGACTGCTTAATTTGCATAAGAGCCTTTGTGAGGCTCTCTGAAAGGCTTTCTGAAAGTCCAAATACACTATATCCATTGGATCACCCTTCTCCACATGCTTGTTGACCCCCTCAAAACAATCTAATAGATTGGTGAAGCGTGATTTCAACTTACAAAAGCTGTGTTGAAACTTCCCCAACATACTGTATTCACCTGTGTCTCTAATAATTCTGCCCTTTACTATAGTTCCAACCAATTTACCAGTTAGACTTACCAGCGTGTAATTGCCAGGATTGCCTCTGGACCCTTTTTTGAAAAAATCAGCAGTCGTCTGGTATGGAGGCTGATTTAAGTGATAGGATACACACCACAGTTAGCAGTTCTGCAATTTCATATTTGAGTTCCTTCATAACTCTTGGGTGAATGCCATCTGGCCCTGGTGACTTATTACTGTTTAATTTAAGACTTTGTGCCAAAACCTCCTCTACTGGCACCTCAATCTGGGACAGTTCCTCAGATTTGTCACCTAAAAAGAATGGGGTTCAGGTGTGGGAATCTCCCACACATCCTCTGCAGTGAAGACCGATGCAAAGAATTTATTTAGGTTCTCTGCAATGGCCTCATCTTCCTTGAGTGTTTCTTTTACGTCTTGACCGTCCAGTGGCCCCACTGACCTACTTAAAATATTGCTTTCAGTTTTTGTGTTTTTTTGCTAGTTGCTCTTCAAATTCTTTTTTGGCCTGCCTAATTATACTTTACACTTGACTTGTGCTCCTTTCTACTTTCTTCCTCCTGCAGATATATGTCTAGTTATGCATAATGGCTAATTACAAGCATAAGTGCCTATTTGTACATGTAAAAATGCATTTAGGCACAAAAAATATGGGATTCTGAGCAAGCAAACACACAGGGGATAATATTGATGGTCCAAATTTAGGAGGCTGCTTTAAAAACTCAGCCCTTGGAACAAAACTCATCCCTTTGCCCAGTGCCCACCTTCACAGAAATAGAAAGACCAACAAGAAGCATGGCCAGTTTTGTGGTTCTACTACATAGTGGAGGGGCAGGTCGGAAGCCCCCGTGCAAGAGATCCATGTCGTGGAGCTATGTTACGCAGGTGTTCTGTCCTTACCACTATGGAGGTGGATTCTGGGGGATGAGGTCAGTAGATCTGCAGCTATGCCAATCGCTCCCAACAAACATGTGTGTGTGTGTGCAAGAGAAAAGCAGATGCCAAGGGGGAGGGGGAAAGAGAGTAGGCAGCTGCTCCACAGCCTAGGGAAGGACTCACACCCCTACAGAGCACTCCTACGTCTAGTCCACTTACTCTGGATATGCACAGGGTCCAGGATTTGCCCCTTAGTATTTAGTCTTAAGGGCAGTCTGAAGGAATACCTCTCATACCACATCTGTGGAGCAGAATGAAGAACTACATGTGGCCTACATGAGATTTAGCCACCAAGGGTCAGTCTCGGAGTGCCCCAAGGGTCAGTCCTGGGGCCGGTTTTGTTTAATATTTTTATTAATGATCTGGAGGATGGAGTGGACTGCACTCTCAGCAAGTTTGCCGACGACACTAAACTAGGAGGCGTGGTAGATACACTAGAGGGTAGGGATCGGATACAGAGGGACCTAGACAAATTAGAGGATTGGGCCAAAAGAAACCTGATGAGGTTCAACAAGGACAAGTGCAGAGTCCTGCACTTAGGACGGAAGAATCCCATGCACAGCTACAGACTAGGGACCGAATGGCTAGGCAGCAGTTCTGCAGAAAAGGACCTAGGGGTCACAGTGGACGAGAAGCTGGATATGAGTCAACAGTGTGCTCTTGTTGCCAAGAAGGCTAACGGCATTTTGGGCTGTATAAGTAGGGGGATTGCCAGCAGATCGAGGGATGTGATCATTCCCCTTTATTCGACATTGGTGAGGCCTCATCTGGAGTACTGTGTCCAGTTTTGGGCCCCACACTACAAGAAGGATGTGGAAAAATTGGAAAGAGTCCAGCGGAGGGCAACAAAAATGATTAGGGGTCTGGAGCGCATGACTTATGAGGAGAGGCTGAGGGAACTGGGATTGTTTAGTCTCCAGAAGAGAAGAATGAGGGGGGATTTGATAGCAGCCTACAACTACCTGAAAGGGGGTTCCAAAGAGGATGGAACTCGGCTGTTCTCAATGTTGGCAGATGACAGAACAAGGAGCAATGGTCTCAAGTTGCAGTGGGGGAGGTCTAGGTTGGATATTAGGAAACACTATTTCACTAGGAGGGTGGTGAAGCACTGGAACGCGTTACCTAGGGAGGTGGTGGAGTCTCTTTCCTTGGAGGTTTTTAAGGCCCGGCTTGACAAAGCCCTGGCTGGGATGATTTAGTTGGGAATTGGTCCTGCTTTGAGCAGGGGGTTGGACTAGATGACCTACTGAGGTCCCTTCCGACCCTGATATTCTATGATTCTATGATTCTATGATATAGAAGAGTGTGATCCAGGGATCTCTTGGTGACAACTGGCAGAGGGCACAGGGAGTGCATAGGGTTTTACAAGGATCCCCTGGGTCAGAGGTATGAATTATAGTTCACCAAAGGGGGCAGGTGAGATCTCTATCTAGAACCAGTAGTCCACTAGTCATCACCATCATTGTGAAATGTGTGTATGGATAATATTGAAGGACTTATGTGTCTATACTGAAAATTACATTCTTAAGGTCTTGAAACCAAGACAGGACACCAGGAGATGGCATACCCCCTGCCTCCAAGGAACATTGCTGAGGTAACAGATGCCAATCTCTCTGTCTCGCATTATGGATATGGTGTACTGTGTGCTTCACAATGCAATATGTGCTATTTGCATACTGAGCCAAGTGTTAATCAAGAAAGTGCAAAATCTACAAGAGAAGGATATACAGGGGAAAAACAACCAGCAGGGAGGTGCCTTGTCCATGAAAAAGGACAATGGATTGATCTGATCTATCTAGGGATGCAAACAAACTACATGATCTGGGATCATTCACCGAAGAGCCAAGCAGATAATGTGTTTGTCTCATGAATGAAGGGGTCCAAGCCAGCCTGTCTGTAAAGCACTACAAGGACTTTGGGTGAGCATTGCTCTACCCGACATGAGAATATCTTGTTAATTAAGTCTCGGCTCTAGAATTTATTTATGTGCAGCCATTTGTTTCCAATATTTCCACTTGCCTTTACCAGAGTGTCCCTCTACTTTGTTATACTGGTTTTCACCATAAACAGATCTCGGTGCTGGGCGTTAAGCGGAGGTGCTCCTGCTAAGCTGGGTATATCACTTCCTTGGAAGCACCCAATCTGTGAATACTGTGAGAGTCCAAGGGCCGGATGCTCCAGGGGGACTTTGGAGAGGTCAGGGGTTGGGGTGTGCCTATAGCTGCATGCATCTGAGGTACACACTCCCGGCGTTAATCCTGCGGGGCTATATGTGGGCAACCACCAATGGGCAAGTCTCTTTTTTCTCCTTCCTGGCCTAAATTCCTTTTTCACATGAATGACCGATTAAGTCTCTCAAGCATAAGCTCGCCTGTGCGCCTGGTGGTGATTGATGGTGGGCAGGGGGGGCCACGCTGCACTGACCTGAGATCTGTCCGTTGGTATTACCACTGTCTAAATTCCCTGCTGCCAGCTTTGTCAGGGGAAGCTACTGCTGTCACAATACAAGCGCAAGCCCTAACAGCTGAGACACGCCATTTGTCTGGGCAGCAGAGTATGCCTGGAAAGCCGACCGCCCTGCTTTGGTGGAAGTGTGTAAAACAATCAAGCCCAGTTAAGCAAACTAGTTATGACATATTAAATCATGCTTGAACTGTGAGGGCACAAAAGAATGTAAAAACTCTTCTAAAAAGTCTTACAATAAATAAATAAATAATAAAGGCCAGCAGAGAAATGGCACGGATGCTCAGATCAAAATAAAATAACATTTTTCCTTTCCCCCCACAGACCATTCTAACAGTTTTCACAGAATTCAAGGAGACGTCCAAAAATCTCCTCGTGCTGCATTACAAACCCATTTACCAGACTTTCATATACCTTTGTACAACCATGAGACCTGGAATATACAGCAGGGTACACTGGAAATTAACGTGATTTCATTTTTGTCAAGGTCACTGATGCGTTTCCTGGTAACTTTTAGACACGCTTGCCGCTCAGAATGGTTGCGTTTATTTGTTATCGATCCAGTGTGGACAGCATGCTCTGCGATGTGCAAACATATGCAGAGATACAGTATCACAGTGTTCAAGGACCTCACAATTAATAATCACAGTCCCACCCATCCTTCAGTTGCATGCATCACCTTGAATTCCCCCCGCCCCGCCCCACGGGATGGATTTCTCGCAGTAATTAATGTGATGGATTGATTCTGATTTCCACTCATGTAACAAAGGCCTGTGCCCCATGCTCTAGGCTCCTTGGCATCCCTTTAACAAACACAGATCATTACAGTCCATAGTCATGCCTCTAATGCGATCTGGGCAATCGGCTATCTGCAAAGCCACTCACTCACTGGGAAGCTGCGACCCGCAGGGTACTTTCACCGAATGCCAAATCGTCACATCCCCCTCTCTGTCCTAGGGAGCAGCCTTTCCATTCACTCTGCAGTAATTAAAACACTTCCCTTCCAGACGGCTTTGGAACATGATGATAGCGATCGCCATTATTGCTTGCGACTGGATGACAGACCATTCCAACCCCATGTAATACATCAACTATATCATTCGTGGAATTAGCATTATAGCAAAGGGGCCCTAGGACCACATGGCAGCCATGCCCTTCACTCAGTGAACGGTAACCTTGACTCACAAGTACAATAAGCTCATTGTTGCCTTCCTATGGACACCCATTTCATGCAGTCTGTATCAGTCATTTACTACCTGTGCACAGATATAACCTATATAATAGAACGCAAGGGAGGTGGTGGAATCTCCTTCCTTAGAGGTTTTTAAGGTCAGGCTTGACAAAGCCCTGGCTGGGATGATTTAGTTGGGGATTGGTCCTGCTTTGAGCAGGGGGTTGGACTAGATGGCCTCCTGAGGTCCCTTCCAGCCCTGAGATTCTATGATTCTATGATTCATTTAGGATCTATATTTGCATCTATACACTAACCACCTAACTCTCTGTTACCCTCAGGCCTCTTTCTACCGTTCTGGCAGTGCAGACGCCTTTATACTGCCAGAGAGCTATAAACGGGCTTTCGTGTAAATGAGACGCAGTCTCAGAATATGCACATCTAGGGTAAGATTTTCAAAAACCGGGGCCTGATTTAGGCACGTAAATGGCTTGATTTTCAGACGTGCCGAGCTCCCAGCAGCTCCCATTGACTTCAGGGGGAGCTACTAGGTGTTTGGCACATCCGGAAGATCAAGTTTGGACCGAAGGATACGTCTACACAGCCGACGTTAAAGCGCTGCCGTGAGGGGAGGAGCTGGTGCACTGTCGACTCTGTCACTTTACAGAGCTGAAACGTACATCCCTGGGGGGGGGGGTTCACACCCCTGAGCGAGGAAAGTTTCAGCGCTGTACGTGGCAGTGTAGACAAGCCCTATGTAAAGATTTAAGAACCCAGCTTTAGGGTTCTATTTTTAGAAAATCTTCTGTTTCAGTCACACTTTGCTTGACTATACCCTTAAGCACATATTATGCAGTTTAAAAAAAAAAAAAAACCTATTAAACTACTGTAACAGTCAAACTTCCAAAAGCTAGAGAATTCTCCAATATGGTTAACTGCAGTCCAAGTTTCAGCACTGAAGGCATTTTACTTTCTTAGGCACTTATTATGAAAATGCCCCCTATTGCAGTCACACGTGGTATACAGAGTATATGTGACTTGATTTATGTTAACTAGCAAGTTTTTTTAACAGTCTGTATTAACTGTTTCTCAAGTTACATTGAAATGTCACTCATCTAAAATGCCAACATCCTATTAAACAGCTCAAAGATCATTCTCAACTAAGGCCCACAGTTAGCACCGATTCAACATACATCTCATCTTTGCTTTGACTTTACCAGCCCTTTATTTTCTCCCATATCACCCTGGTCTAGAAATCTGCCTGCTAACAGCTCTGCTATATGACCTGTAATTCTATTGTACCTGCTTCTCTATTTATACAATTATTTGGTCTAATAAAAGTTACTACTTCACCCCCTTGTCCCTCTATTGTCTTCCCATCTTGACTACCGTATTTTCCTCCTGCTAGATGTGGCCTCCTTACATCCTAACCCCTCAAACTTCTTTTTTTCCTGAATAAATGTCTATAGAGGCAGGCTCGGGGTGGGGGGATTGGAAAAGGGAGGTAGCTCGTGGATCTGGGCAGTTGTGTCAGTTTAGGTCCATTTTAGGTATATGTTTTGTGTTTGCATAGCACCTAAAACCATGAGGTCCTGGCCCAGGACTGGGGCTCAGAGGCGTTACTGCAATACAAGTAACAAAATAATAATAAATAAGGTAGGGTTACCATATTTCCACAATCAAAAAAGAGGACACGGGGGGGGGGAGGAGCCCCGCCCTAGCCCCGCCCCCATCCACTTCCTCCCACTTCCCACCCCCTGACTGCCCCCCTCAAAACCCCCAACTCCCCGCTTCTTGTCCCCTGACGGCCCCCTGCTGAGAACCCCCCACCCTAACTGCCCCCCTAGGAACTTACCCGTCCCCTGACTGCCCCGACGCTTATCCACTCGCATGGGTGGCAGGGTTGTAGAAATTTTGGTGGTGCCCAGAACCCGCCCCCCCCCCACTTGCCTAAGGCTCTGGGAGGGGGATTGGGTGGGGGGAGGAAGTCTGGGGTGCAGGTCCTGGGTGGGGGGAGGAAGTCTAGGGTGCAGGAGGGGTGCAGGGTGCAGGCTCTGGGCTGGGGCAGGGGGTGGGTGTGCAGGAGGGGGTGAGGAGTGCAGACCCTGGGATGGAGTTTGGGGGTGGGAGGTGGTGCAAAGGGAGGGGGTGCAGGCTTTGGGAGGGAGTTTGAGGGCAGGAGGGGGGGTGTGGGAAGGGGAGGGGGTTTGGGAGTTTGGGGATAGGAGGGGTGCAAGGGTGAGGGCTGTGGGGCTGAGGATGAGGGGTTCATGATGCAGGAGGGGGCTCAGGGCTGGGGCAGAGAAATAGGGGTGGGAGGATGAGGGTTGGGTCTGAGGATGAGGGGTTCATGATGCAGGAGGGGGCTCTGGGATGGAGCAGAGGATTAGGATGCAGGGGGATGAGGGTTGGGGCTGAGGATGAGGGGTTCATGATGCAGGAGGGGGCTCTGGGATGGAGCAGAGGATTAGGATGCAGAGGGATGAGGGTTGGGGCTGAGGATGAGGGGTTCATGATGCAGGAGGG
>NW_020664487.1:9458056-9486900 GCF_002925995.2 Terrapene triunguis | reverse complement strand
GTTCATGATGCAGGAGGGGGCTCAGGGCTGGGGCAGAGAAATAGGGGTGGGAGGATGAGGGTTGGGTCTGAGGATGAGGGGTTCATGATGCAGGAGGGGGCTCTGGGATGGAGCAGAGGATTAGGATGCAGGGGGATGAGGGTTGGGGCTGAGGATGAGGGGTTCATGATGCAGGAGGGGGCTCAGGGCTGGGGCAGAGGATTAGGGTGCGGGAGGATGAGGGTTGGGGCTGAGGGGTTCATGATACAGGAGGGGGCTCATGGATGGAGCAGAGGATTAGGGTGCGGGGGGATGAGGGTTGGGGCTGGGGATGAGGGGTTTGGGGCGTTGGAGAGGCTCAGGGCTAGGGTGGAAGGGCAGGGTAAGGGCAGCCTGTCTTGCCATTTGTGGATGGGGGGCACTAGGACCCAGGGGCAGCAGACAGCAGTTGCTGCCGGCTCTGGCAGTACAAGCAGGCATGGGAGAGGCAGGCGGGGGGGGGGACTCACGGGGGGGCGGGGGGATGCGTGGAGGGGGGTGGCAGGTGGAGGGGCCGGGGACCCATCCAACACTCCCCCGCTCCCTGACTGCCCCCTGGGACTCCCCTTACCATGCTCATGTCCACGTGTAGGCAAAACACGGCTACAGGCAGCAGGGGGGAGCAGGGGAGGGCTCTGGCTGCTGGAGGCCAATGGGAGTGGGTCAGTCGGCCCAGCCGCCCAATCAGCAGCCGCACTCTGCATGGGAGGGAGGGGAGGGGAAAAATCCCGGACCTTTTAACCTTGTAACCAATTCCTCCCGGACGGCTATTTAGAGACGCAAAAGCCGGACATGTCCGGGGAAATACGGACGGATGGTAACCCTAAAATAAGGGGAATGCCATTTCTTGTGTTTAATTTTAACATTTGAAATGGTCAGCATGTCTTGAGGTATGATGTTTAGAATTTGTGGTGACTATTTTTGTTAATTACAGGGAGCCAAAGAAATGTGGTCTGGGCCCAAGTTTATAAGGGAATTGTGTTTAAATTTTTCCAGTGCCCAAGTCAGTAAAGATATTTCTAAAAACTTTCACAGAACATTCAATTGTCCTCTGAAGAGCTATTGTGGTAAAGTCAAAGACTAAATTCAGTCATCAACATGTGAAATAAGTGCCACTCTCAATGACACCTTAGCTCTGAGCGGTCTATCATTGCCTCCATGTTTATGCAGGGATAACTTCTCTCATGATCAAAAAGGCCAAAACTCTAGTGAAGTCCCTGGAATTATGCCTGTTTAAATCAGAAGACAATTTGCCTCATTATGTGCTGAGAGTATCTATATTACATGTTCATCCTATAAAACAGTGTAACTTGTTTAAGGCCATATTTGTGCAATGAAACAAAATAAAATGCGAGCTGCAAAATTCTACGCTTAGGGCAAAATCCTGCCTCCAATGAAGTCGATGGTGTCATGGAGTCCCCGGGCGATGCTTGGGAACTGCTCCCCACGAAGTCAGTCAGGACTCTGGGGGAGTCTCCTCTCTGTGAGCAGACTGTCTTCAGGGCAAGAAGCTCACACGGCTTCACCTTCCTGGGTCTGACCTCGGAGCATTCAGCATATGCCCCTCCGTGCGCTTCCCACAGCGAGTCCGCCCAGGCGGGGTCCTGGGGAAGCCAGAGGGTCCTGCACGCACCCCAACTTCGCAATCAGACGTGACTCTCAGCCAGCCAGTAAAACAGAGGTTTATTAGATGACAGGAACATGGTCTAAAACAGAGCTTGTAGGTACAGAGAACAGGACCCCTCAGCCACGTCCATTTTGGGAGGCAGTGAGCCAGACACCCATGTCTGCACTCACTCCATGTCCCCAGCCAGCCCCAAACTGAAAAACTCTCCAGCCCCTCCTCCTCTGGGCTTTGTCCCTTCCCTGGGCCAGGAGGTCACCTGATCTCTTTGTTCTCCAACACGTTCAGCTGGCACCTTTGTAGAGGAGGGGCCCAGGCCATTAGTTGCCAGGAGACAGAGTGTCAGCCATTTTCTGTCCAGCCAGCATCACATCTGCCCTCAAGGGCTCTGCAACAATCACACCCCCTTCTCCCACCACCTAGATACTTAAGAATTGCATAGGGGAAACTGAGGCACCCACACAGTATTCAGAGAAAACATTATGAACATTCCCACTTCGTCACAAATGGCAAAACTCTGATTGACATCAACAGAGCCAGAATTCCAGCACCAATGTGGGCCCAATGCACGTTAAAATGGCCAAGATATAAAGCCCTGCAAAGAGGAAGTTTTATAGTTGAAATGTCATCACGTCATTAACTACTGCTAAGCGCTACTATAATAAGACGCACAAAACTGAAAACCTGCTTCATGAGGAACACAATATACAACAGTACCACTGATTTTAATACCTGATGTCAAGTTTGTGGAGTCAGATTGTTCTTGAAAACTGTACCTGAAAAAGCAGCTGAAAGGTCAAGGAAGACCACAGCCATATGAACTGGGAGGCACCATGACTGCTATGCCATAAAACTCTCTAAAGAATTTTGCTTTGCTACAAGGAGGCCTTCATTCAAGTCTTCTCGGAGATCTGTATTCAGCTAAAACTAAGCAGTTTATCTGGGAACAAACATATACACATAACCTGGAATCTGCCCAATTTGAGGATTGTAAATTGTCTTTTGGTTTATAAGTAAATATGACGTTTGCACTTCAAACTTGCCGAGCAAATTTTGATCCTTCATTTCACCTATTGTAATCGTATTGTTTAATCTATAATCCAAGGGATAACAACAAGGTGGGGGCAGGGGGCTAATTGTTGTACCGGGAGGTGGTTGCATAGTAAATCAGATTGCATGGAACAATAAGGTTAAGTTAGACAAAGTAATGGTTCCAAATCTCCTCTGCTAGGGTGTGCTGCTACACAATGAGAAAGAGATCTTCAAAGTCATTAGGAGTCATTACCATACTAACGACATTTGTGGCATAGTGTGTATACTCCAATCACGTTTCCTATAACTAAGCCCTATTCATGTGCAAAATAAAACAAAGAATAAAGCAATATTTAATCAATCCTGCTGTGAGACGAGTTTGATTTCAGGAAAACACTCAACTGCTTTTATTGAATCTATCAACCCCAGAACGCACACAACTCTACAGAGCAAACCATTCCCACTTCAGCGATAACCGCCACTGTGCTGAAAAGCGACAGTCATGTCATTTTCTTCATGTTTAAAAAAACGAAAACACACAACACAGCCAAAAGCTCAGCTACTTTGATGCTGGTTGGTAGTGTGCCTAATTAAAATTAACTAGGCTCTTCAGCTCATAATTATATGAACACCTAATATGCTGCACTCCCGGCCAATTTTGTTTTAATCACAAAAATGCACCAGAAGTATGAATGATAAGCACCGAACTCCCTGTAGCCTTGGCACTATTTCCGAATTCAGTATTTTCCATGTACTGTGTATTTCCATCACTGTTTTTCCTTGCTATGCAATCACCTCCCAGTAGAACAATTAAACCATGGTTTGTTTTTTTAATCCACTGGACTTTGCTTGCTATCCATTATCCCTCTAGGGGAAATCTTGCTTGCCTTTCTCACGTGAGTTGTCCCAAATGGGAATACTCTCATATTCTTCAGTGTTTTTAGCTTTGACAATGATCCACAGTTTAAACTTTAAAGCCAGAATGTAGCAGCTCTTATATGGGTGGTGCAAGAGAGGAGACAGGGAAAATGCTTTCCCCTTAGAATATCAGGAGGTCATCTAGTCCAACCCCCTGCTCAAAGCAAGACCAATCCCCAGACAGATTTTTGTCCCAGATACCTAAATGGCCCCCTCAAGGATTGAACTCACAACTCTGGGTTTAGCATGTCAATGCTCAAACCACTGAGCTATCCCTCTCCCCCCATTCCATACCCCCCCCTGCACTGGAGGTGGTGAGACCTCCTGCACATCGCAGGCCACAGAACCTCACCCACCCACTCCTGTAACAGCCCCCTAACCTCTGCCTGAGTTACTGAAGTCCTCAAAACATGATTTAAAGACTTCAAGTTACAGAGAATCCACCATTTGCACTAGTTTAAACCAGCAGGTGACCCTGCTCCATGCTGCAAAGGAAGGCAAACCCCCCCAGGGTCTCTGCCAATCTGATCTGGGGCAAAATTCCCACTGATTTTAATGGGGCCCGGATTTTACCCAGAATATCCTGTTTCCACTCACTGAGCTCAACATGGGTGGCCTACACCCAAAGACAACCTAGCTGTAGAGGGTCATGCTCATTAGCAATCCAGCTTCAGCCCTAATGGGAAGTGCATACACTAAACACATACACGTCTGCATGCGTGCTGTCTGCCTCAGCCCTCCACAGGCACTGCGCTCTCTGATACCACTGCTGCAGCCACGCCGCTTTGCACCAGTTCCCTTCCAACACAGCTGCAAAGGCCGCAGTCTCTGGCTAAATCTCTTTCCACTACTCGATAAGCAGGCAAGGCCCGGAGAAGTCATTTCAAACAGCTCCTCAATTGCAGCACTGTCCGCTGAAGATTAGTAACTTTGCTTTGCCTCTGAGTAAGCCAGCAACAAAATCACCTAGGAGTAAACTTTTGAACTATGGGAACTTGGATACCTTTGTCAATGACTTTTAATTAAATCCAAAGCAGAAATTTGTCAACATGGATTTTTTTTTGCTGAGGATTTTGTTTCTGACTAAGAATCCACTTCTTTCTTGGCAATAACTAGCATGAATTTGAACAGGAATAATGAACAGTAAGCAAAGAAAAAAGTTTGGATGAAAAATATTGCTTCAGCAAGTTGACTTAGAAACAATGAAATAATAATTGGGTTAGATCATATTTCAAGAAAATAAAGCTGTTTAAACATTCCTAGTTGTAAAAAAATTAAACTACAAAATATTTCTTCAGTTGGCAATTCCTTTCGAAAGCACACACATTGTCCCCCAGTCATTTCCAAAGAAGTTCTTCCCTTGTAAAGACTGGCATTAAAATAAGATTTGGCTTAATTTTTTTTCCATTATTTTGTAAGATCCTGTATAATTACAGTGCATTCCTGTTTCAAGTTGGCTAAAATTGGCTTCCTACTTTTACCACTGTCTCATGCCACTTAGAGCTGCAGTACACACTGGAAACTGGAAAAGAGGTTCCTTTGAATTCATCATTGTTCCTTGGTGTAGTTCAGTTTCTAATTCATTTCACTTCTTTAATTCTCAGATATTTGTGACTCTACTCTGAAAACTGATTGTAAGAAAATGGCATTGCAGGGCTTGTGTTCACTGCATTCCAATCATTTCCATTCTGGTTACTCAGGGTTTACTGGTAAAAAATATGTCTTTTCTACCTAGCAGCTTTGCAAATTTAACCTGGGATCTGAAAGTCAAGCTGGGTTTTCTCCCCGTCATGTGTACCAGAAAAAAGGTTCTGTAGCCCAGATTAAAGCCTAGATTTTCTAAGGTATTTAGGTGTTCAACCCCCAGTGGTAGATCACCTAAATACCTTTGAGGATTTGGGCCCATGTCCTCAATTACAGTTGTGTAAGCCCATTGTTGCCAGTAGGATAACACAGGTTTAACTGGCAGGCTGCATAACTGGAACTTGGTAGACAATTCTACTGACAGCACACAAGGAAGACAGGAAAGAAACGCCCTCCCTTTAAGCTGTGTTGGTTCTGCAGTGTTTAAAGCAGTAAAAAGTAGCAAAACCATATTGCTTGTTACTAAAATGGGACGATAAAGCTGAATACAAGCAGGGAACAGATCTGCTGAACCAGAAGGTACCCTTTTTACATAATCACTTTTCAAGGAATATCAGCTCCTTATGTAACTCCCCAATAGGGAGTCCAGATGCATGCAGTAAAAATATCAAAATTGCAGTCACAGTAAAATATACAGATATTCAGATGCAGGAAGCAGATAAGAAAAAAAAAAGATTAGAAAGTGTCATTTGGGCCAGATCCTAAGATGGTGTAAATCAGCAAAGCTCCATTGATTTCAGTGGAGCTACCATCAATTTACACCAGCTTAGGGTCTGGCCCTTTGCCAACTGAAATGCACTCCCTGATGAGGCCTGCACAAGAATGGCTAAATATCACCAACCAAAACTGAAACTTGGTACGACAGACAAGTGAATATTGTCAGAGATGATTTTAAGAACCCATTGAACCAGGGCTAACATAACCGAGCCAAAAAAAATAGGATACTGTGCCCAATCAATACTGTGGAAAGCAATGTACCTACAGGGGGAGTGCTACCTTTCATTTTTATTATTCGCACGTGCAGCAATTTATTCATGTGAATAATGACCCTTGTGCACAGGGCTTTTCACTAGCATTTTCCCACATGGTCACAATTTATCACTGGTTATCTCGTGACAGCTGATGATAAATTGGCCGAGTTGCAGAATGAGGTATAAAATACAAGAAGTTTTGTTTGTTAGATAAATACTGTTTGACTGCCCATGTTATTTGAAATAATAACTGAATTATATAATGAGATTAAGCCATGTCATATGTGTCGCCTGAATGTCCCCAGTGATACAAATTGCTTGGCTGCTGCTGTCGGTGCCTCCTTCGTAAAGCATCCTGATGACAAGATGATGAATTGAAGATATCATTGCCAATTAATGATTTTTAGACAGAAGGGATTTCAATTGTTCCCTCATGTTTGTGAGGGTGAGTGACATTTGCATCATCTCTAACAAAATAATGTAGTCTGCTATTGGCCAGACAAGATGTTATGACTCAGTGAACGTTATCTTTGGAGGGGAAATGCCAATAAACACATTCAGGTTCTTCTGTGGTAGAAACACACCAGGGTATTGTTCCAGTGCAGAGTTTAGCTGCAAAATAATCTGTATTATGTAGTTCAAACCTACATTAAAGCTCAAGCCCAGATCCTCTGAGATATGTAGGCATCCAACTCCCCTTGGTTTCAGCAGGAGTTTGGCACCTACATACCAGTGAGGATCTGCGCCCCAGGATCCTAAATGCCTCTGACTTGCAAGGGAATTAAGGACTGAGCACTACTGCTTAATTATACCAGTATAGTTAAAGCAGTGCCACCTCCTTACTGTGACGCAGTTACACTGGCATAAAAGTGTTCATACTGGCATAGCTATTCTCCTACAGGAAGGGGCACTATGATACTAATACTGTTCTACTGCACCCACACGAGAGGTTGCCCTGGTCTACAGCTTCTCTGTGGCCCTGGCCAGCTTTTCAAGGCCAGTGACAAGGTTTTGGTTTATTTAAAGTCGGTAGCTGTTAGTCTGGATAATTTTCACGGCTGCTGCTGACGACAGCAGCCCGGAAAGACCCAATAAAGCCAAAGCAGAACAGAGCAGCAGCTCTGGTAGCCAACAGAGCAGTGAGTGCAGGAGGGGAGGGGAATCAGTGGCTCAGTAACCAGCGGAAGTGCCCATCACATGGCGCCCAATCAGTGCTTGCTATCTTGGGGCAATTTATGTTTAGCAGGCAGGCAGGTTCTTGCCAGTATGTCTGGCTACATTCCCTTGCCTGCAGCAATCAAGATTTCCTCCATTTTGGCTGGTGCTGCTTGGTTCCTCTTGTGCCAAATGCTAAGCCAGACGCACCTCCGCCACAGGTGGAGAATTCATTATCAGGGCAAGGGAGGAACAAAGTATCTGCGGGGTGTTCAGAGAGAGGAACATCCTAGTGTAACCCCTCTGGGGTTTAGAAAACATGGCCCCTTTTGGAACAGGTGCCCCTGGGGTGAAAGGAATTTTTCCTGTGCACGCCTTCTCTTGGCCAGAGCTGCCCGCAGAGAAGCCTCCATCTTGGCCACGAGGGCGCTAAAGCTACACTAGTAAAAGCAAGGTTTCCTTATAACGAAAGACCTCTCCCCCAAAAGTAAACTTCTCTACTCCCTCCCTTCTAGGAGACTTGTAAAAGGGACAACAGCTATCTCTGGGTTTCTCCCAAAGACTTCAGTGGAGTTTTGTGTGATCAACAATTGCATGATCAGGACCCTTGTTTGATACATACCCAACGAGAACCCACCATGGGCACATGTCCTACTCTCCTTACTCACCACAAACTCACACTTATTTCAGGCAGGAGGAAAGCGAACTCAACATGGTCTGTAAACTCAAAGGGAGGTTACCCTACACACCAACAGACCATTAACAACATGCAGCCCAGCAGCCAGAATGAGAAAATGTCTTCAAGTTACAAGGGAGTATGCACATTCAAATTACAATTTACAAATAATAATGCAAAAAAGCCACTAGTAAACACAAATTGCATTGAAATGGCCTTCTGTCTGTGTTATCACCAAATAGTTTTCTAATAAACCACCTATTATACACTTAAAATTGAAGTGTAATTTAAAAAAAACAAACAAGCGTGTTATAATACAACAATGTTCCAGCAAATTCTACATTGTTTTATATTGGATTTATTTAAAAGTCCTCTTTTAAGATACTTAGTTGCCATTAAATATATGTCTTAGCTAAGGCCCTGACCCTGAGATGTATTTATGGTTGAAGTAAGCAAAGTTCTGCACATGTGGGAGCTTTTTCCGGATCCGAGTCTAAGATCATATTTTAACTTTGAACAGCTGAGCACCACAAAGCAACTGCAAGACAAAGTAGACAATTCCCATTATATGAAACTCCCCTTTTCTTGCTTTTTACTGAGAACTAAAAGGAGAGAGAGAGATTTATATTAATTTACATATAATAAATTATGTCTTGATTTTGAAAACAAACTGTAACGCTTCCAAGCAGTAATCCAGAAGGGAGAAAACAAACCTTTAAACATTTTATCATCCGAAAATGCCAAAGTTAAATAGATATATATATATAAAACCATTATAATGGGCCAGATTCTGATCCCCTCATTCACTCCGAATAGCACGTTACGCCACAAGTACCACTACTGAGCAGATTCTCCACACTCACAGCACTCTGGCAGTGGAAAGAGCCTTTAACGAGGAGTAAATTACAGCCTCTTTCCATGGCTCTGGTGAATGAGAACCAGGTCCACTGACTTCAGTGAGATGATCTATGACATATGGTACTCTGCAGCGTGAAGGAGCGTACCCAAATATGGCCCAAGATGTGTGTCGTGCAAAACCAGAGCACCAGTTTCCCTTGCAAATTCTTACCTTGACAGGTGCTGTTCTTCTCCTCGTACCCTGCCTTACACATGCATTTTCCAATGGGCACCAGCCATTCCCCTTCTGCACTGCAGTGCATCTTTGGAGGCTCATCGGTCACAGAGTGGTTCACACACGAGCCCGACACTTCCAGCAGCTGGGAGGAATCTGCCCCAGTGATGGTGTCGGGAAAGAGGGCCAGGTTACGTATAACGGAAGGGCACTTTTTGTAATACACTCGCACGGACACCAGGGCGATGCAGGCACCTACATCCTGGAAAGCCAAGTAAAATCCCTTTTTGGTCAGAGGCCCAACATCTCTGACCTCGGTGTTCAGTTTCATGACTCGGTCTCCAAGGTCGAGCTCTGTGAAGCTCTCATCTGCGGCAATGGTGTCGATCTTGATGTACTGGTTTTCTTTGACGTTCCTTCCGTCTGCGTCGTCCGATTCAAAGTAATACACATTGAAAGTCTCTTTGCAAGTCCCGAGTCCTCCTGGAAGACTGTTACAGTCCCTCAGAGTGAACTTGAGTTCAATGAAGATCCGGGAGGCTCCTTCATTGGAGATCCAGCTAGTCAGAAGCCAGTTGTTCTGATTCTGTTCCATTACTTTGCACACTTGATATGTGTGTATTGGAGCATAATTTTCATCCACCTCACCAATTTCTTCCCACTGTGCAAAAAGAGAGAGGATTACTTAAAAAAAAAAAGCAAGCAAGCCACAAATCCCTAAAAATCTTAACTTTCTTGCAAGAGAGCTGCACTGCTGGAAGAAATGAGAATGTTAAAATGATTTCCATACCCTAGGCCTGACCCAATGCCCCACGAAGTCAGAGGACAGATTCCTACTGAACATAAAGGCCACTGAGGGCAGGACTACGCTTGCAGATGTAGAGAGCTGTGAGTTAAACCGGCCCTCGTAGAGCGCAGTAGGGAAAGCGCTGCTGTGTGTCCACACTGACAGCTACAAGCGCACTGGCGTGGCCACATTTGCAGCACTTACAGCGGCCAGAGAGAGCAGTGCATTGTGGTAGCTATCCCAGCATGCAAGTGGCTGCAGCGTGCTTTTCAAATGGGGGTGGGGTGGAGTGTGACAGGGAGTGTGTTGTGTGTATGTGGGGGGAGAGAGAGTGGGTTTTTGGGGGGCTCAGAGCATGTCAGCATGCTGTCTTGTAAATTCAGACAGCAGAAGATCCCCTTCTCCCCCTCCCCCCGCCTCTCTCTCTCACACACAGCATTCCACAGTAATGGTTTGCTTTGATATCCACATTCCTGCAGCGATTCCAAAACAATGACAAGAGTGGCCACTTGATTTCAGGGGATTATGGGACGTTTCCAGAGACCGATCAGAGCGCAGTAATGCAACACCTCATTCACACTGTCACCCAGGCGTTTCACCCGAGGCGCACCAAGCGTGATGCTTCTCGCCAAGGTGGAGTACCAGGAAAGCTCTAGCCCTGGAGTCAGAGCGCTCTACGTGCCTTGCCAGTGTGGACGGGTCGTGAACTAGGGCGCCTGGGGCTGCTTTAATGCGCTCTAACTCGCAAGTGTAGCCAAGCCCTGAGTAAGGCCTTCTGTTTGGAAACAAGTGAGAACTGGTCAAAAATTCTTTTTTATTGTTGCTTTTGTTAAGTATTGGTTTTTCAATGCGGTTGCTTAACAGAGTTGCAGTATTTAAGGCAAGACTATGGCTTGCTCTATGCAGCCAGGCAGTGGAGTGAAGGTGTATAAGGGTCCCCCATTTATTCCCTGCATGACCCCACAGCATCACTGACCAGTGCACAGGAAGAATAGCAGATTCCTCAGGTCCACTCTTCCCCTCCATACAGGTGGGCAGGGAATGGGCAGAGAGGGGCATGGAATATGGCAAGTCAGAGCAAAGAGAGAAGTAATCTGCTATCAATATAAATCCATAGCAGATTACTTCCCCTAGAGCAAAACGGGATGAATTGTGACCGCTGGACTACTCCAGGGATGGTCCACTACACCTTGCTTCTTATGCAGGGCACCAGGTATAGTCACAATCAAGCCATTAATGAGGATTGTCTAGCAACGTTTCTCATTTCAAATTATTTTTAAATGTACCACTTTGAAGGAATGTTAGTCAACTGCACAGCTGCAAGCGGCACAGAGATAGCACCTAGAATAACACTCTACACCGCTGAAGTCTGCTTTCCGCTAGCATCCAAGTTCTCTCTGCTTTTCACAACTGAAGTGTCACATTTAAAGACCCGATCAACCCACTAAGTGATACGGTGCTGCGGACGGGAGCCTTGGAAGAGCTAACGATGTTTCCAGTGTTGCTCATTTCTCCTACTTTTGATCTGTTCACCTGGAAGGCTCTAATTCCTAAGATCTCTTTCATCTACTCTCGGCAGGGCCGGCTCTAGGTACCAGCACTCCAAGCATGTGCTTGGGGCGGCACTTTCGAAGGGGCGGCACTCTGCCCCCCTGCTTTTTTATTTTTTTTGCTGGGAGCCCGTGTGAGGACAGGAATAGCAACCCTCCCCTTTTGCAACTAGGTGCACTTTTTGCCACGCGACCATCAAAGTAGGGCACCATGGGACTCAGCGAGGAACTGGCTGGTGGGGCGAGCGCGGAGGGGAATAAACCCCCAGCACCTCTGTGCCGGGCAGGAGGATGGGGTGCAGCTGTGCCTCTGTGCTCCCATCATGGCAGCAGCTGCTGCTGGGAGAGGTTCTGCCGCTGCAGCTTCTCCTCCTGCTGCTCTTGCAAGTGGCGGAGGCTCCTCCAGCCCCTGTCAGTGCAGAGAAGAGCCTGGTTTGGAGTCCCGGTCCGGAAGCGGAGCTCATGCTGCCCGTCAGGTATTTCTACATCCAGTCGGTTCGCGCAGCTGGACAGAACTTCACCCGCTCCTCCCCTCCTCCCCCGCACTGTGCACACATCTGCTCTTTAGCCCCGTCTCTGATTGTGGCTTTTGTTCTCCAGGCTGTGATCTGAGCCGCAAGCCTGGCTCAGGGGGGTCTGGGGCTAAGAAAACTGTCACCGGAAGGAGTTGACTCAGGATGAGAAGCGGATCCAAAGAGCCTTAAGTTTTTCCCCCTACGCTTTCCCCTTTCTAGCCCCCGAGGTGCTTTGGTGTGCTCCAGTAACCCAGGCTCAATCTCTGCTGCTTTTTCATCTTGCAACGTCAGAGGCATCTCACAATAATACATGTATGTTTAAACACATAAAGTCTCACGCTGTGATAAGCTCACCGACAACATTAAAATCCTACATTACTCTTCCACTGGCCAGTGTCTTTCCATGCAACCCTGCATCTTCTCTCCAGTTTCCTAAATAATAGGAACAAAACCAAAAAAAATGGCAAAGAGCAAATGTGTAAAAGACAAAAAAGGGGGAGGGGAGGGAGGCCAAAATTTTTTTTGCTTGGGTAAGCAAAAAACCTAGAGCCGGCGCTGACTCTCGGGGTTGTTCAGTTTTGATGTTTGCGTCTGATTATATTGGCCAGTGCCTCATTGCAAGAAATCAAAGTACATAGAGTATAATGTGAACACGAGGCAGACCCTGGTAACAAGTAATAGCCACATCATGGGCTGAATACACTCTAAGGCTAAAGGTCTGTTTATAGCACATATTGTCTGAAGCCTTCAGCACCAGGGTATTATTTCCGGGCAGAGGTGACAGAAACCACCCCCAAGTTAGTATCATCAGGCTGATTTTTTTCATGAAATTTTTGACATGCATTTTCAATGAAAGAGAAGGAAATACATGACAGGAAAACACAATGGGCTGCCGGACTGCTGAAAAGAGAAGCTGTAAAACCACAGTAAGCAGAGCCTTTTGTCCCCTCCGTCCACCACTCCCTCCCTGGCTATGTCTATGCGGCAGCCCAGTGGGCGAGTACAGCAGGTGTGGATAGACCCAAGCTGGCTTTAATCCAGTTAGATGAAAGTTAGGTTGGGGAATAGCTGCGAAGCCCACCTGGGGCCCTGGGTGCATACCTGAGCGGCCTCTGCCCATGCTGGAGTCACACCTCCCAACTGCCGTGTAGACATACCCACTCTCGCTGCACTTTCTCTTCTTGTTCGGTTCTCTCTAGCCTTCCCCTCACCTCCTGGCCCCGCTCCCCTCCCTACAGGGCAACAGTCTCCCCCAGAATCCAGGGGATTTATTTCAGGTTACACTGTGTGTCAGAACCAATCTGGGAGGAAAGGTTGGAACGCTGGCAACGTGAACGAAGGGCTTGCGTCACCCTCCTGGGCACATGGAGCTGCAAACTGGGGCCCCCTGTCCTTGTGAGGGTGTGGCTGTCATGACACAATCAAATCTACTCTTACAGGGCCAGCGGCAGCCCCTTTTCTCTCAGTGCGTGGCACCTCACTCTGGAAGCAGCCCCCCGAAATAAGGCCCCTATCTGACAAAGCCTTACATGTGCATGACATATGATTAAAGTGAGATTTTTCACCCCCTTCTCTCGGCACTCGTAAATCAGGTGTGACTTGGCACTGCAGCCGGCTGATAAAAGTGCGATTTTCGAGTTGATGATGTCCCATTCATTGAATCTGGTTTCGAGTTTATACATAGTTAGAAAAGACTGTTAATGACAACGAACGGTTACTATATGTGTGCATGCCCATGCAAGAATGTCTGAGTATGCACGTTTCAGAGTAGCAGCCGTGTTAGTCTGTATCCGCAAAAAGAACAGGAGTACTTGTGGCACCTTAGAGATTAACAAATTTATTAGAGCATAAGCTTTCGTGGGCTACAACCCACTTCTTCGGATGCATAAGCTTATGCTCTAATAAATTTGTTAGTCTCTAAGGTGCCACAAGTACTCCTGTTCTTTTTGAGTATGCACGGTGCTCTATGGGTCAGCTCCTGCACCAAGGAAATCAGTGGACGTTTTACTGTTCCCTTGACCGGGAGCAGGAGCTGTAAAGGGCTGACCTTAAACTTTGTGAAGACAATGCTCATTGAAGCTGGGGAGGCAGTGAGGCCTAGGGGCTAGCGCACTAGAGTGGGACTTAGAAGACCTAAGTTCTATTCACAGCTCTGCCATTGACCTTGGATAAGCCTCTTTGTGCCTCAAAAAGAACCGGAGTACTTGTGGCACCTTAGAGACTAACACATTTTTTTGAGCATAAGCTTTCGTGGGCTAGAACCCACTTCATCGGATGCATGGAGTGGAAAATACAGTAGGAAGATATATATACACAGAGGACATGAAAAACGGGTATTGCCATACTAACTATAACAAGAGTAATCAGTTAAGGTGGGCTATTATCAGCAGGAGAAAAAAAACTTTTGTAGTGATAATCAGGATGGCCCATTTCCAACAGTTGACAAGAAGGTGTGAGTAACAGTAGGGGGGAAAATTAGCATGGGGAAATAGGTTTTACTTTGTGTAATGACCCATCCACTCCCAGTCTTTATTCAAGCCTAATTTAATGGTGTCCAGTTTGCAAATCAAATTCTGCAGTTTCTCGTTGGAGTCTGTTTTTGAAGTTTTTCTGTTGGAGTATTGCGACTTTGAGGTCTGTAATCGAGTGACCAGGGAGGTTGAAGTGTTCTCTGACTGGTTTTTGAATGTTATAATTCTTGATGTCTGATTTGTGTACATTTATTCTTTTGCATAGAGACTGTTCGGTTTGGCCAATACATGGCAGAGGGGCATTGCTGGCACATGATGGCATATATCACATTGGTAGATGTGCAGGTGAACAAACCCCGGATGGTGTGGCTGATGTGATTAGGTCCTATGATGGTGTCCCCGAATAGTTATGTGGACAGAGTTGGCAACGGGCTTTGTTGCAAGGATAGGTTCCTGGGTTAGCGTTTTTTGTTGTGTGGTATTTGGTTGCTCAAATAAATTTGTTAGTCTCTAAAGTGCCACAAGTACTCCTCGTTCTTTTTGCTGATACAGACTAACACGGCTGCCCCTCTGAAACCTGTCTTTGTGCCTCAAGATGCCCATTTCCTGGAGGCGCACTAATTCTGACCTCCTTTGTGAAGCGTGAACTTTGAGAACTACTGATGAAAAGTGGTATAGAAGAGCAAGGCATTTTACTTCAGTGGATGCATGGTAGAGGCCCGAATATGATATTTAGAGAGCATCTGACCCTCCGTATAATTTGCTCCATTCCCAAGTAATTACACTTTGCTACAGTTGACCATTACACCATCTGACAATTTCTAACAATTGCTCTTCTTAAAGGAGTGTTGAAAATTTGCAGAATGATGTTGCTTATTGTCTATCTGCACAAGACTGGTGTTCAGAACACCCACATCTCAGGTTCTCCGCTGTTGTGAAATTAAGCTGATTTTCATTACACAAATCTAGGATTTGTGGTTGTGGGAATATACAGAAATAGAAGGCTCATTTGTTTAGCTATAAAAATTAAATCCAGCAATATTTCCTGTTTCCTCCAAGTGCTAACACAACATAAGAGAGCAGATACAAGCAGAAATAGATTAATTGAGCCAGATTCTGATCTCAGTTGCAGCAAAGTAAATGGGGCATAACTCCATTGACTGCGGTCAGGATATGCCAATTTACAGCACTGCAGCTGAGATCAGAATCTGTGGCATCGGTCCCACCTGCCATCAAAAATAGAGCTGTCATCGGAGATGGAAAGGAAAAGGAAGTGCTAATGAGTTAAGGCTGCTTATCTCTGTACATCCACAAGGGAAAAGCATCCAGATCTTATCAAGGCCTCCCACCTTTCACACTCCGCTCTGTCCTGCCATTTAATCTGATCTTCTTCATTCCTGTCTTCATGTAGGAAAGCACCCTTTATTTCTCCTCTGATTAGGTGAACCACTTTTTTTTGTTTGTTATTCTGGAGACTGTAATCATTCTGTTACTGTTCTGGTTCTTACATCCATCCCTGAAAAAGCGTAAGGGGCTAATCACCCCTGGTCTTGACTTTCTTGATTAATATTTTAGACATTATACAAAGCACTTCAAACAGAAAAGGAATAAAAACAAACTAGAAGCCCCAGCTGATGAAATACGTTCCGTAACGGTTCATGAAAAAGAAAACTTGCCACATTAATACGACAACATCCAGCTGAACGTATTTGCATGAAAAAATTAAGTACAGCAGAACTGAAAAATTGCATGACACATTTTAATTCCTCTCTGCAGTACACATTTTTGAGATATCAATCAATGCTATCTGCAGGATTAAAACAAAAATGCAACATTAATTTGGTGCTAAATGTTTCTTCTAAGTCTTTAATAGCCTTAAGAAGGAAAACACAAACACACTTCAATGGCCTCATGTTAAATGATTTCTAGAAGACCTGTTTCTGAATGAGAAATGTTCAGTAGGCTTCAGCTAGTGAGTTAACAGGAGCTAGAGTTGCCCTTTCCTCCAACAATATGGGGACATTCAGTTCACACAGACTGCCAAGGAAAAGGCCAAAAGATACCATGGATCCAAGTCAAAATACAAGCTGAAGAGCTCAGCACAGTTCAGCCTCATGTTCAAGTGCTAATTTTAAAGTACATACACAAACTGGCAATACCTCTTTCAATCTGTGCCATTTCAGGAGTCACCGCTTGATGATGCACTGCTATGGGTTGTTACTTTTTTAAAAAAAAAATTACAGAATGAGAAAAAGGTTCAAAATTTCAGTCACAAGAAAAGTATCATGAGAAACTTAGACACTGGTCCCTCGGGTTCTTCATTTAAAACTATCGAGGGGCACATGGTACGACTCCATATTGCTTGATGGTGATAAGTGAGAAGCTAAAATAAGAACCTGAAACATGTTACCACTGTTGGGGGAGGGCTGCCATACAAGCATCAAGGACAATAAGATGGGACAGGGGATCTCAAACTTTTTCAGAGTGTGGAGCACATCCCCGTAGACACCTCTCCTCCTATGGGCTCTTATGGACCACCTCCCCTTCCACTGGTGACTGAACAAATCTTCCCCACTTGAACTGGATGTCTCATTGATTACCTCCCATCCCATTGGCTGCCTCGTGGACCGCCTAAGTTCCCATATGGTGATTATGCCACATTCATGTGGCCGCCCAGTGACTTGCTTACATGGAAACATAACATTAGGGAAGTAATGATGTATTTTAAACTGAGTCTTATGCGATCAGGGTTTAGTCCATTTGGAAAAATAATTCATCACATTGTCTCTATTCCCACTTCATTTTCTCTCCCTCTCCCATCTAGTCTATCCATCTCTCTCTCACCCTGCCCCTTTGCACACATTACTTTGTCACTTGGTCCTTTTCCCCTCGTCTGCATCCTTCCCTGATGCATGGTCCCCTCCCACCCTGGGCATTCCATTTCCATGGATGGGTCTGCTTCCACTCCCACCCCATACTGCTGGCTCTCAGTTACAGGCCCTGAGTGCAGCCTGCCTTAAATACAAAAGGGCTAATAAATTATTTTTTCCCCATATGTTTGGTACATACCCAGAGCTACAGTTTCCTCCCAAACTGTAACACACACCATGAGAAAACCTCACATTTATCAGGACAGTATTCTCAGCCATCCAGTTATACATTTTCCTGATCATATACTCCCCCATAGAAACCAAAGGCATTCCACATAACCCATCAGATTCCTACCTAAAACCAACCTCTAACTCCTTCTGGGCCTTGCAACCTGCTTGGAAGGCTAACAAACAGAGAGTGCCCTGTTAATTTACAACCAAGCAGCTGCAGCTGGATCACTTCCATCAGTCTCAGATATTGGCCTACATGGACCACTGCTCTGATCTGGTAAAGCAATTACTATGTTCCTAGGCTCCCACTCGCCTCCCTCTGCACTGTGTATACTCAGTCAACTGTGCCAGCAGCAATCCTGCAGCAGATCTTGGTCGTCCATGGTAAGTGAGGGCCCTCGCCTCCACCAGAGATCTGTGGGGTTGGAGCCCCATGGGATGTAGGGTGCAGGGTGGGTTGGAGCAGGGGCACCAGACATTCCTCTCCCCATTGTCCGTTGCTGACTCTGAGGATATCCGAGTCAGGATTGAGTTGGGAATGGTTCCACTCTCTGCGGCTGACGCGTCACTGCATCCATCAAGCTCATAAAGGGGCCATGAGGAATAAGGAGCATAGGGATGACAATGAGAGGCCAGCTCTGCACATGCCAGCTTGGGGCTCTCCTTTCCTACAGATCCCTGGGATCTAACCTCTCCCGCTCAACTCCATCTTCTCCTGCCTAAGGTGGAACAGCGGCTGGCAAAAAAAGCATCATGGGAACTCTTGCACCCCAGCCATTCCTGAGGTTCTCTCCATTGCAAAGGAGGATCCAGTCCAGCTCACATCCCTTGCTTTGAACATCTGAAAGCTGCAGAGATAACCCACCTGTTCATACCCACCCTAGAGTGAGGCAAAGTTTGCCCTGAGTTATAGCAATGCAGCCACAGTGACTCCAGAGAGCTTGCACTGATGCAAATGAGAGCAGAATTTGGGTACATGTGAATTCCTGCACTCAAATCAAACAGAAAACCCATTCCCTCCCCACACTTTTGCGCTTTCAGGCACATAACGTAGGGCAATCTCTGTCATTTCCTTAGGAGCTGGCTACCGATCAATAGCTTCCAGCTCAACACTGGCAAGATGCAAGCACTACTTCCTAGCGCAGAACTTTTCTCAGGCAAACTGCTCCTTTCCCCTTTGGGATCAGGATTGTCATTCTGTGCATGAACTCTGGTTTGGGACATTGTGAACACTGTTATGAGGACAGTGTACATCCCTTCCAGAACATCACGCTAGGGAAGGCACGTGACAATCCCACGTGTCGCAATTATTGCTAAATGGCAAGCGGTGTCTTCCAAATAAGGTGTAGGTATCCCCGAATCATTCTTTCATTAGTTCTCAGTGACTTCACTGTAAGGCAACTTAGTCTGACTTTCCTCTATCTCTTGAGACTCATTTGAAAATGGCCTGGACCTTGGTTACCCTACCAGGTGTACCACCTATTCCTGCTACCAGCAACATAGCTCTAATGTCACTTTCACTGACCATATCTTCCAGAATCAAAAGCAAAAACGTACCTTTTCAGCCATCTGCAAACTTGCCTCCAGCTACTGTATTAGAAAGTTCAAAAAACAGGAAATCTGTCCAAGCAGATTCTCCTCCGGTGTATACCCTGTGCAACCTCACTGGGGTTAGATGAGGGGAAAGAATAATACATAGCCTCCTGCACTGCAGAAGCCTGTGGAAGTGGTAACACAATTGTTTCTGTGTGCTCTCATTGGCTGCAGCAATGCACAGGCATAGACGCATGGAGGTTGCTTTGCCACTCTGCTATTCAGTCAGACGCCAATGTGCAGTGCTGCTGCGTTTTGCCATTTTGTCATGGGGTTAAGGAGAGTTAATGCTATTCTTAAAGCCCCAGTTCTTAGGTCATGTGATTATGTGAGAATCTCAACTTTTTTTTAAAAGAGAGATTCTATTCCTCCTGGTTTTGGAGAAAAACTTCAAAATAGGCTCAAAAACTAGGTGGCAAATAAAAAGAACCTGACACTTATCCTACGTATACATCTCGTGATTTGGGGGTCCTGACTCATCATTTTCGAATGTTGGGGTTGGGAGCCATTTCCCCTCTCCAAGGAAGTGTGCTGCCTAACGCTCTGGATAGCAGTAATGTCCCATGTGTGGTTTCTAGGCACTGCAGAGGTGATGGATGGAAATGTGGTGGCCAACCACAGGATCACAAGGAGCACAGATGCAGTTGGCTTAAAGATCTGCAGGATAAACAGTGCCATTCTATGTAGATCCCCAGGCAAGGTGAAAACATGTTGGCCACCTCTCCCTTCCATTTCTGAGCTACCACTCGCTCACTGGTCACAGGCTCCAGTTCAGAACAACTTAGGCATGTTCTTAACTTTAAACACATTAGTCCCATTTATGTCGATGGGACTGCTCATGCTTAAAGTTAAACTTCTGTGGAAGGGTTCTGCTAAACAGGACTAGCCATGGGAACTAGTGGCTTCCTTAAAGATATAGCGTGACAGCAGCCTGAGGTCGAGCCTGCACAACTTTGCACTGGAAGGGGAGTATATTGTGTCCAGCACCACATTTCAGGAAGGATGTTGACAAACCGGAAAAAGTCCAGAGAAGAGCAACAAAAATGATGAAAGGTCTAGAAAACATGACCTCTGAGGGAAGATTGAAAAAAATGAGTTGGGTGGGGTCAGACAATAATTATGAGAATGGTGGAGTCAGACAATAATTATGTAATGACAATAGATACGGAGATCCACAAAGTTAATGCTTTATAACCAGTAAAACACCAGTTGTCAAAACCACATGTAAACAGATCTACAGAGTTTATATGAAATATATAAAGAGTTTCTGGCGCTGCCTATCTGTAAATTTCGATCATCATCATGGGAAATATTTTTTATCGGTTTGTGTGTGCAAAGTGAAATCAACATTTATTGATAAAAATCTAATCCTTTCAACCCTGAAGTCACACAGCTTCCAAACATTTTTTCCAAGGTCTGATATTGAGGAAAAAACTTTAGAACTCGGGAATTAACTTTCTTATCTCTTCTTGCTGACAACACTTAGTTAAGGCAAAGGGACATAATGCACAAAAGGCATACAGTAAAGAAAGGATCTAATCATTTTTTTTCACTCAGGTAAGAATTTGGCCTTATTAAAAAAAGGGGTGTGAAGACAAATAGCAGCAGAATATTTTATGGTGGTTTAGCACATTCTCCTCAATTTCTCTAGTTTAAAAGAAGAGAATATCAAAAATTAAACTATTTTCCTAACCCTTTTCTGCCGGCTTTCATTAGATCCATTCTGTTTATAGTCAAAGAAACAAAGCGTGTGTAGTACATACTGTACTCAAAACAAGGTAGGACCTAATCCATAGCCCACAGAAGTCAATGGGACTCTTTCCATTAACTTCACCGTGGCTTGGATCAGGCCTCAAAAGATTATTTTTCCTAAAGAAATAAATCGGACACAAAATCTTTAAATTGAAAGGTGGGGGGGGGGAGGCGCATAATGAATCGGGAATCCTAGCTTGAAATCCACTCGATTTGGGTCGTGTAATATTTTCACATCCAGCACACTGAGAGTCATAACAAACAACTCTATAAAATATTAAACCATTGGAATATATACAATTTAAAACAAATAAAAGAACTGCAAAAGCCCAGGTCATATTTTTTTTTTGTAATTTGGATTAATCTTCCCCAAAAAGGATTTTTTTTTGTTTTTGTTTTTTTAAATCGGGTAAGTCAGAACCGATCCTAAGTGCTTGATAAAACTTGTGTTCCATTTATAATTTCATGGCACGCCAGTGGCATATCAAAAATCATCCAGGGAAGGAGTTTAGCATTTCAGTCAGGACTCAGAAGGATGCTGAAAACAGCCTGCCGCTTCGGATTCTCATTACCCTTCCCCTGCCAGCCCCCACACTTCTCAGTAGCACTGCTCTTTCAGCAGGAGATTCCTATTTTTGTGTAATCACTTCAGCAATTACCAATACTCCCAGAAGACTGGCACCTTCAGACATGCCTGCCATTTCGGCAGCCGCCTTGGTGGTACCCTTGTCCTTTGCTCCCTACCTGCTTCTTATAGACCAGTGTGGATAAAAAGGTCCTGGCTAACACAACCACACTATTTCTTTTGCACGTTCCGACGAGGAGACGCACACAACATGATTTAAAGGCTGGGCACGGGATCCTGCAGGCAGGAAAAACAAAGTTGCAGCTACAAAGAAAGCCAACGCTACTGCCTGATGACAGTGCCTTGGGTTTCACCATTCCCTCAGATTCGGTTTGTCAGCCTCAGAGCTGATATCTATATTAACTAACGAATGCTCACATATTCCCTGCCATCTTTTGTGTGCTAGGTTTCAAAGGGAAAAGGCTTGCCTGGCGGAGAGCAGACTTAAATAAATAAAGAGAGGAATATATTTCAAGTTCCTGAGTAAATTCTCACTGAGGCTGCTTTCAGGGGCTCTAACTGTCCATAAGTGCATCTGAAAAAACATCTGCAACAGAAGGGTGGCAAAGAAGCTGACCGAGAAAACAAGATTTAAATCCACGTTAAAGGCTACCCAACTCCACGCTGAGATTTCTCAAGGCAGGTTTTAACCAGAGACCTTCTTTTATGTCCCTACATGATGCTGAACCTTTGGACAAACCAAAGATTTAGCACAGGCTGGGGGAATGGTTCATGCCCCATTTCCACAACAAAATGGAACCATGTTGTATGTGAGTTGGATGGCACCCAACCCACTCGCCCCTCTCTGGGCATGTGCATTACACAGTCTTTAATTACATGACCACTTGCTATTTTTTCCACAAGACCTTTACAATATCACCATCCCCAAATGTTCAAGTACTGTGAATCAGGTTCCTCCAAAAATCATGCCCTTCACTTTAAAATCATGAGATCAACACACACACACCCTGAAATGCGGGGTTCTTTTTCTTTGCCTTCTAGTTTTTGAGTCTTTATGATGCACTTGGGTCACATTTCTCCACAACCATGAGGACTAGACACTTACTTCTTTGTAATGTAAGATGGGAATTTCTCACAATCACATGACACCAGGAGCTGGGGGTTTAAAAAATACAAAATATCACAAAATTCACAAAAAGAATTGCAAGAATCGGCAACACTGCCTCTACGTTACTCAGTCCACAGAATGGAAGCATTAAGGTTACACAGGCAACTGTAAATCTGAGTGCTTGATTTTATAAACTAAATATTCTTCTAATACACTGGGTTGTGGTGGTTGGTTTTTTTAAATGAAATTATAGACATTTATTTCCTTGTGCCCACTGCCCTCCGTTCCTCAAATACACCCTGGAAGCGAACAGTGAAGAATCCAGGCCAAAATCTTTGTTCTTCCCTTCATTCTGACTGCTGGAAGGGAGCAGGAGAGATTTCTTTTCCTTCTCCTTCCTCGCCCTCTTCCTGGTTTCTCCTTCCTCGCCCTCTTCCTTTCTCTCTTCATCCTTGGCCTTGTTGGTTGCTGGCAGGGATGAGCAGGGAACCAGCAGTTCTGATTCTTTTGTTCCTCTCCGTAGCTCCCAAGTTTCCCATCTGGAAGACTGTCTTACAACCTTTCTGTCACAAAATCTGATCAAACACGTGAACCAAGGGAAAATGTTACAGCAAATCATATGTATCTGTTGCAATGCAAACTGAGTAACTCAAGAGCCACAAGACCAGCAAAAATATTATTAGACTAATGTGTCTGTAAAACTGGCACACAGAGATTACCAACTCATGTTACGGATGATCTTGCAACACCTATTCAACACTGAGTAGCACTTGCTCATGCAAGTATTTCCATTGAGGTCAGAGGTTCTTCTCATGTGAGTACTACTGAGGGTGAAAGTAAGACATGTAGAATGGAACAGAAATTTGGACAGCTACTGAATCTAATTAGTGCCATTGAATAGATCAGCGGTGGCCAAACTTACTGCCCCTCTGCGCCACATACAATGATCTTCAGAAGTTCGAGAGTCAAGCATGCCTGCCAGAGCTCGGGGCTTCAGCCTTGTTCCTGCTGAAGCCCCGAGTCCCAGCAGGCAGCTCCCACGTTGCTGAAGCCCCAAGACCCCCCTCCAGGCAGAGCAGAAGCCCCTACCCCACCACACTGCTTCAGGGGAGAAGCCCTGAGCTCCCTCTGCTGCAGTCTGGTAGGTGGAGAATTGGGTGGAGTGGAGGCGTGGGGGGCTCTGTGAGCTGTGCTTAACTGTAAAAGAGTCGAATGTGGCTCACGAGCCATGGTTAACAACCAATACAAATACTTGCAGATTCTAGATGTCAATGTAGATAACAAACAATAATAATTTGCCACACAAAAAAATCCCACAATAAGAAAGGATAGGTGTACAACCTCAATGTTTTTTTAAGGCACCTTCACCCTAAACTATAACATCTGGGAGATACATGCTCAGTAACATTACACCCAGGTGTTAACAATGCATTTTTTCCCAGACGGTTTCTTCTGGTGCTTTAGTCCTGAGACCGAAAGCTTTGCTCACACTTTGCTTACTTATATGTGCAATCAACGTTGTCAGAACCATCATCCAAATGGGAGGTGAACCCGGTTGGAGGTGACTGTAATCAAAACAAAAGAAGTGCCAGATCTCTAATCAGAGAAGGCTCTGACCTAGACCAAGAACAAAGCACGCTGAGTACATTATTGTCAACCCAAGCTTTAAAAAAAAGAGAAAAGGTTTGAAAACCTGTGTGCACCTTCTTTGGATTAAAGGTACGATCCTAACAACAATTTAGCACCAGGGCTCAAATACCAGGGTGATCAGCATGAGAGACAGTCGGAAAGACAGCACAAGCACATTACTTTTCATTGCTTATTATAAAGATCTTTGCAGAACAATTAAATACATGACATAGTGAATGTGTTGCATACACCTGACAGATTACTACACAAAGACTCATAGGACCAGATTTTCAAGAGCTCAGCCACACAGCAATGCCTATTTTAGGTATCTAAACAAGTGCCTGGATTTTCAAAAAGTCTCAGGCCAGATTTTCAAATATACCTAAAGAGGCAAATAGGTGCCTAGTGGGACTTTTAAAAATATTTCAGCAGGATAGGTACCTAACTCCCGGCTGTGTCTTTGAAAAGCTCATCAAAATTCAATGGGATTTAAGCATCTAACTCCCTTAGGCTTTGAAAATCTAAAATGGCCAGATTTTCAAAAGTGCTCAGCACCCATCAGCTCCTACTGGAAATAAGGGAAGTGGCTGAATACCGGGCATTTTGAAAATCAGCCATTTTACTTACGCACCTAAATGGGAGCTGTGCTCTTAAAAATCTGCCTCCTGATTGGTGGGTGCTGAGTACTTTTGAAAATCTGGACCATAATGCCTAAAAATTGAAATTTAGCAAATAAATCTATTTGTCCAACATATATTCTGACATTTGAGTAAATAAATCTGTATTTGAATCTTTTCACTATTAACTCTTTGGGGCCTTTGTAAAGCTTATGTTGAGAAAGATACTTCTCCCCCAGAACAAGCCTTATTTCTCCAAACTTTAGCTCTTGCAAAGTGGTGAAATCACTAATTAGCTCAACTCAAGTTCTAAATAATTATCATCAGCTACCTCATATTCTCTGAGTGAAATAAAAAAAAAGAGTTTAAAAGTTTCCAGTAAGAAAACTTATTTGACCGAAGAGTGCATTTAATGAAAATAAAACAGATTAACCTTTTAGTTCTCCTTATGTTGCAGATACAATTATACACACACTGGCCAAACAAATGTCCCAGCATACAATGTGCAGTGCCAGATTATAGCAAGCCTATACAATGTATCAGACCCTGCAGAGAATGTACTATTTTACCCCTGCTTTCTAATCTGCCCAAAAGCTTTTCACATACACAATATTACATTCATGGCTTAGGCCTTAACAACTGCACCCATAAATCAATTTCAAATCTTGCATTAATCATCTTCCTGTAATCAGTAGCTATTCAGCACAAATTTACATCTCATTTCTGTTGGCCAAACAGCCACATTAGGCCTTGAAGCTTATTCAGGCTTAAATGATTATATTCCCCTAATAAACGGATAGGTCCTCTCAATCCGCTTGCCGTGAGCTGCATTAACGACATTCGGCAGAAGCAGAGGCCTTGGAAAGTCAGCCATTACCAGATGCTGGCACAGCAAGCCACTGTGTGACTTTTCTGCTATTCCCAGACAGCAGGAAGAGGAAAGTAGGCGGCTGCGTATGTGTGCGTGGGCACATGCACACTTGTGTAGGTCTGTGCCTGTGTGTTGTGCATGCACATGGTGGCAAACATTCAGGGCTATATTGTGCCAATAAGGGCCTGCATAGATAAGGGAAACTTGCAATGGAGTCTCAGTACATGATTCACTCCCCGCGCCCCGCAATGTAGTCACAAGTGCAAAAATGGGCTCTGCGGTTTAATCCACTGATTTACTGGCAGTAATTCACACTAGTGCACGCTGCATTTTACATGAGTGTAGTGCATGGATCCTAGGGGTTTGCACTGGCGTAGCCGCTTGGTAGAGGGTGTCTCTATACTGCAATCATGCAGCTCGCGTGGGGCCTGGAAAAGTAAAGTCGTGGCAGTGTGACTGTCAGTGCAGGCCAGCCCCACAACTAGCTACCCAGGCTCCTTGGCAGCTGAAGCTCACACTGCTAGCTCACCAAGCTAGTGACCTTAAAGCTAGCTCGGGTATTTCAGTTCGAGCTGCAATTACCCCCATGACTGCAGCATAGACATACCCATCGACACAGCCCTGGGTTGGGAGCAGGGCAGAACCATGCCCACCTCCAGCGGGTACTGAAATGTCCACCTGTTCCTACTCCCCTTGCCAGGGCGATCGGTGTATTGGAAGGGGGCAGGGGGCTCTCGCATATCCCTCTGTCTCCCTTTAGGGGTGCAGGTGTAAAATTACTTAGACAGTAGGGAATGACCCTTGCAATGGTACAGGGATCTTGATCTTTAATAACCTGCCAATGTCACGGAACCGTGGGCAGGAACAGAAATGTTAGTCATTAGTATTAGTATTACCACAGTGCGCCGAGGGGCCCTGCTCATGGATCAGGTGCTAGGTGCTGTACAGACACTGACACGAAGTTCAGTCTCTTCCTAGCAGTCCTGAGTGCGACATCTTTATCACCAGAGGATGTCAGAAGAAAAGCAAGGGCTGGATTTTCTAAAGCGCTCAGCTCCCGTTTAGGCAGCTAAATGAGGAGGGCATGTTTTCAACAGGGCTCAACACCCAGCAGCTGCTATTGAGAACAATGGCAACTGTTGGGTGCGTAGCTCTTTGGAAAAGCTGGCCTCAAAACCCGGCAGGCAGCTGTAATTTGTTCACACCACCTTTGAATCTGGTCCCACGTGGCTTTCTTTGATCAGCTTAGTACAGGGTATTATATTTTTAATGGCTAACTCGGCACTTCCTTTCTGGATTGCCCTCACTTCATAGGTGCGACACAGGAGATTAGCACTTACCAAAGGTTGTATGTAGCTAAAGCATGAATAGTTCAGGATGGGTTTTGCTGTGATCCCAATAATGAAGCAATCCATCTTGATAGAACAAAGAGCAATTATTTAATTAAAAGATCCTCGGTAGTCTTATATTATTTAACTGATATAAAAGGCCTCACCGTGGCTGTATATTCTCTTTCAGTAGAGTTGATTCACTGTACTGAATAATATCTGAAAATGAATGAGTTTGTTATGACTGCTGTTAAGTACTTATCCAATATAGGTGATAAATTATATATGAGTACGTATTACTGTTATTCCACAATCTAGTTACGTTTTTATTATTTGAAGCCTAATTCACCATTGCACTGCACCAGAAATCAACGGAGTTACACTGGTGTAAAAGAAGTAATGCAGTTGTGAATCTGGCCTTAAATGTCTCTCTAAATCTGGATGTGAAGAAACACTGGGATATTTTATTTGATGATGGATACTTTATCCACTAACCCATCAGAGTAAGCATGTATTTCTGAGATGTTTTATATCATAACAGTTATTTTTCCTGACCTGCAATTGAATACAATTTCCTCTGCCCCCCTTTCATCTAACATGTTATTTAAAGAACCAACTGAACATGAGCTTTCTGTGTGCTGCAGTGGCTAAAAGAACAAATGCAAACCTTTGCTAACATTGTTTCTGGAACGCTAAGTCCAGGTCAGGTGGCCACATTTTAAAAAGGACAGTGAACATTGGAAAGGGTTCAGAAAAGATCTACAGTGATTCAAGATCTGGGAAACCTGCCTTACAGGGAGATACTAAAGAATCTCAATCTATTTAGTTAAGCAAAGAGTAGGTTAAGGGGTGACTTGATCACGGTCTATAAGTACCTACATGGGGAGAAGATCTCGGATAATTAAGGATATGATTCTGTCACAGAGGTCATGGATTCTGTGACTTTCCAGGACCTCCAGGACTTCTTCTGGGGCAGCAGCCCCAGGGCCACTGGAGTACCAGCTGGGGGCGGGTCAGCATCCCTTGGGCTGGAGGAGCAGTGGTCAGCCCTTCCTGCAGGAGCAACGGCAGGACTGGAGCAGCTGTTGGCAGTCAGCCCTGGTGCCGGTGGAGCAGGAGCAGTGGGCCCAGAAGAGTCACCAGAGCAGTGGCCGGTGCCAGGGCCACCAGAACAGTGGTCCCCAGGCCACTGGCACAGCGGCCAAGGTTGGGTCAGCCCCTGCTTCAGGAACAGCTGCAAGCCACCAGCAGTGCTCTGACTGTCGTCCCCTCCCCCACAGGGTATTTTTAGTAAATATCAGGGACGGGTTGTGGGCTTCCATGAATTTTTGTTTACTGCTCGTGACCTGTCCTGGACTTTTACTAAAAGCCCCTGGGACAGAATCATAACCTTATTGATAATAGATGGCTCTTTAATCTAGAAGACAAAGACATAACAAGATCCAGTGGAAGCAAGACAAATTCAAACAGGAAATAAGGTGCGGATTTTTAGACAGGGTAATTAACCATTGGAACAATTTCCCTAGGGATGTGGTGCATTCTCTATCACTTGAAATCTTTACATGAAGACTGGATGTCTCTAACAGAGATGCTCTAACCAATTGCAAGATACTGAATCTCATGCAGAAATCACTGGATGAAATGCTCCGGCCCCTGGTATACAGGAGGTCAGACCAGACAATATAATGGTCCCTCTTCTGGCCTTAAAAACCATAAATTTATTAATCTGATGGCCTTTTATTTATTTGATCTAAAATGGCTATGTAAAGTCCTACACATTTGTTTCTTGGAGGTGGGAACATATGCATAGGGGGCTTACATTACAT
>NW_020664487.1:9418383-9458046 GCF_002925995.2 Terrapene triunguis | reverse complement strand
CTAAAAAGCAAGTACTGTCCAAACCCAGTCATAGATTTATTCATAGATCCAGTCAAAGATGTATTTTAGTCATTTCTGGTTTAAATTGAGATCCCTTCCCTTTATAACTCACTTATCCTCCGCCATTCCCAAGTCAAGGGTCGTATATACTGACCCACTAGCATATCTTGAAAACTAGAGCCAATCAACAATTTTAAGCATCATTTTCGTTCTCAGTGACCCAGAATTAGTAAAGTTTGACTACATTTATTTCAGAAGCATTTTGGCTGTAGAGCAGTGAATTATTTGCCCCTCTCACCCCATCAGAGTGCTCCGTTCTCCCAGCTAAGGAGGCCAATGGTTGTCTCTGGAGTGAGAGAACGGGGTGAGGTGCTCCCCGCAGGACAGGATTCCAGTCCTTGCCGCACCACTTGGGACATCTGTGCCTCTGTGTTTGACCGTTCTCTACATAGGGTGGATCAGCTTTTCCGAACCATGAATAGTCTCCCCTCCTAGCTACTCTTCTCCTTCACCCTTCTCCCCATGAGCAATGTCAGGCTGTCAACACTGCAAAAAAACAACAACACATGGCAGCAAGTGACAGAGCCCAGGTCACCTGACTCGGGCTCACACTGTGGTCTAGCAGTCTTAGACGTTCCCACGCAGGCTGGAACCCAGACTCTGAGACCACACGCCTGGCTGGGTTTCAGAGCCCAGGCTCCAGCCTAAGGAGGAGGAACTTGTACACTGCTAATTTTAGCCCCATAGCATGAGTCCCAGGAACTCAAGTCAGTTGATCCAGGCTCTGAGACTCACCGCCATGTTGTTTTTTTAAACCATGTAGACATACCCTCAGTTCTCTTCTCTCCTCCACACTCACCAATAGGCCCGTGATGTTGTTTCTCTTCCCTTACATGCCCAAGCAGCGACTGGCTCCCTATCCTCTTACAAAACAGCAATATGCACACCTTTCTTGCCAATGCATTCATGTTGAGGCAACAAGGTAATAAAGAACCCTAAGCCTTCTAGCTGGTTTCCACTGCTCCCTTTTTCTTGTCCTCAGCTCCCCTTTGGTGTCTCTAACATTATTTAAAGAACCAAATCAACATGAGCCAGTAGAATGATTAGGCAGCTAAGAGCAAATGCAATCCTTTGCAAAGGTCGCTGGAACAGTGTGTCCAGTTGAGGTGTCCATATTTCAAAGAGGATATTGAAAATTGAAAAGGGTTCAGAAAAGAGCTGCAATGATTCAAGACTTGGAAAATCTGACCAGCCGTGAGACTAAAGAAGAGAGGGTTCAGAGGTAGCCTCACACAGTCTATGTGGGGAGCAGGGCGGGTGCAAGGATGTTTCGCGCCCTAGGCGAAACTTCCACCTTGTGCCCCCCGCCCTGAGCCCTGTGGCAGCTCTCCGCCCCACCCTCCGCCCTAAGGCGCCCCCCGCCGCGGCAGCTCCCTGCTCCCCCCCCCGCAGCAGCTTCCGCCCTGAGGCGCCTCCCCCCACACACACACAGCAGCGCCTCCCGGCCCGGGGAGCCATGCAGCAGCTCCCCACCCCAGCTCACCTCTGCTCTGCCTCCTCCCCGAGCACGCCGTCGCAGCTCCACTTCTCCCGCCGCCCAGGCTTGCGGAGCCAATCAGCTGTTTGGCGCCGCAAGCCTGGGAGGGAGAGAAGCAGAGCAGGGCGGCGTGCTCAGGGGAGGAGGCGGAGCAGAGATGAGCTGGGGTGGGGAGTTCCCCTGCGTGCCGCCCCCCCCCCTTACTTGCTGCAGGCGGCCCTCCCCGCGCCCCCCTGCCCCAGCTCCCTCCGCCTAAATGCCGATGATGACCGGGGCGGCCGAAGAGCCGGCCGCCGCGGTCACCGCCGAAGGACCCAAAATGCCGCCTCCCCAAATGCTAGCACCCTAGGCGACCGCCTAGGTCACCTAATGGGTTGCAGCAGCCTTGGTGTGGAGGAGAATGTTGACAGTGGCGGGCTCTTTCATGTAGCAGGGAAAAGGCATAATAAGAACCAGTGGCTGGAAGCTGAAGCTAGACATATTCAGACTAGAAGTAAGGTGCAAATTTCTTCCAGTGGAGGGTCATTAAACACTGGAATCCCTAGGAACGTGAGGGATTCCCCATTATCGGAAATCTTTAAACGAAAATGGGATGTCTCGCCAATGGGAAGGATACTAACTTCCTTTGTAAAGCACTTTGAGATCTACGGACGAAAAGCACTACCTAAGTGTTACTATTATGTCGAAATGATGAGCTATCGCTCAAACTGAAGTGACTGGTTTTATCCTAGAGCCACTCAGTGTGTTATGCGGGAGAACAGATCAAATAAGTATAATAGTGCCTTCCGGCCTTAAAACCTACAAATCTATGAAAGCAGCAACTTTCAACCCAGCCCTTACTTTGAAATGGAAATAAAAACCAGACACATGCTGTTGCTTAACAAACGATTATTTTTATTTTATTTTACTGATTTACCCAAGTAGGAACCTGGAATTATAATTCAGAAAGAAACAGCATGTCAAGAACGTTGATTTTTAATTAACAATGATTTTTAATTAACCATTTTAAACAGTGTGGGGTTGCTGGGTTTCTTTTTTATTATTTTGATTACACTTTTCTTGATTTCGTTCGTAATGAAGGGGAAAAAAAAACACAATTAGAGCAACAAAATAGTTAGGTGCATAGAAATGTAGAGATGTATGCCTGGCAGGGAAGGACTTGCTACAGTGAAAGGAAATGTGTCAGCAGTGACTGACTCAGACGCCTTTCTCTATTAGTAGGAATGTTGATTTTGGTTTTGAAGAACAGATACAGCAAAGCACAAGAAAGTAATTTCAAAAGACTAAAAATAGAACTCACCGAAAAGCTTGTAGGGAGGACAATCTTGTGTTTATGGGACTGAAACCAGGTCTCAGAAGATTAAGGTTTAATTCCTGGCTTTGCCACAGATTCCCTATGTGATCTTGGTAAGTCACTTCCCCTGGCCATGTCTTAGTTCCCCATCTACAAAATAGGTGTAATCACATTCGCTTCCTTTTCCGGCCTTGTCTATTTACATTGTTCGCTTGCTGGGGCACGGGCTGTCTGATATTCTGTCTGTACTGCGCCTGAAACGCTGGGATACCGATCACTATTCAACTCTCATAGGTACTCCAGTAAATAAAAACAACAGCTCACCCACCAATAGCAGCCTGGTGTAAGGGTGTGGTAGCAGTGCAATTTTATAACAATATGTAAACAGAAAGTGTTTTATAATTTATTCTTGGTCTACTCTTTAAGACAAAAGGAGGGTGTGGCATAGGGCTATCATTCTCACTGCTCTCTATATAAAGAAAATATACTATACGATGCAGAAAGAGTTCTACACTGGCAAAACCAAGGCCAGCAAATTAATTTTTTTTATTTTTTAAGCTAGACATTTTCAGTAGAGTCCAAAAAGTGTTGCCAATTCTCATGGTAACACTGCAGGTTTCTTCTCGTAAGAAAAGTCCGTTTTTCTGTAACATGCGTGTTCCAGATTTTCTGGAACCAGTTATTGTTTCCTGCTGGGGTACAGAGTTCCAGTCAGCTGTTGGAACTGGTCTAGCCGACAGTAAAACAGGGTGAATGCTGAGGTTGTGCAAAGAGTATTTTGTTCTGTCAATTGAACATCAGCTGGGGCCATTTATACTTGTCAGACGCTGGAGAACCTGGTCTCTCTTCAGTACTCTGGACAGTGCTGGCCTTTTGCAGCCTTTATATATTCAGCATCATAAACAAATTCTTTAAGAGCAGCATACCTTCTCTGGGTTAAAACATTAGGGGGGGAGGGATAGCTCAGTGGTTTGAGCATTGGTCTGCTAAACCCAGGGTTATGAGTTCAATCCTTGAGGGGGCCACTTAGGGATCTGGGGCAAAATCAGTACTTGGTCCTGCTAGTGAAGGCAGGGGGCTGGACTCGATGACCTTTCAAGGTCCCTTCCAGTTCTAGGAGATAGGATATCTCCAAAAAATACACTTAGCAGGGGTCCTAGCATCTCTACAAATAACTGAAAATGTCACATCAATACAAGCATTCCCAGAAGAATAAGACATTATTCTCTGTGTTCTGAGTAAACAAAACATGCTTAAAGAAATGTATATGTATGGCAGATGGAAACTTTGATTTATATTTGTCCCAAGGTGGCTGAAACACCAGGAGCTGTTATTGGCGGACTGTCACATGGCCTTGTAAGCTAGGAGCTGTGAGCTTTCCATCCTACCGAATGGATTTGGTTGCTCAAACCCCATTCAAGTTAACAGGAATTAGACATCCAAATCCCCTGTTGTATGCAGTGTTGTTGTAACTGTGTCCATCTCAGGATATGTATTTAGCTGTGATTCTCTGAGTACGTTTCCCAGACCTGAAGAAGAGCTCTGTCTCTCTGACCAACAGATATTCCCTCACCCACCTTGTCTTATCCATATCCCCTCGGCAACTTTGATCATCCCAATCTGGATGTTTATGAGAAGCACTCAAACCCCTATAATCACCCAGCCTGGGCTAGACCATACAGGGGAATAACTCTTCTCACACTGCTTTGGCTCTCCGGCGTCTGTTCTCACGTGGAACTAGGAAGTCCAGAGTTATGCAACAGTGAAAAATACAAGGAGGCCATGGGCATGGGGATTACTCCAGTATTTCCAAGCCTGAAAAGGTTTAGTTTGGGATCACGTGGAGTCTGGAGTGAAGAGGGTTGGTCTTGATTTATCTGGAGTGGTTTGCCTATCCTGAATTATACATCCTCTCCCCGCCCCCACCCCCTCTCATGAAAGCATTGATCTGTCCACAGTCACGTATCCTACCACATTAGTATTATGTACGGAAAAATTGCAAGTCTTTTTTTTAAATCACCTGACAATACATTTATTTTGATGGGCACCAGTGACGAATTATGCTCCCTTATACTTTCCTTAAAAATCATTTGTATTGATTTTCCTGCTGCCGGGATTGAAATCATCAGGGCTTTGCCTGATTATTATCTTAACCATAATCCATATTTTTAAAGATGTAAAATAAACTCCAGAATTAGTGGAGAGACAAAAAGCAGATATGCCACCATTAAGGTTAATTGCACAAGCCCATTCAGTTATTCAATCTGGCATCAGAATAAAGCAGACAGTAAACCAGGAGACGGTTTGGTAATGAAGTGACTTTATCTCACAGGATTATTCTTGTGGCTATGGCTTTAATTGTACAATCTAGAAGGATTTGTGACATAAACTGACTAATCTTGCATTATTGTAATGATTTGTAATCATAGCACTGGCTATGATTTACTGGCTTATTATACATTTGCATGTTATAATCAGCTAGAATAGGCAGTGCACGCCCTACAATTCATAACAACACTTAAAATTATACATCTTGCAATGAGCTTTGACAGCTGGCCCACCATAAACAGCTTGGAGGTTTGAAACCTGAAAAATCTGAAGTGTGCATCGTTTCAGCTCCTCGAGAAAATAAAGCTAATGAAATAAAACCGAACAACAGTGTGTATATTGAACAAAACATCCAGGACTGAACTTTTGCTGTGATTAAGTGAGGACTAATAATCCCATATGGGAGCAAAACAGACCAAGTGCTGTGTCTGCTAGCCCTCTGGCAAGGTAGCAAGTTACTAAGCTGATGGCCCTGCTTCCGAAATGATCTTGAGATGTTCACACGTCAGGCTAGTAGAAGCCAGGAGACTCCCGGATGTAACAGAGTCAGGGCACATCTCCACTGGAGCTGGAAATATAATTTCGAGTTCGAGAAGACATACCCGGACTAGCTCTGATTGAGAAAGCGTGGCAAAAATAGCAGGTCGCAAACAGCTAACTACCCCAAGCACGTACCTCTGGTCTCACAACGCAGTGGCTACTCTGCTATTTTTACCATGCTAGCTTGATCAGAGCTCTTGCAGGTATGTCTCCTCGAGCGGGAAATTATACCTGCAGCAGCAGTGTAGACATGTTAGTGTCACGTAATTAGCACCCCAAACTGCTGTCTGCAGGCACACGCCACAAAGGGCCTCAGAAACGGAGAAAGAACCGGGCCCATCATGGGAGGAAGTTGCCATCACAGAATGCAGCGTTGGCTGACAGCCTGAGGATGAGACACAGACTAAACAAAGAAACTCAGTTCCATCTGCAGGAGAACAAAAGCTCCAGACCCCTCTCTCACCCCACTTAACAGTCAGTCAACAGGGGTAAGGCTTAGGGATTTCACTATCTTTATGGCCCGATCCTGCAGACGCACACACAGGTAACTGTATCCAGGTGAGCAGTCCCTTTGAGTTCATTTGGGCTACTCACCTGAGTAATGCTACCGACATGCTCAAGCATTTAAAGGATTGGACCCTTAAAGAGTGATACATTATATTATGGCAAGTCAGGTGACGTGATGGTATTTTCCCCCCACTCCCACATTCTGGGCTACCGTTCTACCTCACTTTTAGGGCTTGATCCAAAGGCCGAGGCAGAACGGCCGTTCATTCATGCAGTGAGAGCGGGCTTGAGCCCTTAGGTAGCAGGTGCCCTCTCTGGATGGCAGGAGGCTGCCACAAGTATACTAATTAATGTATCAATACAGACCAGCAAGCCACCTATGACAAATCGTACCAACAGAGATCCTGTCACTTCTGACTCTAACCCTGAGCTCAGCCGCAGGGCTCAGCCACGTTCACTTAAATGTATTTGTATTTTAAATAAAAATAGAAGAGTAATTTCAAACTTAATTATACGTAGGAAAGTCTGTAGTTTCTCTTCTAACAAATGCTAATAACTCTTCCAGGTCTGCAGCAGTAGTTGTTGTTGTTTTTTAAAGCACACTGTTACCTGACAGGGCAAAGCAAGCTGCAGCAGCATACTCCAACGATGTGACTGTATACTCCCCATACAGCTCATGGGAGGCTTACAATAAATCACAGGGGCATCTCAGCATGTGATGTCACAGCAGCACAAGCAGAGATGATTGACAGCAGTGGTGTCACTCATGTAGCTACAGCGATACCTCTCTATGTAAATTTGGATCCATTTATATACTAGTCAGTAACCCTAACAATTTTCCTTGTGGCATTGGAAGTGATGGGAGCCTATAGCCCTGGTGGGTGCTTTGAAAGAAACAAACAAATAGGACCCCCAAAAGCGGATATTTGTTATCCCTTGTGTTACTTGTACTTAATGTCAGACTGTTTCTATACCGTGAATAGTAATAAGCAACAATAATGTTGTACCATTATAACTTTTTGTCGCAGTAGAAGATGGAGACCATACTCTAGATAATAGAGCTGGGCCATCGTCTTTTTCCAATCAAAAATGAGGTTTTGTTGCAAAAAAAAATTTTGGAGGGAAAAAAGTGTTTTCAACTAAGCTATTTGAGTTTTCATTGAAAGAAACCCCAAAACCAACAGATTTTGGGATTTCAGCATTTGAAACAAAAACCTTCAGTTTTCTGGGGGGGAAAGCCCACCCATTTTTCACAGGGGGAGTGGGGGTTTCCGGGCTAGTCAGGGTGAGTAAGAAAAAAGTATTTGTGGGGGATAAAAAATATTTTTTTTTATTTGAATTGGAGTTGTTTTGATTTCATTATTTGAAATTATAAGAAGTTTATAATAAGTTTTTCTTTTTAAAAATAAACCTGTTTAAAATGAAATCTGAATTTATTACAAAATATGGCAAGGCCTAAACTTATGATAATTTAGTTGTAAATGTGAAGCATGTTTTGATAAGAGAAGTTTATGTATCCAAAATGTTTATGGTTGTTTTAATTAAATTCCAGTTATCATCCAATGCATCTTGATGCAAATGAGCAAAAAGTTATCTAGTAAATATTTTGACTACTTTCTAACATAATAAAATGTACAATCAATAAGAAAATGAAACTTAAGCTATAGAATTGCTTAAATAAATGTAGATAGTTATAGTATACACTCCTAGATAGCAGAAATATGTACCACATCTAGTCTAAAGGTTCTATTTAGTTGCAAATCAACATGTTTTAATGGTTATATCAAGCAATGAGAATCCATCTTTCTTTAGGAAATAACTGAAGTACAAATAGAAAAGTTGATTAAAATAAATGATTTAAATCAAGGCTTTCCACTTGGGGATTAAAATCATTACTTAAATCGCTGATTTAAATCAATCCGCCCTGTGACCAGTTCTGCAATATGAAGCTGAAAGTTTATTAGAGGCACTTAATGACAGGGATATCCCCCGCTTGATCAGTCACATCACTGGAGTTTGCAGTTATTCAAAGACAGTCAACTGAAAACATCTCTGTCCCCAAGGGCTCACTCCTCTTACACATGGGGGGAGGAGTTCAGAAACACTCAGCATTGAGCTAACTCCGTTCCCACTGACTGGAAGGGGAGCAGGGTTAGGCTAATGATCAGAGCTCCAGAAAATCCCACTGCTCACGGTTTCTATCCTCGCACCTTTTTTCAAAAGTTTATAATATTCCAGAACTTTCATCTTCCAGACTGAACTTTACAGGGTTGTCCCTGTCTGCAGTTGTCAGGGTTTTAAATTTGAGCAAAAAAAATAGTCCAGTTGTTTTTTGGTCTTAATCCAAAGCTTGGTGAAGTCAGTGGAAGGGCTCCGATTGACTTCAGTGGGCTTTGGATCAGAGCTTTTCAGAGCTAGTCAGCAAAAAAAACAAACACAAAAACATCCACCAATTGCCTCCATTATAAAAAACGAAAAGTTACTGCAATCTTGAATTAGTTGTTAGCCACCATGCAGGTATCCAGAGTAAAAACACATGCAAGCTAATGGAACAAGACCAGGACTATGTGTTTCTTAGCCATATAAATGGCTTATGTGATTAAGTGATATACACGTTAGGTGGAATGACTGGTATGTGAAGAGATGGGTACATGCTTTAAATTGGGCAACACAAACTATAAACTCTAATTCAGGTTTTAAAGACCTGCATTTTCTCATGTGAGTGCTGTAACTGTGTTGTTTAATCCAGCAAGATTTAATATTATTCAGGATCGCACAAACTATATATATTTTTAGAATGTCATTACTAAAAAACATGAGATTCAAAAATGCCTGAAGTTGTGCATGAGACAAAGAGAACACAACACTCTTCAAAGATAAAGTCATTCGAAGCTCTTTGATTCCTGAATTTTAATTCCTGGATGCTGGAGAAAAACGAATGTGTTTCAGCATGATATGAGATTGTTTATTCAATGTGCCCGTACAGAGGAACCTAATTCTGACAACTACACTTACTGAGATGCATCAAGTTCTTCTAGGATATCGGCTCAAGAAATTAATATATAGGGCTAGTAAAGAAAAAGATTTGTTTTCACATTACTATTAATAGTAATTTATTTTATAGCACCTCAGAGTATGCTCGGCACTTCACACACAGTTAACAAGTTACGATCCTTTCCCCAAGCTGCCAACAGACTAAGGCCTAAATCTACAAGGACTCACACATCTGCTTAACTTTACACACTGTGAACAGTCCCATTGAACTCAGCTATTCACAGACGTGATCCAATGTCCACGGAAAACATGGAAACCTTTCCAGTTCCTTCAACGGGCGTTGGATCAGGCCCACAGGGCACGTCCATAAGTCTCGGCAAGATCAGGGCCTAAGGCATTACCCTACAAGCTGTTCTGCTTGGGTGACAGCCCATTGATTTCAATGATGCCGCACAGCTTCAGAGGTCCACGAGCATGGGGAAGGATCGGGGCCTAATTTCAGGCCGCATGCAATTAGCTGCGATAACCAGATGGAAAGAAGGGGTTAGAGAGGAAGGCCATCAATAACATTATAAGGCTACATAGTGAGGAGTGCTCTGTAGCATGATGTAGAAACGATTATTTTTCAATAATGGCAAATAGACATTTATTTAATTTCTAAGGTAGCTAATTTCTTGTAGGCATCACAGAAGAAATGGGTCTTGAGGAGGGATTTTTAATGAGAAAGTGGCTTTTTGAACAAGCTCAGAATAAACAAGCTTGGCAGGGGGGCATCTCACACAAGGCAGGTGTATTTAGGTGGGGCAAAGATTCAGCCTGGGGGTATAACCACACACTGATTTTGATCTCACGTACACCTCTGCAGCTGTAGACTTCGCACAGTTACGCTGACATACACTGGTATATCATAGAATCGTAGGACTGGAAGGGACGTCGAGAGGTCATGTGGTCCAGTCCCCTGCACTCATGGCAGGACTAAGTAGTATCTAGAACATCCCTGAGAGGTGTTTGTCCAACCGGCTCTTAAAAATCTCCAGTGATGGAGATTCCACCACCTCCCTAGCCAATTTAGTCCAGTGCTTAACTATCCTGACAGTTAGGAAGTTTTTCCTAATGTCCAACTTAAACCGCCCTTGCTGCAATTCAAGCACATTGCTTCTTCTCCTATCCTCGGAAGTTAAAGGGAACAATTTTTCTCCCTCCTCCTTGTAACAACCTTTTATGTACACCTCTACCTCGATACAACGTGACCCGATATAACACACATTCGGATATAAAGCAGTAAAGCAGCGCTCTGGGGGTCGGGGCTGCGTGCTCCGGCGGATCAGCGCGTCAGCGTGTCTGGCTCCAACACGCTGCTCTGAGCGGCGTATTAAGGGTGGGAGGCAGGCGGGAGGGCCAGCGGGGTGAGGAAGCGAATGGGGAGGTGAGCGGCAGGCAGGAGGGGTTGAGGATGCAGGCGGGCGGGAAGATGGCAAGCAGGAGAGCGGCGGTCGGGCGGACGTGGAGAGGCATGCCGGACAGACGGTGAGGAGACTAGCGGGGTGGCGGGCAGGCGGGCGGGTAGGTGGGGTGAGGAGGCGAGCGGCAGGTGGGCGGCCGGGAGTGCTGGGCGGACGGTGAGGAGACTAGCGGGGAGACGGGCAGTGGGCAGGTGGGTGGGTAGGTGGGGTGAGGAGGCGAGCGGCGGCCGGGCAGGCAGCAGAGCTGGGCAGATGGTGAGGAGACTAGCGGGGCGGCGGGCAGGCGGCCGGGAGGACAGTGAGGAGACTAGCGGGGAGGCAGGCGGCGGGCAGGCGGGCGGGTAGGTGGGGTGAGGAGGCGAGCGGCGGGTGGGCGGGCGGGCGCGCTGGGCGGACGGTGAGGAGACTAGCGGGGAGGCTGATTTGTCCTGGGCCCCGCACCCCTCTAGGGACGGCTCCAACACGCTGCTCTGGGGGGGAGTTTCGGGGGGCGGTCAGGGGACCAGGAGCCTTCCCTACCCGATATAACGCGGTTTCATCTATAACGCGGTAAGAGTTTTTGGTTCCCAAGGACCGTGTTATATCGGGGTAGAGGTGTATTTGAATACATGCCCCCTCTCAGTCTTCTCTTCTCCAGACGAAACAAACCTAATTTTTTCAATCTTCCCTCATAGGTCATGTTTTGTAGACCTTTAATCATATTTGTTGCTCTTCTCTGGACTTTCTCCAGTTTGTTCACATCTTTCCTGAAATGTGGTGGCCAGAACTGGACACAATACTCCAGCTAAGGCCATATCAATGCAGAGTAGAACAGAAGAATTACTTCTCGTGTCTTGCTTACAACACTCCTAATACATCTGAGAATGATGTTTGCTTTTTTGCAACAATGTTACAAGACCCCTTTCCACAGTACTCCTTTCTAGGCAGCCATTTCTCATTTTGTATGTGTGCAACTACACCTCTACCTCGATATAACGCTGTCCTTGGGAGCCAAAAAAATCTTACCGCGTTATGGGTGAAACCGCGTTATATTGAACTTGCTTTGATCCGCTGGAGTGCCCAGCCCCGCCCCCTCAGAGCACTGCTTTACCGCGTTATATCCGAATTCGTGTTATATCGGGTCGCGTTATATCGAGGTAGCGGTGTAGTTGTTCCTTCCTAAGTGGAGTACTTGCATTTGTCCTTATTAAATTTCATCCTATTTACTTCAAGCCATTTCTCCAGTTTGTCCAGATCATTTTGAATTTTAATCCTATTCTCCAAAGCACTTGCAATCCTTCTCTGCTCGGTATCATCAGCAAACTTTATAAGTGTACTCTCTATGCCATTATCTAAATCATTGATGCAGATATTGAACAGAACCAGACCCAGAACTGATCCCTGCAGGACCCCAATCAATATGCCCTTCCAGCTTGACTGCAAACCACTGATAACTACTCTCTGGGAACAGGTTTCCAGCCAATCATGCACCCATCTTATAGTAGCTCCATCTAGGTTGTATTTCCCTAGTTTGTTTATGAGATGGTCACGTGAGACAGTATCCAAAGTCTTACTAAACATTAATAAGTTTACTAACGGTCAACATGGTCAAGTTATACCACATCTACCACTTCCCCCCATCCCCAAGGCTTGTTCCCTTGCCAAAGAACGCTATCAGGTTGGTTTGACAGGAAGGCCTGTGGGACAAACGCAGGTATATAAGCTGAAGCAACGTCATTGACTTCAACAGAGTTGTGCCCACTTACGTTAGGGCTGAATTTTAACAAACAGGAAATGATGGTTTATTTATGTATGTAATTTGTTATTTGTCCAAATTCAGTCCTAGTGTAAGGGGGCACAACTCTGTTAAAGTCAATGACGTTGCTTCAGCTTAGACACCAGTGGCTACATGTGACCCTCAGGTATCCCACTGCATGTCAGAGTAACTCCACTCAAGTCTACAATTAGAGAGATGTAAGTGAGATCAGAATCAGTGTGTAAGATAGTAGCTTTATATACTATGTGTACTATCATTTGTTTATATCACACACACACTACACAGAGAGAACCACACACAATGGGCCCAGCAGTTTATTTAAATGATCACAATGGTGTCGCATAACGAACATGTGATTAATGTTTGTCATCATTACCATGCAATACAAGATGGCAAACTTTGTTGCAAAACGATAGCACTGGACCTATGTAGACCAAGCACATTGGTCCCTTAAAAAAGGTGATGCCAAAAAGAAAATGATGCTACCATGGGACCAGGGCCATTAGGCAAGAGAATGGGGTGACAGAAGTTGGCTATATGATCTCTTCCATCTCTAAGTAAGGCGCCAGGACCCAATGCTGGAAACGCTTACATACAAGTCTAACTTACCACATATGTGTAGCCCAGCTGACGTCAATGGAACCAATCATGTGTGTAAAGTTAAGCGAGTAAGTATGTAAAAGATCAGGGCTATAGTTCCCAAAGGATACAACATGTAATCTTGTGAAAATGGTAGGTCATATTTTGTCCCTATTAAACTTGACATCGTCCCTTAAAATATTCCTTTTAAATTATTAAAATGTTGCTTCAGATTGCCTCAATTTTCCTCCAAAGATGTGTGCAACTTATCATATTTGTTCCCCTTGTAGCATAATTCTTTTTGCATTCCTAGCCAAATTAAGGGCGGAGAAGTGCTAATGTATATTTTTAACCTACTTCAGTATTATTTTCATCTTTATTAGACTCCCCACTGCTAGTATGAATTCTAGCCTCATCCTTTTAGTGTCTCTCTCTGTTCTGCCTTCACCATTGTTCACAACTTAACAGCCGCATTCACTGGAAACAACACAGGTTTCCAACTGCGGTGGCCTAAATATGCCAGTTACAATCAAAGCTACATGACATGGCTCAATGGTGCCAAAATCCTCCTTGTTCGTCCATCCCTCCTTTTTTTTTAAATTATTATTATTTCTACCCCAAAATCAGTCAACAGTGCACGGGATTTCAATGCAAAAATCTCAGGCTCAGTCAGAACGAGAGAGAGCAACTCTAATATATTCATGAACCATGCTGACTAATCTAACCCTTAGTTATTTTTAACTTCAAAAGACACACACATAAGGGAAGCTCTCTCAGAAGAACGAACCAGAAACACTGCTCAACAAAAACCAAGCCCTCCCCCCCCAACACCCAAACAACAGAAATCTGTAAGGTCAGCTCTGCTGAATTTCCCCACTAACATATGCTTTTTGCCCTGGTTTGCTTTCATCGGCAGGGCAACTGTTTTCTCCCTTTCAGAACAAATGTAATTAATTAGTCAACTCTTTAGTATCGGCTGCAATGAATAAACAATTATGAGCAAACCCAGTATCCTCAACATCTCCACAAGACAAGGTTCCTTAGTGCATGTTTGTTTTCCTCTCTCGGCTTAAAAAAAAACCCAGAACATGTAGCTGTGCAGTGAGCCCCAGCAAACAGCCAAGTCTCCAAGGACCATCGAGGGTTTCCTGCTGTATGCTGCAGGAAGTTCAGAGAAATCAACAGGGAACAAAAAAGACTGCTTATACAAAAGTACAGCAGGTGTGTCATGCTCTAATTTGGAAAAAAAAATAAAAATAAAGGTCCTAAGAGGTGTTTGCAAGGAAGTTTAAAACAAACCCACAAGAGGGAAAGTTCTAAAAACACGAACCCAACTGATGGTAACTACCGAAACAAAAATATCACACATAATTGCTGAACAAACAGAGCCCACTAAACCCGAGTGTTTACTTTAAAAGGCAATTGTTGCAATTAGCCGGATGTAATTACAAGCACGTGCATTTCTGTACGGCCAAATCAAACGAAGATGTAAAGTATGTGTCTGCAGGGAGTTCTGGGTGGGGTGTACCCAGACCTAAGAGCCTTGCAGGGTGTCCTACCCTGATTCTGCCCCTCTCTAGGAAATAAAAAGAAAAGAAGAAATAAGGCTGCTTAGTATAGAAATCCTGTCTGGATCTGGTATAAATATTTCTCTTACACCATTTCCCATTGTTTCGATGTCTGTGACTTTGATATGTGATAAAAGGGGATGTTTAGTAAAAGCAAGTGTAGTTGCTGCATGTCAGGCTTAATCATTGTCACAGCCACATCTACATAAATTTCTAATGTGGCCCGCTTTATTGAAATCTACGAAGTGCCCTAGGAAATGCACCAGGAGGGGTATAAAGTGCAAGCATGCTAGACGTGCCCCATTTTTAATAAAGAAAGCCCAGCCACGTATGTTGGGGTTTTTTGTTTATCTGGACATCTTTTAGTTCGTGATCACAACTACGTGCATAATTCTGCTCTCGGGTGAATCTAGGGTAATTCAGTGAAGTGAAACCAGATTTACAGCAACTGAGAGCTGAAGGCAAAATTCTCCCCTCTGCCAGTAGTGACGACAGGATCAAAACCTTGCCCAGGTGCTGCATAAAGGGGCACCTCAGACATCATCAACGCTTTAGGACCACTTAGGACAGAAGAATCCCAGTCACTGTTACAGACTAGGGACTGAATGGCTAGGCAGCAGTTCTGCAGAAAAGGACTTAGGGGTCACAGTGGACGAGAAGCTGGATATGAGTCAACAGTGTGCCCTTGTTGCCAAGAAGGCTAACGGCATTCTGGGCTGTATAAGTAGGGGCATTGCCAGCAGATCGAGGAACATGATCATTCCCCTCTATTCAACCTTGGTGAGGCCTCATCTGGAGTACTGTGTCCAGTTTTGGGCCCCATACTACAAGAGGGATGTGGAAGAACTGGAAAGAGTCCAGCAGAGGGCAACAAAAATAATTAGGGGGCTGGGGCACATGACTTATGAGGAGAGGCTGAGGGAACTGGGATTGTTTAGTCTGCAGAAGAGAAGAATGAGGGGGGATTTGATAGCTGCTTTCAACTACCTGAAAGGGGGTTCCAAAGAGGATGGAGCTCGGCTGTTCTCAGTGATACCAGATGACAGAACAAGGAGCAATGGTCTCAAGTTGCAGTGGGGGAGGTCCAGGTTGGATATTAGGAAACACTATTTCACTAGGAGGGTGGTGAAGCACTGGAATGCGTTACCTAGGGAGGTGGTGGAGTCTCCTTCCTTGGAGGTTTTTAAGGCCCGGCTTGACAAAGCCCTGGCTGGGATGATTTAGTTGGGAATTGGCCCTGCTTTGAGCAGGGGGTTGGACTAGATGACCTCCTGAGGTCCCTTCCAACCCTGATATTCTAGGATTCTTTAACTCATACTCTGCAGAAGGCCCCCTGGGATCCTGATCCAGAGTTCAGCAGATGGCAGGACGTGGGTGGGTACTTCCTGTGCTTTACCCCTCCACAACCCTTGGGAGGATTTTAACAGATACAGGCACGGGAAATGCTCTGCACAGGCCCTGTGCTCTGTCGAGGAGGGGGCTCCAGGGATAGTGGCCAGTGAAAGAGCCATGCTACCAGGAACCAGGAGCAGAACAGGGAAACCAGGGGGAGAATATATCACCATACATAGCAGGAAGGATAGTCCAGGGGATAGAGCATTGGATTATGAGTCTGGAGACGTGGGTCCAATTCCCAGCTCTGCCACAGACTGCCTACGTAGCTTTGCGTAAGTCGCAATCTACTCTGGGCCTCATTTCCCACCTGTAAAATGGAGCTAAAACTTCCTTACCTTCCAGGGTGTTCAGAGAATAAAATCCATCCATGACTGCCAGGTGCCCAGTGATATGACCCAGGTAGGGTTGCTACCCATCCAGATTTTACCAAGACAGTCCAGTTTTTGGCTTCTGTGTCTGGGTACCATAGGTAAGTACCTAAATAGACTGGGCCACTGGACAGACAGCTCTAACCTACAGTGCTTTCCCCAAGAACCACAAAGTCAATGGGCCAGAACCTGAGCTGATGTAAATTGGCATAGCTTTAATGAAGTTCCACTGATTGACACCAGCTGTGGGTCTGACCCACTGTAATTAATTAAGAAACGGCAAAAATGGCTTATTTGTATCTGGAGACATAGCTGTGGGAAGGGCATGCACAGCTCTGAGCCCTGGCTCCAGGTTGGATTGGATTAAATCCACCTTCATAGATTTCATTTCTCAAGCTGCATGCAGGTGGAGTGGTTTTCACCAACGGCGCTACTCTGCATTTCACTGGTGACAGGGAGATCAGGGGCAGACTGAATTAAGGTCAAGCAGGAATTTTCTTCCTGTATATTTGGAAACAGCTTAGCAAAACTGAGGCTGCTACCACAATATAAATAATAAGTTCTCATCGTTTGCAGTAACAGGATGTAGACAAAATTATTGCCCATACCGACCACCCCATGGAACCCAATTGATTTCAAAACATGAAGATTACCATGTGTCATTCTCAGGATAACTTAATATTGTGCTAAACCACCCTAAAATTATTCATCTTTGTACTGAAGACAAGTGTTGAGAATTTCAATCTGAGTCTAATTCTGTCCTGAAAATCATAAGTGTTCGTAAAAATCATGTGTCCAGTCCAAAAATCATGAAATCAGCTTAAATATCATGGGGGGGGGGTTGGGTTTTTTTTTTTTTTAACTAATAAATTTAGGTCCTATTTTTATTTGCCTTCTGGTATCTGAGCTGGCTTTTCGGGTTAACCATTCACTTAACATTCCCAAGCTTTCCTATGCAACCATGAGGACTAGAAGCTTATTTTTGTAGGAAAGATGAGATTCTCATGCAATCTCTTGATTCTAATAGCTGTAGCTTCAACAAAATACTAAATTTCAAAATCATGAGAACTGGCAAAACTGCATGCGTTACTGAAAGGAGGAGTTTCAGGAGGATATATTATCATAATAGTAACTGTAGTATCCCTGCAACAGTGATATAATAAATGTAGCCATAAAATTCTTGAAGTGAATAGAAGCTGAAGAATGGTATTAGATAGGGGGGTAAATATGATGCAAAGGGGTTATTCCAGTACATATACTAAATCCAGACAAAGTTCTCACTGACAGGAAGTGTTGCATGCGGAAAGGTTTCTCCTCTGCTTCCTGCAGAGATGTGTATGTGTCCATTCCCTGAACCTTCCCCTCAAAGGATGTCCTGAGAACAACAAATTTGTCTTGAAAAACCTGGCTTCCCAAGGAATAGCCCACCTTCCTCGGATCTTATTTTAAAATTAAATCTCCCCACTTCCAAATCTGTATGCCAAGCTGAGAGTTATTTTAAATATTTACACCAGGCTGATCTTTAAAAGAAATACTACATAAACGAGCGGATTGGAGCTTTGCTGATTGTAGAGGTGATAAATGGGTTGGGGAGGTAGATCAGAAAGATACTTCTCGCCACTTGAAAAATACTGCCAATATATTAGGCCAAACAGACAATTGGGCTAATTGGACCTCATGAATTTTTATGAAGCCCCATGAAAACGAAGGAAATTTAGGGACTTCTGGCAATTCAAAAACCAATTCTGCCTGCCTGATTCACTTTTTATTGATTTGGGCAAGCTAATTTAAGAAACAAATCCTTCTCTATTGACTCAATTACAAGTTGATTTGGTATTCATGGGTCTAGCTTATGATTTTAAAGCAAGGGAGGTAGTTGGAAAGTAAATCTGTAAATATATAAAGCTTCTCTGGGTAATGGAAAAAGAAAGCTTAGGCCTATGCTTAGAGCAGTTAGCGTCTTCCCTGCTCCGGATTGCACATGCACATACAAATCTATGGGACATTCGGGCTGTTATGATTTCTGCACTCATGTCTGTATTGCTGAAAATACAATACTGCTTTCTTATGCTGGGGAAAAAAATACTAGAAAGGGTTGGCACCATAGAAAATAATATTTCATCCAGTACCTAAAAAATCTTCTAGTTAGCAGGACATTCTCCATTCAGATCTTCACAGCTGATCTTAACTCCATATGTTGTTCTGCTGGCATGTGATCATTAAGATGCCCACACATGTAATAATAATACCTAGCTCTTATATAGCACTTTTCATCTGTCTATCTCCAAGCGATCCACAAAGGAGGTCAGTATCATTATCCCCACGTAGGGAGAGCACATTACGACAGTCAAAATCCTCCATGCACATCTCAAAGGGCAACTCTGCCTTTAGAGCCTGATCCAATTTCCATTAACATCAATGGAAAGAACTCTATCAGGCCCCTAGTGCCGTTCACGAGAAACTCTCCGTTCTCTACAATCGCTTACATGTCTGAAGTCAAAGACAACTACAGTCAGCTTTTGGCAATCGGTGACTTCTGGCGTACAACCAAGCCAAATTAGGCCTCTGTTTCCATATATATATAAATTATTGTCATTTGCATGACAATCAGTAGCCAATCAAAATTCGATTCCAAGATGACATTGCAGTCGTTTACAGCTGCTGACTGTCTACAACTCCAGGGATGGTATTTCAGAACCCTCTCCTGATTAAAGACTCCTATCCGTCCCACTCAGCAACGCGTGCGGGAGCTGGGGGTTCCCAGCAACTCACAGGAATGCTCAGCCCCTGGCAGGATTAAGCCCCACATTGTTCATCAAAATTCTCTGTGCAATTGCAGTATCAACCCCATCCATACAAGGCAAAACCACAACAAAGAACAACCCCCGGGGATGATGGATCTCTTAGAATCACAAAAAAGCCCTTACTTGCATTCCTCACTCTCATGGGTGAGCCCATTGTTTTCACTATGGCTACTCACAAGATGCAAATAAGGCCAAATATAAATAAAGATATTACAGTGTTGCCAACGCTTGGAATTTTATTACATGACTGTTTGGAGTTTGTTTGTTTTTTGAAGTGCCAGCTCCTGGAGTCATGTGAGACCCTCAGCTTTCATTTAAAACAAAGAGTAAATTCCTAGCCCACCACAATTGCAGAGAAAAGCATGTAAACATGACCCAAGTGCATCCCAATGGCTCTAAAAAGAGAAGGGAAAAGAACTCAGAGTTTATCCCTTTTAAAAAATGTCGTGATTTGGGGCGGGAGGGTCTGACTCATGTTGTTTGAACACGTGGGGCTGGCAATGCTGCAGAAATAAATCAATCCCTGACCATGCAGCTCCATTTTTTCCAATCACAGCTTGTTGTTTTGTTTTGTTTTTTTCCCCCTCCTATTGCCAACAATTCCCTCAGGGGAATTTTCAACACAGAAATCTACATTCAAAATGGAAATGATTAGTGCTGCTCTTGGCTTGAGAAAGCAAACGTCTGAGACTTACCCCATTTTTCGGGTAGGCTATCCATCCCAGATCCCCCATGACTGTGCGTGAGTCCAGTAAAGTCACTAAACAGAAACGAGAAGAAGAAAGCCTTAATGAGGCTGCATGGATACAAGCGTCAGTAAACACATGAGACTTTGCTGGCCCTGGGAAGGGCACTTGGCAATTAACAGAAAGGGAATCCGATTGCTGTTAAAATAAGATACAATCAAGACAAGTTATTGCAATGTTTAGAATAGAATCCTGCAGGCATTTAAGCAGATGCCTAACGTTACTCAGGTAAGCAGTTCAATTACTTGTATTACCATAGCACCTGGGAGTGCCAGCTGTGCGCCAGGATCCTGTGGTGCTAGGCGCTGTACAAACCCAGACATGTCCGTGTAACTCTCTGCAAGATTGGGGCTTCAGACTAAGTTCTTTGGGGCACGAGTCAGTCTTTTTTATGACATGCGTACAATCCCTAGCATCCCTTGATGCCCAAATGGGATTACGGCAGTATAAAGAATAAACAACCAGTAATTTATAAATGGAACAAAGAGTGCAAATTATTCTGTTCATATAAAGTTGCAGCTCACTTTAAAAATTAATGAGCGGGCCCCTTTTATTATTTTGTAAAAATGGTGGTGAGCAGGAAGCAGTCTTTACACAACGCTGTCGGAAAAAGTTCCAGCCTATTTCTTCACTAAAGACTGTACATCTCTGGAGTAAATTGCAGGCTGCTTGACTGTGGCTAAATTCACTGAATTTTGCCCTGGCAAGCCACACAAGCAATTAAAAAAACAATTTACATTAAACAGCAATAAACTATTCCCAAGCTTATAACATTTTTTCATGGATTCCCTAAAATCTGTAGTCCAAACAGTGAGTGTAATTAAAAAATAAATCTACACACACTTAGCCAAGCTAAGAAAAATTGCAGCAGCTCTTGGTGCTGTCTCTGTAGTTAAGAGTCTGTTGTGCTTTGCATTATTAGCTCCGTTTTTAGAGCTGTAAAACTGTCGGATACAAATGGTCTCGGGACTGAAACTTGTCATACAAAGTTGCAGACAAAGAGGAAACTTCTCTTCCATGAACAGATGTCCTTTTCACAATAGATTTTATATTTATGCCACACAACCTCACTTTCCTCATTCAAATCCCTCCTCAAAGCCACTTCTTTCCGGCAGCCTTTCATTTCTGACCACCACACTGATTATAAAAATAAACTCAGACCGCAATTTTCAAAACTGGGTACCTAAAATTAGGATCCTAAGTCATTGGTTAGGCATTTAAATAAACAAGGCTGATTTTCAAAAGGTACTAAGCACTCAAATAAACCTCTTGTAGACAATGGGAAACAGCTGTGCTCTCAGCACCCTTTGAAAATTACGCCACTCATTTGGAGTCTAAACATTCACTCCAAAGGGGAACTAACACAATGTGTATGTAACATTAAGCATGTCATAATATGCTACATTATCTCCATAGCTCTCCCATCAATCCATTGTGCTTTCTGTCTGCACACAGATAATCAAGTGGACCAATGAAAACTCTTGACATGTGTATAGCCCCCCACATACACACACTCAATTCAGCCAATTGGACTGCAGTATGCAAATTAATGCAAGAGGAATACTGAGGATTGGTTGAGTACCTTTGACGTCACAATGCCACTACTTGCAAATGACCTGATCAGCTGTACTTGGCTGGTCAGTAATTACAATTGTTTACATCCGATCATTAATAATTTGTTTTCATTAGAACTTAGTTTTTCAAATATGCCCATTATTCACAGATCAGTCAATGAGATTTACATTTGTGGGAAGCTTGAAGGTTTAGTAACAAGCCATTTGTTAACTAGAAGGATGCGAAAAAAAATTAGATTAAAATAAAAAGCAATTTTTAAAAAAAAATCTCAGAGGAGACTGTTTTAAATTACTGAAATACAGATTTAACTGAAACAAATCCTCAGCAAATTCAGTCTTTGCTCATAGATTATGTGCTGTAAACTGGGGGGAGGCCCGCTATGGCTTTTTTAAAACAAGGAGCTTAAATTCCCCTACTTGAAGTGAAAAAAATGACCCCAACCTTAACTCTGGAGCCACAGTCAGTACCTATAAACTAGCCACTTAGCTAGCGATTCACACAGTGTTCATCACCATGGTACCTGGGTGCCTTCTCACAAGAGCAGGCACCTAGATTGTGTCTAAGCTAATACATTTCCATGAGAGTGTAGCAAGAATTCTCTAGCCCCTTTCAGCCGCTCAGCTGCTGGGTAGCTGGGCTGCTTCCAAGTTTATTCCTTCCGGTTAAACAAAGGCAAAATTGGGACTTTGCTATGCTGCCAGTCTGGAGCGCCATAAGACCAGGAATGACTTCCTGGAGGATGCTGGGGTATAGTCAGGATCCAGCCCCCCCTCGGCTGCCTGTTTAACCAACCAAATGATTTAACCCAATTATTCTCCACTGCTCTGGATGTTATTGTATAAGAGTCAGATTCTGCTGCCACTGAATTCAATGGGAAAAATCCTCCTGTTGACTTCAGTGGAAGCAGGATATACCTGGAACAGGAAATCCAGTACCCAGGTACTGTTATACAGTGGTGCAGCTTCTGCGCTCATAATACACAGCAAGCTTACACAAAGAATACACATAAATATGAACATTTTAAGTAACTCTCCCAATTGTATGGTTGCAACTTGTCAAAGAGGATTGTTGAAACAAAATGGCAGAGTCACCAATAAATCCCACTACTACAATTGTTGTAATTAAATTGCTCAGAACAGTATATTCTTGTTGTAAAGTGCAATGGGGGCACAATGACTATTAATTTACATTGTACAACTTAATTAAAACTTACTTGTCCTGGAGACGCCACTAATGAGTGTAATTAGATGGAATGTTTGATACCACACAGTTGCTTTGTAAGACATTAATTAAATATCCACAAAAAGGGTACGAAAAGGTGTTTTTAATCCAACATCAATTTCTAAGAGGCATGTGATACTGCAGTTAGGTGTAATAACTTTCGAGGCAGTTATCAACCGCAATAAAAAAATAAGTTTCCATACAGAATGACAAGAGCTCACCCAACTCCCACTGAAGTCAATGCGAATCTTTCTACTAGAGAGGTAAATGAATGGAACCAAATCTTAAAACCCTACTCAGTCCTTCCACAGATACAACTCCCACGGAAGTAAAAAAATGAGCAAAATCTCCAGAATTTGGCCCATGATTCCACTGAAATTATGGCACAGTGCAAAATGCACAACCGGGGGGTATGGTGGCTTTAAGCTACCTTTTTGTGCCCTCCTGATTCTGGGCTGCTTCAGGGGATGGACAGGCGCCCGGCCTCATTTAGACAGGTCTGAGGTGCTATCTAAATTATCCCAGACTCTCCTGGCTGTGCTTTCAGGAACTGCCCCAGATCTCTGCAACTGTGTGCACTGTGGCCTCCAGCACATTATCTACACCAAGGCTTGTGATGGGGTCCTCCCAGCTTTATGGCAGTCTTCTGCAGTGCCAGCACTGTGGGGGATCATCCCATGGCCACACCCAGGATTTTAGGGCTCCTTTATGGTGCTATGGCTCTTTTACCCAGCATAAAAGGGTCGACCTGGGGGTAAAGATTTCTGCCCGAGTTTTGTATAAACTAGCAGAAAATTTGTGTGGCAGACAAAACCTGCATGAAGAGGGCTGCTTATCTAATAATGATTCCTACACTTTCCCTGTATTATCTTCCAAAATGCTGTGATACACTGATCTACTTCAAAGAATATTTTTAATCAATAATCAGTCTACATTGCCTGAAAAGGCAAAAATACTGCAAACAAAAAGGCTTATGTAAGCACTGATTATAACCACTCCACGCAGATGTGAAATAAATGCACTTCTTTTTGCCTTGTGCCTATTTTCAATTGGTTTTGCTTGCTCCCTTCTACCTGTATAAGCATCAGACCTTCTTACTACCCTGTTTCCTAGTCAAAAGCCCGGATACAGCGGTCATTCTTTTGCTCCGAAAAACCAGATGCTCCTGCGGCTTTAACTAAAGGCAACTCTCCTTTAGATACAGCAGTCTTTGGGCTTGTCTCATGACACACACTTGAGCAGGTATGACATTCCATCCCACAATCATCAGTGCAACACACCTTTTAACCAACACATTACACACACACACCACTCCAGGCCTCAATTTGGCAACATCCCACATTATTCATAATAACCAGCAATGCTCAGTTAGCCAGGCTTCCATCAGAACCAATTCAAATCAAACTTAGGAGTTGGCATGGGAGGAATGATCCCAAATTAGGCCCCCATCCTAAAATGTGCTTAAATTCATCCCTGTTCAGGACAGCACTTGATCATGTGCTTAACTTTCCCACTGAAGTCAACAGGATTTCAGTCCATGTTTAATCATGTGCCTAAAGTTAAGCATGTGCATAAGTACTGTCCTTAGCAGGCAAGATTTCCTGAATTAGAATCCTAGGCTCTAATTCAGTGCTCAGAAATCTGATGCCCACGTTTGTGCCCTGTAGTTTTTGCGCAACTTGAGGAGTTCTTCCACTGATAGAACTCCCAAAATCATTAGCGACCATCACTAATGCCTGATGTGTAGAGGTACGGGTCCTCCATAAGTCTAACAGCATTTAAATAGGAGTGATTTATTCATACCACTACTACTCAGCATCAGCTAGAAGAATGTGCTGAGTATCTCAAAGACGCAGCAAGAACCCACACAGCCCATAGGCACACACACTTACTCTCAGACATTTTTGCCAACCAGCTTAAAAACAGAGAACATGAAAGAGCAAATAAGTGCAAAACTTCTCATCTTCACCATAAGCACACCCCTCCCGCAAGCCCTAATTATTATTATTTTAATGGAGATATCCCATCTCCTAGAACTGGAAGGGACCTTGAAAGGTCATCGAGTCCAGCCCCCTGCCTTCACTAGCAGGACCAAGTACTGATTTTGCCCCAGATCCCCAAGTGGCCCCCTCAAAGATTGAACTCACAACCCTGGGTTTAGCAGGCCAATGCTCAAACCACTGAGCTATCCCTCCCCCCTTATCTTTAATGCTCGATCGAAAGAAACATACCAAACTGCACAGGATCTATATAATCTATATAATCATTAGCTTCCGGGTACGATAAATGATGAGTAAGTCTAAACTCACACCAGAGCCTGTTATTTTTTTAGGACAACACACAGGGGGAGGTTTGATCAAACTGCACATTCTCTATTTACTAGTGATGAGTGATCGGTTTGGACCAAACGAGAAGTGATACGAATCTTTGCCCAGAACACAAACTGTATCCCATCGATGGAGATTGGACCGGGTCCTCTACTCCAAGTCTTCAACTCCCACAGAGACTGGCCTCTCCCAATCCCTTCAATATGGCAGTGTAGAGACCATTGCTGGAAGTACGCACAGACACGAGAGACACAAGATGGGATTTTTCAATGGGCTATCGACAGCAATGGGTGTTTAACCATTGACTTCAGGGGAACAGAACTGGACCAAACCTGAGCATTTAATAATACCCAGCTCTTATACAGTTCTTTTCATTTCATCAATACATCTCAAAGCTCTATGCAAAGGAGGTCAGTATCATAAGAACAGACATACAGAGTCAGACCAAAGGTCCATCTAGCCCAGTATCCTGTCTTCCAACAGTGGTCAATGCCAGGTGCCCCAGAGGGAATGAACAGAACAGGTAAATCATCAAGTGATCCATCCCCTGTCGCTCATTCTCAGCTTCTGGCAAGCCGAGGTTTAGGGACACACTGAGCATGGAGTTGTGCCTGTGACCATCTTGGCTAATAGCTATTGATGGACCTGTCCTCCAGGAATTATCTAGTTCTTTTTTTAACCCACTTATACTTTTGGCCTTCGCAAGATCCGCTGGCAATCAATTCCTCAGGTTGACTGTGCGTTGTGTGAAGTACTTCCTTTTGTTTGTTTTAAACCTGTTGCCTATTAATTTCATTGGGTGACACCTGGTTCTTGTGTTATGTGAAGGGGTAAATAACACTTCTCTATTTACTTTTTCCACACCAGTCATGATTTTATTGACCTCTATCATATCTCCCCTGACTCATCTCTTTTCTAAGCTGAACAGTCTCAGTCTTTTTAATCTCTCCTCATATGGAAGCGGTTCCATACCTCTACTTATTTTTATTGCCCTTCTCTGTACTTTTTCCAATTCTAATATCTCTTTTTTTTTTTTGAGACGGGGAAACCAGAACAGCACACAGTATTCACTGGGTGGGCGTACCATGGATTTACGTAGTGGCACTATGATATTTACTGTCTTCTTATCTATCCCTTTCCTAATGGTTCCGCACGTTCTGTTAGCTTTGTTGACTGCTGCTGCACACGGAGCGGATGTTTTCAGAGAACTCTTCACGAAGACTGCAAGATCTTTCTTGAGTGGTAACAGCCCATTTAGACCCATCATTATGGGAAATTGAGACGAAATGATGGGCCCAAGGACACCCAGCAGGCCAGCGATAGACCTGGGAAGAGAATCCCAGTCTCCTGAGTCCCAGTCCAGTGCCACGTTTGAAAACACCACTCACAGATCCTGCTGCCACTCCCCCTGTTATGGATATTCTAACATTGTTCATGAGGGGGCATAAAGTGTGATTGGCAAATTACAGGCAAAAAAGCAAGACAGTCACTACCCTGAAGAGTTTGCAACAATACAGAGAGCTAGGACAGGAGACAAGAAGGCTGGGTTAGGGAAAGATGATGAGGATTATGCCAAACACAGTCATGAGATGACATGGTTTTATATGGCTGGATTTTTAAGAGTGCTCAGCATTGACTTAACTCTGCTCTCATTGAAGTCAGTGGTTACCCACCCACCGTGTAAGCTCTGCTCTTTAATGTATAATTAATATTTTAATGGTCTAATTACTTTGAGGGAGGAGCATGGGCCAGCATTGTAGAGACAGTCAGAGAAAGTGGATTTTGAAGAGGCATTTTCGGATAAACGGGATGTGGGGCAGCATACCAGCTCACATCAATACATGCATTGCGGACAAAGGGAGACCAAGCACTGATACCACGGTGATGGGCACTCGCTAGGGAGATGGAGGCGCTTGTGGGTGAAATATACAAGCCCCTCTCTAACTGACCTCCTGGCTAAGATACGAGACCCATCAATCCACAATCTGTCAAGAAATCCTCCAGTCAGCTCACCCCCTTTTTTTCTTTCCTCTAGCATGCCAAGCACACTCAGTACAGTAAGGTTCTAACTTTAACAGTGTGACGCTCCTCGGGAAGTTATTTTCTTCCATTCTGCTTCCTCTCTGTTTTCCCTGTACAGGATTAAGTCTCCCCACCTTTTGAGGGCTCCACCCACCAGGATTCTCAACCTCCCTCTGATCTAGCTTCCCCTCCTCCAGGACTGGCTGGGTCTTGCACGGTGCCGAGCACTCCAACTCAAATCCAGCAGAACACATAAGCAAATGCTGACATTGAAGCACGTGAGAAATCTCACAGAAGGCCATAGGAATCTTCACATGCGTGAAACGAAGCACGTGGTTAAGTGCTTTGTTGGACTGGGGCCAGAGTGCTCAGTATTTTGCAGGATCGAGCCCTGACTGAGGACATGGAGGAAAAAATAAAAAGGAAGGTACTGAGTTACATTACAATACTTTCCCGGGCAGTTCGTTTGAATGGGATTATACACTTCCATCATTCTTCAAGTTTCCAAGCAACTGAAAAGGTGATGTGCAAGCCCAAGTTTGATATGATAGACAGTTGTCAAGATCCCCAAATTTTCTTTACAGGAACCAACATTTTATCCCCCAATAGCTCTGAGAGAGGTGCAGTTCCTCCAGCCACCGAAGCTTCCAGCAACAATGGGGACAACACCGCTCTGTGAATCAGCCAGTAAGAAGTATTCCATTCTCTCCTCCAGTCTCCCTGTGCTCAAGGTGGGGAAGATATTGGCAAAGCATATGATAAATAATATACTGCATAGCAGGAAACCAGAGCTACACCACAGTCCCACCTCCCTCTTATGGGAGTTCACAGCACTACCAAGACATTCTGAACAGCAAGGCCCCTCCATCAGCACAGTCAAACTTTTTCTTCCTCACCAATCTCTATCAGTTTTATTGCACCACTGCTGCTATTCATTTTCCTGCTCTTTTCCCTGTGGTGCTAAATATTTCTACAAAGTTGTAAATCCAAAAGTGCGCCTAAAAGTAAGTGACAGTCAAAAATAATCCAGGAAATCAAAAACAAATGAAAGACTAAACCCCCAAAAGAAATCAAAGCCATTATGGAGCAGATGTTTTTTATTATTTGCCTTGAGTTAAGACCAACAAAATACCATGCAAAAATTGGGAAATATCTATTTATATGCTAGTGGAGACCAACTCCAGAGAAACATAAGTTATGGAGAGCACCTATTATTTATAGGCCAATAGAGGAAGAAAATACATACAATTAAATGAACCTACAAAATAATATTAGCTACATATTGGTATTTTATTATGATGACTCACTTCTGCTGTAGGTTTTCTATAATCTCCTTTATAGTAAGTGCCAAGATGCTAGAGTCTGCATCATAGATTTTAAGGCCAGAAGGGACCATAAAGAATATTTAGATAAGTTGGATGTATTCAAATCAGCAGGGCCTGATGAAATTCACCCTAGGATACTTAAGGAACTGGCTGAAGCAATCTCGGGACCATTAACAATTATCTCTGAGAAATCCTGGAGGACGTGCGAGGTGCCAGAGAACTGGAGAACAGCAAACACAGTAACTGGTTTTAAAAAGGGGAACAAAAAGGACCCAAGGAATTATAGACCAGTCAATCTAACTTCGATATCTAGAAAGATACTGAAACAAATGATTAAACAATCAGTTTGTGAGCACCTAGAAGATAATAGGGTTGTAAGGAACAGCCAGCATGGATTTGTCAAGAAGAAATCATAACAAATCAACCTAATGTCCTTCTTTGACAAGGTTACTGGCCTAGTGGATTGTGGGGAAGCAGTAGACGTGCTATAGCTTGATATTAGTAAAGCTTCTGACATAGTCCCATGTGCCTTTCTCATAAGCAAACTAGGGAAACTTGGGCTAGATGAAATTACTATTAGGTGGATGCAGAACTGGTGGAAAGACCAGACGCAAAGAGTAGTTGTCAGTGGTTCGTGGTCATACTGGGAGAGCGTATCTAATGGGCTGCTGCAGGGGTCAATCCTAGAGCCGTTACTAGTCAGTATTTTTATGAATGACTTCGATAATGGAGTGAACAGGATGCTTACAAAATCTGCAGATGACACCAAACTGGGAGGGATTGCAAGCAACTTGGGAAACAGGATTCGAATTCAAAACAACCTTGAGAAATTGGAGAATTGATCTGAATTCAACAAAATGAAATTCAATACAGATAAATGCAAATGATATCACTGAGAAAGGAAAAATCAAATACATAACTAGAAAAATGGGGAATAACTGGCTAGATGGTAGTATTGCTGAAAAGGATCTGAGGTTTATAGTGGATCACAAATTGAATATAAATAAACAATGTGATATTGCAAAAAAAAACAAATGAATATTCTGGGGTGCATTAACAGGAGTGTCCCATGTAAAGGACTGGAGGTAACTATCCTGCTCTACTCAGCACTGGTGAGGCCTCAGCAGGAGTACCTTGTCCAGTTCTGGGCACCGCACTTTAGGAAAGTTGTGGACAAATTGGAGAGTGTCCAGAGGCGAGCAACAAAAGTGACAAAAGGTTTAGAAAACCTGACCTATGGTGATCAGTTGTTCTCCATGTCCACTGAAGGTAGGACAAGAAGAAAGGAGCTTAATCTGCAGCAAGGGAGATGTAGGTTAAATATTAGGAAAATCTTTCTAGCAGTAAGGATAGTGATAATACGTCTACACTACCCGCCGGATCGGCGGGAAGTGATCGATTTATCGGGGATCGATTTATCGTGTCTAGAGTAGGCGCGAGAAAATCGATCCCCGATCGCTCTGCCGTCGACTCCGGAACTCCACCGCAGCGAGAGGCGGAGTCGACAGGAGAGTGGCAGCGGTCGACTTGCCACCGTCCTTACGGCCAGGTAAATCAACCTAAGATACGCTATTTGCGTAGCTGAAGTTGCGTATCTTAGGTCGACCCGCCCCCTTAGTGTAGATCTAGCCTTACATTCCAGAACAGGCATCCAAGGCAGGTTGTGGACTCCCTGTCATTGGAGGTTTTTAAGAACAGATTGGACAAATGCCTGTCAGAGGAGTCTATGTTTACTTGGTCCTGCCTCAGTAGAGAGGGCAGTACTTGATGACTTCTCAAGGTCCTCTCCAGCCTGACAGTTCTATGATTATGACCAGAACACAAATAATAGAATTTCACCCAATAATTTCTGCATTAAGCCTGTAACTTCTGTTTGAGTTTATTGCGTAGGATGGGTGGGATGCTGCCCACTCTGTTAACCTTTCTCCAGGAGGGGTGTGGGTTTGTTTGTTTACGTACAGCACTGATCAGTGAGTCAGATAGAAAGGTTATGTCACCGGATCCACGCCACAGTGTGTAGTAACCCCACTGACACAAATAGGGCGCTTTATCTGCCCGCATGGATCCAGTTTCAAGACCAGGGACTGAGTAATCAGTTCTTCCCAGGATACATTTGTATCATTCCTATAAGAAGAACTAGTCAGGAATTTTTTTGTTCTTTTGGCCATGAAAAAATTTGACAAAAACTAAAATGTTCACGTACTGTTTTCTTTGGGGTGTTCTGGGTTTTCATTGACAACATGAAAACGGAAGAGTTTGAAACCAAAACATTTTGTTTTTTCTATGAAACCCCCCAAAACTTTTGACAACAGACATTTTCCCACTACGATTTCCATTTAATCTAAAAAAAAGCTATTTTTCATTTAAAAAAAGAGGTTCAAAAGACCAGCTCTACCTATGAGGCTCAAAATGGGAACTCCACACTGTACTGACATGACAGTAGACCCCCGAAGTTGCATTTGGCACTAAGCTTTAGGGGAAGTCTCCTGCCAGTGGTGCAGTCCCATCGCTGGTAACAATGATGGGAACATAACAGGGCACCAGCATTTTTCCCGCTGTGTCAGCTATCCCTGCTCCGCGCTGGCCTGGATGACACAGGGGTAAAAATGCCAGCAACTGCACTGAGCCCTGTGTATGTTAGTGCTCTCACCAACAGTGGGAGATGTCCTCCAAGACTCTAGTGTGGACAATGCCACAGACTGCTCTCTATCCACTTGCAGCATCTCTATCCACGGCAGACTGAGAGCTGTAGATAAACTTAAGGCCCTGAATCAACTGATCATCCTTGTTCAGAGCCGATGGAATTTAACCGCATGATTAAAGTTCAGCACGTACTTGGGTGCTTTCCTGAATCGGGGCCTTAGTGACTAAAAAGAAATCCCACTTCTGCTTTTAAAATACTTATAATCCAAAAGGGGGATGGGGGGGGGGGGAGATTTCTCCTAAAAGGTCCACTCATCAGATATCCTTTACAGGCATTTTTCCCCCCTAGAATGTGAATATCAAATTATGTTACACATACTATTAAACTGGACAGAAATAAAGAGACATAGCACAGACATAACTATAGTTGTCAAGTTACCCTGACAGATCTCATTTTCAGTAGCCTCACAAGATTTCAGCTGTCCAGCCTATCCACCACCAACAGAGCCTTCCGATCCACAATAATGACCATGTTGCTGCCTTTGAATTCATTCAAGTAGAAAAGCGTAACTGACATTATGTTTGGATGGCTCTTGGGAGCAAAGAACGGTTAGGATGATTTATTGGCTTTTCTAATGTTTGACAGCTTATACTTTTGTGTGTGTGGTTGGTGGAAAAACAAAAATATTTTTCTCCCACTGCCTTCTGAAAATACACTTTTAGTGGGGAAACCCATACAAAGAACGCGGGAAAAGCCAGTAATGATAATAGAAGCATAAGCCGCTTGATTGTGCACATGTAAAACTGACGGCATGGAAAGACAAGCAACGTAGAAGATAGCGGCAAGTAATTTTACCCATTTTGCATGTGCAACATAGAAGAAAATGGATCCCAGCGGACATTATATCATTCGGACAATTTTTCTCGGGGGAATAGCATGAGCCTGAACGTCTACGCTGCAGTTTTATAGCCCCACAGCCCCAGCCTGAATCAGTCCCAGGGCTTTTACTGCAATGCAGGCACACCTGAGAGCGCAGCCTAGACTGCTCTATGGGACTCGGCATGGCTGCAGAGGGCCTTGATGCAGATTGGTATAATGAAGTGGATGCCTACTGGATGTGGGAACAACAACTGAGAGCATCAACACAATCAACACAAGGAAACAACTCAATTCTTCGAAGGAAAAACAAAATGCAAGGGCCAGGTTATTGGAGCTAGCGCAGGCCCAGTGAGAAGGTGGGAAAGGTGGCCCTAAGACCCTTTGGTGTCCCACCTCTTTCCTCCTACACACACACACACACACAATCCTGGGACTACAAGGGACCCGATCCTGTCCCTGGTGTAAGTTAGAGCAGCCTGAGGGCACCAAGAGGATGGTCTGGCAGCCCTGGATCAGACAGATGCAGCAGCGTCTCAGCCACGCCCCTTCTTGCCTGGCCACAGCCCCATGCCAGCTGCCAGGAGAAGTAGTGGCTACAGCAGCCCAAGGCCACTAGAGCATTTTCTACACAGAGGGACATACTCCACTGCCCCGATCCACCAAATGTATCGTCACTTTGGGTCAGCAAGAGGTGCAAAGCAGTCATAGCTTGGCTGTGTTTCTGGACTTACTGCGTAACTCCTGAAAGATTAGCACAGAACACCAAACCCAGTGAGGTCACCAGACTTGCCTTAAGGGTGGGTGGCTTGTGAAGCTCTCTAGTCCCTTGAGAATGTAAATGGTGAGACTTACAGAGAGGAAGGAAAGTCTAGTGTTTAGGGGACTAGCCTGCAACTCAAGAGACCTGGATTCAATTCCCTGCTCTGCTGCAGGCTCCATGTGTGACCTGGGGCAAGTCACTTATTCTCTCTCTGCCTCAGTTCTCCATCTGTACAATGGGGAAAACAGCACTGCCCTACCCCACAGGGGTGTTGTGAGGGTAAATATTCTGAAAGATTGTAGGGTGCTCAGATTCTGCAGTAAGGGGGTCACGTAATTACTTCAGATCAGTGACTGCCCTCAGCTGCGATTTGCTTAGGAAACAAATAGGGCTGCTAATTTCTGGCTTACATTCCACAACTATTTCACTAAACACTCGCCCTGTATGCCCAGAAAATAAATAGCTACGTCAAAAGTTAGTCAAAGAAAGCCAACAACCAGTAGAACTAAAGATCTCAGACACTGAAGGCCAACCAGTAAGTCTGCCAATACAACTGCTTGCGGAAGCTGCTGAAAAGCCAAACGCTTTCTCTTCTGCAAAGCTCGCCATCCAATTGTTCAGCCGGGCACACAAACAGGAGGGCAGGATGGGGACAAGAGTGGTACGAACCAATGAAGAACACCTCCACGTCTCCCAGTTCATTTTTGAGGAGAAAAAAAAAAGTAGCAATTTGAGTCCAGACAATGGCTTGCTGGTCAAGTTCTCCTATGTCTGAGTCAACTCCGGCTCTCGCTAAACAAGGATCAGGCACACGTTGCTAATGTGATAGCCATTTCAGTCATAGATGGAAATACTTTTTCATCAGTTTGTGTGTGTGCGGTGAAATCAACATTTATCGACACTTACCAATAAAAATCGAATCCTTCCAAGCGTACTGATAAGGGTTACGAAGGTGAAGCACTGATTGAAGAGGAACTCTAAACAGCACTCTGGCCCTGAGACATAGCCCTATAGTATAGTTAAGAAAATGTTCAGGACTCAACACTCTAAGGAAACCTTTACCCAGGGTTTGTACAGTCGGGTTTTCCTTTGCCTTATGCAGGGGAAATCTGATTTTAGGTTTTGTAAACGGGGGACAAAAGAAACCCGATTGCAAGACGGGCTGATTTTCCTCTCACGGCAGCGTGAGGCTCTATTTCAATAAAGCGCCTAAGCACATGTTTAAGTCCCTCCCTATTCAGTGACGCACTCAAGCAGGTACAAACTTGAACATTAAACACGTGCTTAAGTGCTTTGCTGTACAGGGATGAACTGCTGACTCAGGGCATCATATAGTGAGAGTTGCACCAATTGAACTAGATGTGGGAATGTAAACGGATTCTGTAAACCCGTGTGGACACTCTTATTTAGGTTTAAGAGTGGCTTAGCTTGGTTTAGCTTAAGTCAATCAGGAGCAAGTTTAAGCTAAACCGAACTAAGCCACTCTTAAATCTAAGAAAGTGTGTCCACACAGGGGTTTACAGTTTAACTGAATTGGTGCAAGTCTGTATGTAGACAAGGTCTAATGCAGGAGAAATCCTCGCAGATTTACACTGGTGTAAAGAAGGGAATCAGGCCTCAAATGTCTTGAACTTTGAGAAAAGAAGGAAACCTCTTCAAACTTCAATTCAAAAACCATATATATTGACTTTGATGGACCTGATTCTCCGGTCACTTCTGTCCCAATCCTGCAGTGTGGTACACTAGCATAGACCCCTTTCTGTGCCTTTGTAGATTCCCAACGACTCCGGTTGAGGACTCTGTGCTAGCAAACTGCATTGCAGGATTAGGGCTGCAGTGGAGTCACTTCAGTCTAAAGCCATTGGAGTTACACTGGTGGGAAAATGCTACAAGAGGAGAATGAGGCCTTAAGATTTAATTCATTAACTAATATCACAGAAACACGTCATATGCACAAATCATATCAAACATTGGGCACTGGCTTTTTACTTAACTTACACAAGTTTATTCGGCTGCACTTTAAAAATTAACATGACATGGCTCATGGCATAAAATAAACTGATCTGGTTTTTTGCATCTTCTTGAACACTTGTTGAAAGTTCTTTTTTTTTCAGAGAATTAAAACATTTTTAAAAGCATTTTGCAATCAGTGCAAAATATAATTACAGAAACACTTCCTGGGCTGACCTAAAATTTAATTTTATTATTTGCACCACACAAAGGAAATTGAAGGCATGCAGATGAATAGTATATTATGGTTTTAAATGTTACAGAAAAGGGGATGAGGACCGTACTAACTCTGCAGTTTCCCACTGGGAATATCTGTCAGTTTATCCAACTGTAACTTGATTGGCAAATAGCTGCTTTATACATCAAATTATGGTGTCAACGTTTATGATACTATAGGAGGAAAGTCTGTCAATGTTTCTATTATAAGATGCTTTGCCTATTTACATATATTTATAATCATTGTGATAATGTGCTTTAAGATGTAACTTGGCTTAGATGCAGTCTTGGGGTCAATTGTTATGTATTTTTAAAAATACATAATACATCATTCATAAGTTGCCTCATTTTAAAGTCATATTTAAACGCTAGGTTTCAATTGCTTTTTGTATATCTAAAGCAAAAAAAAAAGATTTGATTTAAAACTGAAACTGGTATTTGATTCTTACTAAACAAGGTATAATTGCTTTGAATATTTTGAAAAGAAAAAGCTAAAACTGACAAAGACCTGATTCTGAAAATCCTATTTCCTCTGACTCATATCAGCAGTCCCATTGAACTCAATTTAAAGTCAACAGAATTACTTGCATGAGCAAAGATTATTCTTGTAAATCAATGCGCAGGATTGGGCCCAAAATTGTTATTGTGGAAAGGAATAAAAAAAGAACTGTTCCAATGCCATCCACTGAAGAGTATATAACTTTTTAAAAGCTTGTAATATGTACTTTATTAATAGACTGGAACGGCTCCAAAGTTAGATATCTATTTTTACGCAACACACATTAAAATATCGCCAGCTTGCATAGTTTCCCAATCTATAGCATTGTTAAAGTAATGTAAGAGCTGTCTGAATATGTGATTTATGAAGCGGAGACTGTACTGGCGATGTAAGTAATACCTTTTTAAGAAACCTGGTTACATACATTTTTTTTTACCCAATAGATTGGAATAGCTTCAAATGGAAGTATATAATACAGATTTAGGTTGCTTTTTTAAGCTCATGAAAAGACAGTTCTAACTGATTAAATATATATGTTTTGATAACATATCCAAATATGTATTTACCCAATAGGCCAGGTCAGTGGGAGTTCTGCCACTATCAGATAAATACATACTCCATTAAGACATTAGAACAGCTAGAACCATTCCAGTCTCTGGAGTAAGCAACCTGCATTTTATAACCCTCATCTAAGGTGCCTGTTCCCGCTGTCCCTATAAATAAATAAATAAATAAATAAAATTAAACTATAAATAAACCAATTAAATAAATCCAGCCAGATAAATCCTCCAAACTACACTTAGTTAAAATGGACACATCCCTGGAAATTCTAAATTAACCCTATTACTCTGTTCTTAAATTACTGAAATAACAGACAGAGATGAGTTAAGGATGAAGAGTCGACCTTAATTTTGAATTTTCTACTTTTGTCTATTTAAGCCACATTGTCATTATTTCAAAGAAGTGGTTTCGTTTTTTTCTTTTCATTTGTTTAACAATCTACTTCGCAGTCGTTACAGTACTGTCTGATCAGCACTTATTTCTGCTGAGTAGTTCTAAGTTATTCTTTATTTTTAGTGGTAATTATGCAAATAAGGTAGCTGTGATATATTATTAAAAACAATCAGAAAATATACACAAGTCTTTTGAAAATTTGCCCACAAGACACTTTAATGTCATCTGTGTTATTTCCAAATGAGATCTGCAAATCAATCCAAGTTTACAGAAAATGTGAACCAAATCATTCCTTAAAAAAAGCCTTCTTACATTGTAAGCTTTACATAAATAAATGTTAGAAGTCACTTCCAAGAACCTTAAAGCTTATGACAGAATTTAAATTGTGTGCACTTTTAACATTAAGGATGTGCAAGAAATAAAGTCTAATACAATGCAGTCCCTAATGTCAAGTAAGGGTTCAGAAGTTACTGCCAAGGGGAAAAAAGATGAGATACAGCCCACACAGGAACATAATCTATTTGGGTTCATATACTGTGCCTCTCAACATGCTATCTCAATCATGTAGCAACTTTGGCATCAAGCAGCTTCCAGAAAAACGTAACTCAGGCAATTACTGTGTTAACATTGTTGTCTTACAGCCTCAAGCAACATATTTCTGATTAATTGCTATCAATATTCTTTGCTGTGCAAAAGAACTCCAGCCCAGTATGTTCATTCCGTCAATAAAAATAAAACATGCGTGACTGTAACTCAGGGGAAGTCATTTCTCTAAGGCTATGTCATGGGTAATGCGTTTAATGCAAAGGACTGCTTTTGAAATACTGGCCTTTGAAGATTCTCAATAGAGTTGAATTTCGGATTGTGTATTGTTAGGAGGGAAAAAATACAAATAATAGGATTCTAACGAGTGAAATTTGCAAAGGAGTTTAACTATTACTATTGAACGATGACTCACAGATGCCATTGTACTGAGCCCTCTTCCTTTACTGCACGTTATAGATTAAGATATAGTATGACTGCTACGAAAATGGTTTTCTCCTTATAACAGAAACTGTGGCCAATATTTTTAAACCAGGCGCCTACTTTTATCCTCCTAAACCCATATTTAGGCATATTAGAAAGTGTGTTTAGCACCCAAACAGCTCCTGTTGAAAACAATGGAAGTTGTTGGCTGCTCAGCTGTTTTGACAATCTAGCCATAGAGCAAGGTGCCCAAATATGGATTTAGGAGCCTAATTTTAGGCTTCAATTTTTTTTTTAAATTGGCCTATATTTCAAACAAAATGTTCACAAAGCCTTCCACCTCTATAGCTATGCCTAACATGATCCACAGTGCATAATATGGATTTCACATCTCCTACCTAGGAATACCATTGCAGTTAAAACAAAAGTTCAGTTTAAGATTCACTCGGTACTAACATTTGATTCATAATATAAGTGGAAATAAAATTCTCGCAATTGTTACTGGAAAAGAAAAGCTATTAAGCTAACACAGCCAAGTGGTAAAAGTTCTTTGCTGACCAAGTTATTTTTAAGCACAGCAGAAACAAAATTAAAATGGGAACAACAATAAAAAAACAAGGAAAACTTGACTAACTTTTTTATTCTCCCATCTTCAAGAAGTCCAACCCCTCCTCCCCCCAGTTGGCTACAAATAAACCTATGATCTCTCAGCTAGTGTAAATTTTCACATCTCTATTGAAGTCAACTGAGCTACGGATGGCAATTCACACCAGCTGAGGCTCTCTCCCCCAGAATGCACCTTGAATGCTGAGAGAAGCAAAACTGAACTTTTCAAAACCAAACTGTTGACAAGTGTCAACAGCATATGGCACAGGGACTTTAGCAACGGAGGCTCTAATGAATTAGCCTTGCTTCACTGCAGGGTGAATCATTTTCAAAGTAGAACTGTTCAGCAGTAATTGGCCAAGAAGCCATGCTGTGAAAAGCACTTGTCAGATAATGCTTGTTTACAAATAAATCTACAAATGGTAAAGAGTGGCTGTTACTGAATAAGTTCAGGTCCACCTCTAGACTTCACTTCCTGCCCTGGGTGTATGAAAAGGATAAAAGTTGAAGATTGGGAATAAAAGGGGGAAGAGAGTGAGAGAGTAGAAAGCCAACCCATGTGCTGTCAATAGTTATTGTAATATTCCCCCATCTCTTCTTTCTCTAAAGATCTCACTAAACCATTTAACAAGGCTATTTTGTTTAAAAAACTCCAGTAGTCTATCATACAATAGAGGCCCGATCCTGCAAGTTTTTGTGCACAAGTGGGCTTTACTCACTTGCAGCAGTCCCTTTGACTCCAGTGGGACATACTCACATGAGTAAGGACCATGTGTGAGTAAGAGATTGCAGGTGCAAAGTGTCTGTCTCTGTTTATTAATAGATCAGTGCAAATCATGATAAACCAGAACAAAACAACATGCTCCCAACTTAGAAACTGCTCATATGAACAGCCAGTGAGTAGCTCACTCCGGAGAGCAATCCAACTGACTTTACTGGCGTGAGTAGCCCCAATGAAGTTATTCACAAGCATGGATGTGTTTGCAGACTGGATCCATAATGATCGATTTGTAGAAGAGAAAACTAAGGAAACATTCACCCTCCCCTAATCTATGCATTCTCCAGCCCTGAGCACTCAGTAACTTCACAGCCACGGGAATGCACTTGTCCCTTCCTCCAGATATTTTTTCTGGGATTTGCATTAGTCTCATTTTCTAAAATATATGATGACAAGCTATTTACCCCAGGCCACAGCTTTGAAACCTCCCTGTGCCTTTTCCCCTCCCCCCACCCCCTTTAATAAATCACTGTGTGTAATACACTTGGCTTACAAGCAGGCTTCTTGGTCTGAAAGTTTGTGTATTACAACTTGCATGTGGGTCCAAAAAACAACAACAAAAACCCTCAATATTATCTACCTTGTCGATTAAAAAAAAAAAGAAAATAAAAGAAGAACAGGCTTCAGAAAAACTGGGAAGCATCCCAGCCAATGGGGAAACTTTGTCACATGTCTTTACATATTGACTTTAAACAGACAAACTTTTAAATTGTCAGCAATAATCCGCACCAGTACCCACTCTGCTTGTCGCAGTATTATGGGGTAACAATTCTTATGTTCTCATTTCTCCGAGGTTTCTTTTTTCCTTCTTGCACAAAGCACCTTTTTTTAAAAAAAAGTAAATAAACTTTGGACAGCATTTGAAATGCGCCAGAAATAAATAACTATGGTTTGGGGGGAGGTATTTCCTATCCCCATCCTCTCTCCTCTCGGGCAGGTTTAGCTTTCATTTGGGTTTGGATTTGTGTTGTCCTGCTCCTGATAGCCCTGTTTAGGCGCTGG